>NC_090996.1:36684737-37007237 GCF_041146395.1 Eulemur rufifrons
CAGCCTGAGCAAGAGCGAGACCCCGTCTCTACTAAAAATAGAAAGAAATTATATGGACAGCTAAAAATATATATAGAAAAAATTAGCTGGGCATGGTGGTGCATGCTTGTAGTCCCAGCTACTCGGGAGGCTGAGGCAGGAGGATCGCTTGAGCTCAGGAGTTTGAGGTTGCTGTGAGCTAGGCTGACGCCACGGCACTCACTCTAGCCCGGGCAACAGAGTGAGACTCTGTCTCAAAAAATAAATAAATAAATAAAATGCTCACCCTGAGACCCCACAATTCTGCCCTAGCGATTTTTCTACAGAAGCGCTCATTCTGTTGATTGAAGATCCATGCCCAGAACTATTCACCACCTTCATTTAAAACAGTGAGTGCAGGCAACAATCCAAATGTGCGTTGCAGGGATTAGTAAACCATGGCATATACTGCCATGAAAGGCATGAGGTAGGTTTTTCGGTCCTGACCTAGAGAGAGGTTGCCAATAGCCAGAGGAACAAGAGGGCTGCCAGGCTGACGGCTGAGCCTGCACCCCTGGTCTTGGGAAAGCGTAGAAGGGAACGAGGCCACTGCTCCACGCCTGGCCAGGGTCCTTCCCCCTGGGGCTGTCGAGTGCAGCTCAGGGCTGTTGCTTGGTCTCGAACTCCTGACCTTGAGCGATCCTCCCGATCGGCTTCCCAGAGTGCTGGGATGACAGGCGTGAGCCACCGCGCCCAGCCAGGGCTGTTGCTTGGGAGGAACATGGAAAACGCTCGTTTGCCAGGCAAGAGGCAATCACTGAAATTCACAGTTGGCCGTCCTGGGTGCTGTGGGGAGGGAAGGGGTGCTCCGCCTCACAATTCCCTTAGACGATCAGTGGTGACAGTCGCCTCTCAGCTCTACTTGGGACAGAGCTCTGCAGTGTGCTCGCGGTTTCAGATGTGGGCGGCCTGTGGGAGCCTGCTGTGCAAAGCTCACGTCACCAGATGCTGCCGTTATCTCCTGAATCAGGCTGAGGGGCTTTGCTGCACACCCAGGCACAGCTGGGTGACGGGTCACCTCCAGGTTGGGGTGCCTCAGACTTGTGATGGGACTGGGCAGACGCATCTGGGAAGGTGAGTCTGTGCTTGGGGCTTTCCGGCCTCTTCCGTCAGCATGAACTAACTCCAGGAGGCAGAGGGGGACGGATGGTCCTGTCCCTGGGCCCAGGGAGCAGCCGTGGGAGTGTGGCATTTGAGAGCACCACCCTGGCTTTCCCTCTTCTGGTGTCCTGGCCTTGGGCATCTCTCAGAGGTGGCAAAATTTGCAGCGTTGACCGTAAGAATTACAAACAAATTTCCAGGCCTGTGGGGGCTGGGGGTGTCGCTGTGACCAGTGTGTCCACGTTCCAGCCGGGTAGCGGGCAGGGCACTGGGCTTGTCGGGTAGGATTTCTAACTAAGGAAGAAACTTTGCTTCCGTGACGGTTAGACTGCCCTTTGTGGGTGCTGGAGTGGGCGCCCTTGGGCAGACGGAGTCAGCTGCGGTGGCCACGCGGTGGAGCGGAGGTCTGGGTCCTGAGCTTTGTGGAGCCCCTCCAAACCCCCGGCATTTGTGGAGCTTCAGGGAGGATGAGGAGCTGGCAGGATGAAGATGCCCTACTGGAGGCAGGTGGGGGAGGCAGCGGGCGAGGGTGGGATTCCAGAAGGAGGTTCAGCTCGGCCACCAGGCGGAAGGAGAGGAGAAAGTTTGTTACGGAACGAACATCCCCCTCTCGGTTTCCTGGGGTCTGGACCAGTCTGTTCTTGTGCTGAGCTTGAGGATGTGGGCCCTGCTGGGCTCCTCCTCGGCTCCCCCTGACCCCTTTTGCTCTTCTGTGACTCACGCTGCTCTGCCCTCACCCTCTGGCCAGGGCTTCGCCACGGGGGTCAAGGGTGGGCATCGTCCCCGTGCGTCTTCAGATACTGCCCTGAGCCCCTCCCGCAGGCCCACAGCAGGACACCGTCCGGAGGCAGGGCGGCCTGCGGGGCGAGGTTTGGGCAGCGGGTGTCGGACAGTCAGGCATGGGTGCGCGGGACGCAGCTCCAGCCAGACGCCCGACGCAGGGGCGCAGCTCAGTGGCGAGTTGGGGCTGCTGGAGGGAGCCCAGGCAGAAGGCGCAACAAGACAGCAGGAAGAATAGGGGCGGCATTTCCCCCCTTCTAGCCGCCAGACCCCTCAAGAAAGCTGTGTCAGTACCTGGCCCTAACCCTGGCCCACGGGCCCTGCCCAGGCCTTGGACCCTGTCAATTCAGGGCTACGCAGGACGCCAGCAGGCTGGTCCTGGCTCGGGTGCCGTCTGGCTGGGAAGGGAGCAGGGGGGTGCTGGGGGGGCCTTTATGGAGGGAGCGGCATGTGACGGGGAGGAAGCCAGGCAGAGGGGACGGTGCCCCCGTGTCTCTAGGCTCCTCTAACCTGCAACCTGCCCTTTGCCCCCTCTGCCTTGGGTTGTGCCTTTGGCAATACCTCTGCATCGCACCACGCCCCTTCGTCTTCTCAGAAAGTGTCCCCTCCCTCCTCCTGCCTTCCCTGCCCCTTCTCTGAGTGCCCGGCTTGTCCTCTTTTTCTGTGGTCTCTGCACTGGCCCCCGCTGGCCCTCCTGCCCCCGCCTGCCCCGCCAGCCCCGCCAGCGTCCTCACACTCTGTGCCCAGGAGCACCGGGGCTTCCCACAGGTGCCAGCCGAGGCCCGTGTGTCCTCGTGGCCCAGAGTGGGGGCTGCCTCTGCCCCGATCTCCAGCCCCATTTCCCGGCACAGCTGCCGTGGCCCCCAGGCTGCAGCTGCTGCTGGCGAGCCGGGGTCTGCATCCTCCCCCAGCAGAGGGAAGACCGTGCTGGGTAAGTGCTCATTTAAATAGCAACCTCCGTCCATCCTCTGCGTCCCGGCTCCCTGCGTAGGCCAGGAGGACGGGGACCTCGCCCCTCGCTGCCGTTACAGTGTGTCAAACGGGCGTGTGTCGCAGTGAGTGGGTGCAGGGACCCGTAAGTCACTCGGGGACTGTGCCGGGGGCACCCAGGAGCCCAGGGCCGCCTGGCCAGCCCCCATGACGGTGGCCTGCTCTGGCCTGAGGTTCCGCCTGGCTTCGGGTGACTGCTCAGGGCATGAGGGCCGGGACGGTGAGGGGTGAGCCTGTCTGGGGATCCGCCCGTGGGCCGAGGCCGGGACCCGGCTGCAGGGCAGCCCAGGAGCAGTGCCGGAAACCGGGCACACGGGCTGTGGGGCCCAGTGGCCATCTGGGCCAGACCTCGGCTCCGAGGTGGGGCCTTGAGAGGGACCAGAGTGGCCAGAGGCTGAAGGCTACGTCCACGGACCGGAGAAGGGAGAGGCTGTGCTGGGAGTGATGGCAGCCGGGCTCCCCAGCAGGACTGGGGCTGTCGGGGCCAGCACTGTCCCAGGTGGCAGTCACTGGCTTCTGTCCTCAAAACCATCCTGTGCCCTAGTATTGTCTGAGCAGTGGTCGGGCCTCCCTGCTGCCACCCGGGGCCAGGGAGCGTGTGGCGGCTGTGTGTGCCCCTGCCTTGGCGGCCTGGCCTGGTGTCTGTGGTTGAGGATGGGGTGACCCTGGCTCAGCAATGTCCCATCTCGTGCCTGAGGAGCCCCAAAGAGAGAGGGGGCAGTGATGCTCTGGGGGAGGGGGAGCAGGGATTCTGCCCACAGCGTCACCCTGTTTATGAAGCATCTGCGGAGTCTGCTGTCGGGGTATGTGCTGAGGGGCACCTCCCAGGCATTGCTCCCGGACTCTCACGGCTTGTGTGGAAGTTGCTGGGACCTGTGCCCAGAACAGAGGCATCAGGCGCCAGGCCTCTCTGGGCCTCAGTTTCCCTGTCCGTAGGAGGGCGGTGACGCCGTCCTGCCTAGCTTACCAGGTATGCACGGAAGTTCCCTGTGCAGGGGAAAAGCAGGGACCTTCCTCCAGACGGTCCTGTTGCCCGCGGCTGTGCCCACCTCTCTGGTGCTTCCCAGGCTGTGTCCTGGCCTCTTGCTTTGCAGCTCTCAGGGGTCCCGTGAGGCTTCCTGCCCTGCCTCCCCCACCCCCGTGCCGGGAACAGGGCCTGCTGAGCTTGGAGCCACCCACCCCTGCTGCCCCGCCACCCACCCCTGGGTCAGCCGGCAGGTGGGCCGGGCTGATTCTGCACAGCGGTGTGTGTCTCTCCCCTGCGGGGCAGAGGTTGTCCCCCCTCGGCCAGGACGTGGCTGCCGTGCCTGAGCCTCCCCCAGGTGCTGGGGCTCCCCCTCCGTCTGCCCCTCACAGCCCGAGAGGAGGCCGACTGCTCAGGCTGCTTCCCTGTCGCCCCGTCCCCACCTTCCCAGCAACTGCGGCAGGAGGGGACGGAGGCTGCGGCCGAGAGCCAGCCGGTCTTTCCTGCTGTGGCTGCTGGTCCAGGCTCAGCCCTGCATTCTAGCGAGCGACGAGGTCTGCTTGGTCACTGGTCTTAACGGGGGTCTGTCCTACGCAACAGGGACAGGCGGCCAGGAGTCAGGGCCGTGGGTTGGCGTGGTGCCTGCTGCCCGGGGCGGGTGTGCGTGCTGTGGTCTGTGCGTGTCTGCTCCTCTCCCCTTATCGCTGATCAGCCTTACACAACCAGCTGGCCCTGCTTCCTGCTCAGGGGCTATCAGTGTGGCATCTGGGGCTGCAAAGGGGGTGGCAGGGCGTCGGCAGCCGCCCACACCCAGGCACTTCCTGACACACAGCCCCTCGTCTCCAGCCGACCTCTGGGGCCCCAGGGATCCCGGACTCAGGACTCCAGCGGCTGAGAACCTTGCCCTGCTGGGGGACTGTCCTTCACAGGGCATCTCGGAACAGGCGTGTGAGAGTTCGGGAAGTGCCGTCTGTTGCACGGATCCCCGACTGCCATCCTCGTCCACTTTCCTGGGGCAGAACCCTGGAATGGGTCTTTATTTAAGGAGACGGAAGGGAGAGAGAATGCCTGGAGCTTCGCTGTAGGACCCTGGGCAGAGGCTTCTGCTTCTGGGGACTCAGCGTCTTTGTGGACACGGACGGTCTTTCTCCCTCACAGAGCTGTCGTGAGAATTGAGGTAGAAAATACATGTTACGCAATCAGCACGGGGTGTAGCCCCGAAGAGCTCAGCGACTTACTTGCGGTAGCTGTTGGTAGTAACCTGTTCCCCCAAGCCTGAGTGCCCTGCAGGATGGAGCCTGGGTCCAGGGACAGAGGCTGGGCTGGAGGAGGATGCCAGTCCCTGGGAGGAGCCTTCCCGGCAGACGTTGAGACCCAGTTGAGTCCAGGACCCACCGAGAGATCTGAGTTGAAGGGTGCATCTTGCGCTGCAGCCCGAGTCTTTGGTGACCTTTCTGAGCCTCAGTTCCTTATGGGTAAAGGCTGGACAGTGGTGCACAGCCTGCTTCACGGGGCACAGTGAGGGTCTGGGTGCCGGCCCACTCAGAGCACTGCGCGGGGAGCACCTCATGGGGAGCACCCCTCCCAGGGGTGGGCGTCTGCCCCGGACCCCGAGGCCTGGTCCCTTGCAGGTTGGATGTTGGAGAGTGAGGCCCTGCGGCGAGACGCGGGCACCTGGCTCCTGACTTGCACCTGCGTCTGCACCTGTGTCTGCCTGGGAGCCCCCGTCCCCGGGGAAGGCGGAGGTGAGGGCTGGGCACCCGTGCCTGTGTCAGCCGGGTGGAGAACTGGGGCGTGTTGGGAGACAGGCCTGCCCTCTGCCACGCCCCTGGGAAAGGGTTTCTGCCCAGATTGTGCTGGCCATGCCCTTCGGGGGTCAGCCTGGCCCTCGGCCCGCCACCGCTAGTCTTCCCAGCCTCGCCCTCTTGACGCCTCTCCGGGCCTGACTTGCCCATGGCCGGAGCCCATGGCCTCCTGGGCCTCCCAGCTCTGGCCCTGAAGAATTCTGGGATTGTTCTCTGGCAACGACCCCGATAGGGTGTCAACTGTCAGATCCTCCCCCAACCCCGGCTCGGCTCTGCCCTGGCGCACCCACTGTGGGCTCCAACGGTCACTGTCCCCAGGGCCGAGAGCTGGAACATTCACCTGCCTCACCAACAGCATCCTCAGGATCGACTGCCGCTGGTCTGCCCCAGAGCCGGGCCAGGGCTCCCGCCCCTGGCTCCTCTTCACCAGGTGAGGGTGGAGGGCCCGGCCCCCCGGGTGTGGGACAGGGAGGAGGGGCCCCACGGTCGCAGCAGCTGTGGTCAGGATGGCGGAGCGATCCCTTGGTGCCGATGCCTCCCCTTCCCAGCAACCAGGTGCCAGGCGGCTCACACAAGTGCACCTTCCGGGGCAGCGAGTGCACCCTGGTGCTGCCGCCCGAGGGGGTGCTCCTGCCCTCAGACAGCTTCACCGTCACTTTCCACCACCGCGTCTCGGGGAAGGAGCTGGTCAGCCTGGTGGATCCCCAGTACCTGCCCCGGAGACATGGTGAGCAGGGGTGGCTGCAGGCCTGGGGTGGCACCCTTGGCAGGAATGTCCTGACTGCTTGGGGGCTTGGGCAGGGCCCTGCAGCCTGTGACCCTGTGGCCTGGTGAGTGTCCTCAGTCCCTGCCAGTGAGGCCCAGGGCCAGAGGCAGGTGGGGCCCCTGGGAGGGGAGGGTTACTGCAGGGGGGAAGGGGCCGAGGGCCAGGATGGACGGGGGAGAGGAGGCCCAGCCCGGACCCCAGAAGCGCCGCGGCCGCAGCAGCGCCCACCGCGTCTCTGGGGGGAGGGGGAGCGCACAGGCTGGCTCCCCTCGCTCCACTGGCCCCCGTAATGCTCCCCTACTGCAGGGGCAGGATTTTGGCAGAGGACAGAGACACAGGGCTGCGAGCCAGGGCAGGGACTACAGTTTGAGTCATGTGAAAGGCTCTGCAGTCAGAGCAGGAAGGACTCCAGTAAGATGCTGGAAGGTCCAGTAAGATCCTTCCCAACTGGGAAGGAGAGAGAAGGCGAGATTCGGAAACCGCCTTGTCTAGCCGAGGGGGCTGGAGGAAGGCATTGCTGTCCGGTTCCACGGGGGGCTTTTCTGGACCAGTTTCCCAGGGAGGCACCTGATCCGAGAGGGCCTTGACCTTCCCCTGGAACCTTTCAGATCTCCAGTTCTGGGTGTGTCGAGCGGCCACCCAGACCAACGTGGCTGTGGCCTCACACGGCCTCACTCTGTTCCAGTTAAGCTGGACCCTCCGTCTGACTTGCAGAGCAACATCAGCTCTGGCTCCTGTGTCCTGACCTGGGGCGTCAGCCCTGCCCTGGAGCCGATGACCTCACTGCTCAGCTATGAGCTGGCCTTCAAGCGGCAGGAGGAGGCCTGGGAGGTAACACTTGGGCTGGCTTCCCCGAGGCCTCTCCTGGGAGCAGCAGCCCAGGGCAGACTCCCCACCCTCACAGGGAATGACGGGGAGGGGAGAGAGCAGAGCCGGATGTGTGCATGCATGTGCTTGTGTGTGTGTGTGTGTGTGTGTGTGACAGTAGGGTGAGTTTGAGTGTATCTGTGTCTTTGTGCGTGAGTGGATGTGAGTGTGGTGAGTGTGCCTGTGCACAGATACGTTTGCATGTAAGTGCACTTGAGTGTGCCTGTGCCTTTTGTTCATACGTGTGAGTGCACATGGGTGTGCCTATGTGTGACTGTGGTGAGTGTGGCTCTGCACATGCGTGTGTGTGAGTGTGCACAGGGTGTGCCTATGTGCATGAATGTGTACATGACTGTGGTGAGTGTGGCTCTGTGTGAGTGTGCATGCACGTGTGAAAGTGTGCCTGTAGATGTTTGTGGCTGTGTATGCACAGGTGTGTTTGTGTCTCTGAGTCTGTGTACCTGCGTGTGCATGTGTGCACATTCTCAAGGGCTGAGGGACCCAGCCCCACCCTCAGCTCCTGCTAACTGTCCCCAACCCCACAGGTGGCCCGGCACAAGGACCACATTGTTGGGGTGACCTGGCTCATCCTGGAAGCCACCGAGTTGGACCCTGGTTTCGTGTACGAGGCCCGGCTTCGTGTCCAGATGGCCACGCTGGAGGACGACGTGGCAGAGGGGGAGCAGTACGCGGGCCAGTGGAGCGAGTGGAGCCAGCCTGTGCGCTTCCCCTCCCCCCAGACACGAGGTGGGCGCGGCTGCGGCTGCTTCCGGGGCCGGGCCGGGCCTCCCTCCCTCCCTGTTCATCCCGCCCTCGGCCCCTTCGCCCTCCTGGAATTCTGGCTTGAGCCGGTCGTGCCCCAGTCGGCCCCTTCCCTGGAGAGCGGAGGAGCATAAGGAGGAAGCAAACCCGGGCCGACCTGTAGGCTTCCTGGGGCCCCATAGTCAGTGGCTGCGACTAGGAGCGAGAGTGGCCTGGGGCTGCACACCAGAGCTGGTGGCTCTGTCCGGAGGCCAGATGTGACTTCCGTGTCCTCCGTGAGGACTGGCTGACCTTTGTGCGCAGCATGGCTGGCCACATGCTGGCCTGTGGCGAGGAGGGCGAAGCCCAGGGCTCTGAGTCACCCAAGGCCCTCAGCGGGCGTGACACCAGCCTCCAAGCCCGTCACAGAGTTTCTGCCTTGGCCCAGGGCACTGACGGGGGCTGCTTTGTCAGGTTTGAGGAGAGCCTCCCAGTCTGAGGCTGCTCACAGCCCCCGGCCCTTCCTGCCCACAGCCCCCCCGGCCTCCCCCTGGGGCCGGCCAGACAGCACCCTTGTTGCTGTGTCCATCTTGCTCCTGCTGACCGGCCTGACCTACCTCCTGTTCAAGCTGTCACCCATGTAGGTAGCCCGTGTGTGTGTGTGTGTGTGTGTGGGTGCACGCATGTTAGTGTGTGCACGCATGTTAGTGTGGGGGAGGGGCATCACGCCCCCTCCCCCAGCCCGCCCTTCCCCTCCTCCCCCGTCTACTTTCTGGTCCCAAGCGGGGTGGGCTTTTCAAGTTTCCACCCAGGGCCGGCGGGGGCTTGCCGGGGCAGACAAGGGAAGGGGGGTTTGTGGCAGAGGCCAGAGATGGCCTTGGCCCCGACCAGGCCTAGCGTCACCGAGACTGAAAGGCCCAAGGTCCCGTGTCCTGCCTTGGCGGTTTGTCATTTGCTTACACGGTCTATGAAAATGCGGCTCTGGACGTCTGGTGTGTGCGAGACCCCCCGAGACCCCCCTCAGGCCTGGGGGATGCCGTAGAAAACCGGACAGATCAGACGAGCCCTCTGGCCTCCTGTGCCCCATGTCGGATGACAAGAGGGAGCACCCGCAGCTGTCAGGCGGAGGGCGTGGGGAGGACGGCCGGTGGGGGCCGGGTGGACGGGCGCCTGGCTTCTCCTTGGAGCAAAGGAACGCGCTGAAGGGTGTGGAACGGCGTGGTGTGACCTGGTTTGTTTGAGAAAGGGTTGCGGCTGTGAGGGGCCGTGGGGACCGCTGGGAGGCTGGTGGGCACGCGTGTGCTCCCCGTGGAGAGATGACAGGGCTTGAGCCTGTGAGAAGTGGAGATGAGCAAAGTGGAGGGAACTGCCAGGGTTTTAGGAGGAGAAACTGGGCCGTGTGGGTGGATGAGATGTGAGTGGGGAGCCCTGAGGTGGGGAATCGAGGGAGAGGCCCCTGGGGGCTCCACGGGATCGATTGGGACCCGCTGGCTTGGAGCCCTGTGGGACGCCCGCAGGGGAGGACCAGTGGGTCCTGGGCGGGCAGGTCTGGCGCTCGGGGCGCCGTGGAGCGGGGTGGGAGCCGCAGACCTGCAGAGCGCAAGACGGTTCCTGGAGGTGCCGGCTCCTGTCGCCGCCGAGGGTCCTGCCGGCCACTGCTCGCCCCTGCTCAGGCTGTAAGGCCACATGCGTTGGTACAGGTCTGCTCTACACGGGCTGTTAGCCGGGGGGATGCCGAGTTGGGTCTCCTTCCCTGAGCGCAGGTTTGGACGCAGCGGGCGGCCGAGGGGCAGCGCGGGGACGGGGCTGCCGGCGGCTGGGCGCAGGGGAGCTGTTTCCTGCAGTGACCCAGGCTTTCTGGACTGGGGCCTCGGAGGAGCCCCCGTGTGACCGCCTCCGGCCTCTGACTGTCTCTCCTGGCCTCAGGGTGAAGAGAACCTTCTACCAGGACGTGCCTTCTCCGGCCGTGTTCTTCCAGCCCCTGTACCGTGTGCACCATGGGAACTTCCAGGTGTGTGGGCTGCCATGGCAACCGCAGGGCCGGGGCAGGTGTTGCCCAAAGGTGTGTCCTGCCCAGGCTGTTGGCTTCGGTGAGGGGCGGGGGCGAGCGTGGGGACCTTGTCAGTGCTTTGAGCCTTTTTTGTAATATATAAATGGATTTAAATTTATACACTGTGTCTCAAATGGGCAGGAAAACTAGCTTTATTTTCCATCGCTGACTTATTTTTGTTGTCTTATCTAAAGTTTCATTGTTGATAGAAAAAATGTAACTTTCTCCTGGCTTTTCTGTTCCCTCTTGTTTGCGGCTGAGGTAAATTGCTAGTTCAAGTGCAGCCTGTGGGGCCGTGGTCTGTGCCCCCGGTGTCTCACCTCCTGCTCCTGCAAAGCTGCCTGCGTCCTGCGGCCACGCGGAAGGCCCTGTTCTCGCGTCTGTGCTGCCCTTGGGGCTCCCACCGGCTGCGGGCTCCTGCTCTGGTGGCCTGTGGGGCGCGCTTGCCCCTCTGGTCCCCTGGAGAGCATGCTGGCACCGTGGCCTATAGTGGACTCTACATTTCCCCCTTTGTGGGCCGTGCTGGGCTCCCACAGGCCGCGGGCCGGCGTGAGCAACTCAGAGGGTCTGTGCAGACCCCGTCCCGCCCCACTAGCTGGCAGTTCATGCCGCCTGGGCAGGAGGACGGGGAAAGGCGAGCTCGAGTGTGTGGTCTCTGGTCTCCGCTCTCAGGCTGCTCACTTTGGGCACAGGGCAGGAGGAGGTGCGGGGCCTCCGCAGGCTCTGGGCCAGCCTGCCCGCCTCTTCTCCAGAGTCCCCCTCCTGGGGCCCCAGCGCTTCCCTGGACGCTGGGGCAGGGACAGTACCTCCCGTCATGGCGCCATCCTACTGTGCAGAAAAAGCTTTTTCTCTGTCAATGGGGAGCCTAGTTTTCAAGATTCTTGTCCAAAAATATGATCTGAAGCTTAACACTCGGCACTGCATTCTTGAGAGTCCACCCCCTTCCCCAGGGCAGCGGAGGTGACTGTCAGGAGCTCTGGGCAGAGACGGTGATGGCCCCGGACTGTGTCCCCAGGTGCAGGCTCCGGTGCTTCTCTGTAGAAGCTGGGTACTTGCCGGGGGTGACTCGGGCCCCCTGTGCAGCCTGGCGCCGCGGGCGGGTTCTCCAGGGAGCAGCGCGGTGATGGGGGTGGTGTGTGTGGTGGTTTGTTGGAGGCTCCTGGTCCTACCAAGGGAACAGCGTCCTTTTGGAGGTGTGGCCTCCTGCGGCCCCACAGAAGGATCCAGGTCTGCTGGCCTTAGCCCAGCCTTTGAAAGTCGCCAGTCCTGACAGCGTCTCCTGTCTTGTGCGTGTGTGTGGGAGCGAGTCGGCGGGGGTGGGGTGGGGTGCCCAGGGTCTGTAGCTGCCGGAAGCCCTGGGGGGGCCATACCGCCAGGGGCTGCTTCGTCCTTTGCACCTGTCACCATCTGTGCCTGGTTCAGGCTGCTGTGAGCACCAGGCCTGGCTCTGGGGAGGTGGTGTGGGGCCTGGAGGGACGCAGGGTCCCATATTGTGGCTGGGCTGGCACATGGGGAGAAGACAGAATGTTCTGGACACAGGTGCTACTTGGCCTCTGGGAGTGGATGTCAGAAGGGCTTCCTGGAGGAGGAGGGAGGCTGGGCCTGCTGGGGAGGAGGCTGCTGCTCCCAATGTGCGTCTCGAATGCGCCGCCTGAGCCCTTCCGTCCTCCGGTGCTGTGTTCTAGACCTGGACGGGGACCCACAGCGCCAGGGTGCGGTGGAGCCAGGACGGCACCCCACCGAGAGCCTCGGAGTCCGCTGCCCAGGAGGCCTTTGCGCTGCTGACCTTTGGCCTGCGACCCGCACGCGTGGAGGAGGAGGAGGGCGCGGGGACCCTGGGGGCCCGGAGTCCCGAGGATGGGCTGCCAGCGGGGTGCACAGAGCTGGGGGCACAGCCACCTGCCTACCTGCCGCAGGATGACTGGGCCCACGCGTCCCCCACCGGGCCGGCTCCCCCAGGGTCAGAGGGCAGGTCAGAGGGCAGCAGCAGCGACTACTGTGCCTTGGGCTGCTGTGAGGGGCCCAGGCCCTTGGCCCTCCCAGGCAATACCCAGAGCCCCAGGCCCACCCCAGCCTCGGCCTGTGGCCTTTCCTGCGACCGGCAGGACCTGGACACCCGGCAGGGTGGCCGCTGGTCCCGGTCAGAGGCACGGGCTACATGAGGACCCCCCGTGCGTGTGCTCCCTTCTGTCCTCGGCGGGCAGGAGGCTCAGCGCTGAAAATTCTAGAACCCTGCCTCGGCCAGCTGCATCCTGTCCATTTTGGGGAAAGTGGACTGAAGTCTCTGGAGCTGACCCTGGCTGAGCCCGGGCCTCCCGGGAGGGGCACCGTGCCGCGGTCCGAGGTCCTGTCTGCCAGAGGCTGGCGTCCCTCCTCACCCTCCCTGCTCGGCGCCTTGCGGAGGGGCCTCGCCCTCAGCGCTCTGCCTGCAGCCCCCTGGCAGCCCCCTGGCAGCCCCTCTCCGTCCTGCTTCCCTCCAGCCCGTCTGAGAAGACCGGCCCTCAACCTCTCCTGCTCTCACCCCTTTAAAGGGCCAGCCTGGGCCCAGTGGACACCCGCGGGACACTGTGACCAGGTGGTGTGACCTCTTTCTGTGCCCTCCTGTGGCACCTTTGCTACTGAGATTAAAAGGGACCTGTGGCTATTCCAAAGTGTTGGTGGCTGGGGAGGGACCAGGGCAGGTGTGAGGGGTGGGGGCTTGGCCAGCCCTGGGCTCTCTGGGCTCCGGGGACCACAGGTGGAGGCCCAGGGTCGGCTCCAGGGACAGCAGGTGGGTGGTTCGAGGCACAGCAGGGTGAGGCTCAGGGACGGCTGCAGGGACGCTGCCCCTCCTGCCCCTCCTGTCCTTGTCCTTGTCCTTCCACTGGCCCCAGGAGGCTGAGCCCTGACTCCAGACAGTCAGGCAGGAATGAGTGGCCGGCAGTGGCTGTGGCCTGTGAGGGGCCCTCGCCCCCCGTGGGCAGCTTGGTCTGACGAGGGAGTGGAGGGCAAAGCAGGACGCACGCCTGGGGGTGCCCTGGGGCTGCCACTGCGAAGGGCCACGAACGGGGAGGCCGTGAACCACAGAAGTTTGTTGTTTTGCCGCTGCGAAGACCAGAAGTCTGTCGGCTGCGCCCCGTCTGCAGGCCCTAAGGAGGGGGTCCCGGGCCCCTCTCCGGCTTCTGGTGGTTTCTTGGCTTGTGACAGGTCTTCCCTGTGTGTCTCGGGGTCCAACTTTGCCTTTGTGCAAGGACACAACCGCAGTGTCTTAAAACACTGGCCCTATAACTTCTCCTTAACTTGATCGTCCGCAAAGATCCTGTTTCCACGTAAGGTCACATTTGCAGGTACTGGGGCTAGGACTTCAACATAAAAATTTCGGGGGACACAAGTCAACCCCTAACTGTCTCTGCCTCTGCCAGGGATCCCATATCCACCCCTGCTGGCCCCAGGTGCCAGGGCCCCTCCCAGGCCCCCCATCCCTTTGCTGGGTGCCCCCGGCGGATCACAGCAGGCCCTGACTGCCAGGGCTGGGGCTGGCGCTGGGCTTCACTGCCTAGAGAGGGTCGGGATGGGACCATTCTGGGGTTGGGGATGCTGGAATTTTGGGGGTAGGATAAAATGGAGGCTGGCCTCTGGACACTAAGCCAGACGGGGCCCTCTGCCGGGGGCTCCCATGCCCCCCGTGTCCTGGACAGGAAGAAGTACTCGCAGCCCCAGGCCCCAAAGGCAAGAGCCCTTTCTGGCTCAGATCAACATCCCTCTTGCCCTGCACACCTGCAGGGCCCCCAGGGTTTTGTGGGGAGCCTCAGTGGAGCCAGATCCTGGTTGGCAGGGGCCAGGCCGGCCCCAGAACGTGTCTCTAGCGTCCAGAGAGTACGCGAAGAGAGGTGCAGCGTCTTCAGCTCTAACCAAGTATAAAAACACTCGCGTGAATCCACTTCCTGGGGTCGACCTCTGGGGCGCCCCGGGCTGGTGTAGCTGTAGCAGTGTCTGTGTGGCCTGTGAGGCTTCACGTGGAGCTCGGACCACCTCATGATCGGACAAGTGACCCCCACCGCAGGGACGCCTCTCCAGTGTGGCCTGGACACGTGTCCATTTGACTCACAGACTTTTCCCGAGTGGCACCTGGAGGCCCAGCTCCGGGCTGGAACCCGAGTCGCAGCCACCTAGAGGCTGTGTGACCGCAGGTGTCACTTAGCGACCTGCACCTGGGGCTAGCCACGCCCAGCGGAGTTGCTGTGAGTCCCCCTGAGCAAGACCCCTGCACTCAGTGGCGCCGAGACACACCGACTCCTCCCTGTGGAGACTGGACGAGCCCGGGAGGCCACGAGCGAGGTCGCCTGACGGCAGGGCGAGCCGCGGGGGCATCTGCGAAGGCCTCAGGGAGAGCGACGGCCAGTGGGCGTAGGAGCTGGTGGGCAGCGTGGCCGGAGCGCGTGTCCAGGACGTGGTCCAGGCCCAGGCAGCCCCGTGGGGAGAGGGCTCACCCTGGTGAGGGGACGCTGGGGACTGGACTGTCCTTTTGATTGAGGTAAAATTAACTGTCCTAAGATGGACACTTCAGTGACATCTAGTGCATGCACAATAGTGCGCGGCCATCGCTGCTCCCAAAACATTTTCATCACCACGAGAGGAAATCTCCCGTCATTCTGCAGCTGCTACGCGATCTGCCGTCTCTGACCCCGCAACCACCAGTCTGCTTTCTGCCTCCATGGATTTGCCTATTCTGGATATTTTATGTAAATGAAATCATTCAGCGTGTGACCTTTCGTGTTTGGCTTCTTTCTTTTAGCACAGTGTTTTCGAGGTTCCTCCACGTTGTAGTATCGGCGCCTGATTCCTTTTTACAGCCAAATACTATGCCATTGCGTAGGCAGACTGGATTTTGTTTTCTTGTTTCTCTGTTGGTGGACATTTGGGTTGTTTCTACTTCTCTGTTATTGTTAATGCTGCTATGAACGTAAGGGTACCTGTTTTTGTTTGAATACCTGTTTTCAATCCTTTTATGTGTATATCTAGGGGTGCAATTCCTGGAGCCTACGGTAACTCTATGTTTAGCTTTTTGCAGAACCTCCTCAGTATTTTCCACACTGGCTGCATCATTTTACATTCCCATCAGCAATGTTCACATTTATCCACTTCATTGCCAATAATTGTTAGTGTCTGGGGTTTTTTTCTTTTTTTTTTTTTATAGTAACCGTTCTAATGGAGGTGAGGTGGTATCTTATTGTGGTTTTGATTTGCATTTCCCTAATGGCTGGTGACGTTGAGCATGTTTTCTATTTGTGTATCTTCTTTGGCAAAGAGTCTCCTTAAGTCTTCTGCCTATTTTTTAAAAATTGGTTTGTTTGTCTTTCAGCTGTTGAGATGTAAGAGTTCTTTATATATTCTGGATACTAGACCCGTATCAGATGTATGACTTGCAAATGTTTTTTCCCATTCTGTTGGTTTTCTTTTCACTATCCTTTTTTTTTTTTTTTTTTTTTGAGACAGAGTCTCACTCTGTTGCCCAGGCTAGAGTGAGTGCCGTGGCGTCAGCCTAGCTCACAACAACCTCAAACTCCTGAGCTCAAGCGATCCTCCTGTCTCAGCCTCCCGAGTAGCTGGGACTGCAGGCATGCGCCACCATGCCCGGCTAATTTTTTCTATATATATTTTAGCTGTCCATATAATTTCTTTCTATTTTTAGTAGAGATGGGGTCTCGCTCTTGCTCAGGCTGGTCTCGAACTCCTGAGCTCAAACGATCCGCCCACCTCGGCCTCCCAGAGTGCTAGGATTACAGGCGTGAGCCACCGCGCCCGGCCTCTTTTCACTATCCTGATAGTGTCTTTTGAGGCACTAAGCTTTAAATTTTGATGAATTTCAATTTCTCTATTTTTCTCTTGTTTTCTGTGCATTCATTGTCATATCCAAGAAAGCACTGACAAATCCAATGCCAATAAGCACACAAATGCCAGCATGGTCTCACCAACCAGAGGAAGTGCATACCCACCTGGCCCATTTGTGTCCACATCCCTCATCCTATCCCCCTATTTAAATCATTCCCCGGCCCCTACTGTCCATCCCGGATCCGTTTTCCATCTGTGTAGTCTCTCCTTTTCCATAACGTGACAGAAATGAGATCATATAGCGTGTGATCTCTCTTCCACCTAGCGATGCGCATGACACATTCATCCATGTCTTTGCATGGCTTCGTAGATCAGCCCTTTCTTGCTGAGTAGTGTTGCATTCCGTGGATGGGCCCCAGCCCCGTCGTTCCTCCACCTATTGAAGGCCATCCTGACCCCTTAAAGGATTTGGTCATTATGAAGAGAGCAGCTGTACATAAGTGCATGTTGGTTTTTATGTGAGTATAAATTTCCAAAGCAGTTGTCTCAGCATCTAGGAGTGCAGTTGTTGGCTTCTATGATAAGACCACGTCCAGCTTTGGAAAAAACTGCCAAACCGTCTTCCTGAATTGCTGTACCATTATGCATTCCACCAATAACGAATGAGAGTTCCTGTTGCAATTTCTGTTGCATTTGAAAGATGATTTTAGCCATTTAGTGCTATCTCATTGTCATTTTAATTTGCTTTCCCCATGATAAGCAAGCTTGCTCGTTTACCATTTGTATATCTTCTTTGATGAAGTGTCTGTTCATATCTTTACCTTTTAATTGGGTTGTTGAGTTTTAGATTTTTTTTTGTATATTTTGCATAAAATTCCTTTTTCTGATGTGTTTTCTAAATATTTTCTCTCAGTCTGTGGCTTGTTTTTTGGTTCTCTTAACAGGAACTTTTGCAGAGCAGACATTTTAAATTTTAATAAAGTCTGCACTGTTGATGTTTTTTTTTTCTTTCATGGACTAGCTTTTGACATTCTATCTAAAAACTCATCACTCAGCCCAAGGCAATGCAGATTTTCTTCTTACAACTTTGCATTTGGAAATTTAAGTCCATGAACAATTTTGAGTAATTTTGGGGGTATGTTATGAAGTTTGTGTCTATGTTCATTTTTTCCCATGTGGTTTCCTATTGTTCTATTGTCGTTTGTGCAACACAGTTTTCTTTCTCCACTGAATTGGCCTCGTTCCTTTGACAAAATCGGTTCTCTTGGGTCTATTTTGGGGCTCTCTATTCTGTTCCTCTTATATCTGTCTCTTCCTTCAATATCACACTCTCTTCGTTACTGTAGCTTTATGAGAAGTGTTTGGATCAGATATGTAAGTTCCTTAACTTTGTTCTCACTCAGTATTATGTCATCTAGTCTAGGGTTAGAAACAGACTGTTCATTTCTTTGCCTGGAACTTGATTGGGGTTTGGCTGAATGTTTAGATGAAGGTAGGAAGAATTGTCATCTTAAAAATAATGAGCATACTGCTCCTAAATGAGGACTGTCTCTGCATTTATTTATATTTCTTTTGATTATTCTCAGCCATGATTCAAGGTTTTCTGAATACATATTTGTATATGTTTCATTAGATTTATAATTAATGGATTCAATTTTTAGGGTGCTATTGTAAATGGTATTTTTAAAAATTTCATGTTGCAATCATTTCTATACATTATTGCTGATATAAAGGAGATCAATTGACTTTTGTCTGTTGACCATCTATATCTATAATAGAGTGGGCTGTATTTTGGTCTGAATTTCTGAAATTATGGCCTGGAATAATCTAACCACTGAATTTCAGATATTCACTGGACTGCTGGGAAGAGGCACAAGGCCACTGCCAAGCAGAGAGTGATGCAGGCTGGGCCTGTGACCTGCCTTGCCCGGCCCACATGTCAGCATCTGCCGTCGGCCACAGACGTCCCACAGTGAGGACGGAGCTTCCCCTCCTCAGGACCCACCCAGGAGAGGGGTTCAGGACGCCTGGGGGGCCACGTGAGGAAAAAGCCTCCTTCCCCAGCCCTGAGTGCTGAGGAGGGAGCAATATTTCTTTCTCGTGTAATATTTTAGAAGTCTTATTTTACAAAAGTATCCCTCCGTTGAGGCTTTGGCTGCTTACCCACAAAGCGTGCCAAAATATGTTTTACAGAGTTGGGATTGTTCCTGGGGAGAAATGCTTAGATGCAACATCAGGACAGTTGGGGTGAAAGTTAGGGACGGGCAGGTGCCTCAGAGGAAGCGTGTGCACCCTATATAACGGCTTTTATTCATGTTTTAATGGCTCAGTTTTCTTACAGCATTAGAGTAGTTGAAACAGTATTGAAAAATTGAAGGCCAGGCACAGTGGCTCACTGTGTCCTGTAATCCTGTCATCCTAGCACTCTGGGAGGCCGAGGTGGGCGGATCGTTTGAGCTCAGGAATTTGAGACCAGCCTGAGCAAGAGCGAGACCCCATCTCTACTAAAAATAGAAAGAAATTATATGGACAGCTAAAAATATATATAGAAAAAATTAGCTGTGGCCCTGGGGCGATTGTTCGAGTTTCCGTCACAGCAGGGCACTCCTCCGCCTCTCCTAGGCACACTCCATGTGAGTGGCCACTGGTCCTGGCTACGGCCGCTGCCCCAGACAGGGAGAGCTTCCCAGGGAGGCACAAAGCGGCACTGGCTGTCTGTGCCTCCCCCGCACACCCAGCAGCAGCCACAGCACTGTCCCCGCACCCTGTGGGCACAGGCCACCCAGGGGCCAGGCACGGCCCGGGGCCCAGCCTCAGGCTGCTCGCTGGCCCAGAAGGTCGCTGGGACGGGGTCTCGGACCCCAGTGAGACCCCAGCCCCGCGAGGGTGCCGGGTGTGCCTGCCCTTCGTTCGGGCAACCTGGAGGCTGGAAGGGACGAAGCCCCGCAGGTCTCCTTCACTGTTCCGAGGAAGTGAGAGGAGAAGGGAGGAGCTGGTGTCCTGAGCAGGTGTCCCCAGGACATCTGCACACTTCCAACGACAGCCCTCGCCAGGGAGCACACCCCGGGACCCCACTGCTCGCCAGAACCACGTGTGGCCTCGGACCCGCTTGGAGACCAGGGGTGGGCAGTGGACGGGACAGGACAGGCGGGAGAGGGGAGTCCGGGCAAGGAGCCTTCCAGGAAGGGAAACTGAGGAAGGCAGGCAGGCAGGGCTGCGGCAGGGGCGGCTGGTGGGCATCTTCCACCCCCAGCCCCTCGGAAGGAGATATGGATGCGCAGGGCTTCCCTGGCCCACAGAGGCCTCCCGGCACCCAGCCGCCTGGCGCCCTCAGTCCCCAGGAACCGCACTTGGGGCTGAGAACAGGCTCACGGCAGGGGTGACCACTGGAGCCATCTGCGCCCAGACCTAAGGTGAGAAAGCGAGGACAGCCGCTCCTTCTCAGGTTGTGGGGGCCGAGAGGAGACCCTGCCAGGTCACATGGCAATGCCCTGTCCCTGCGTGGGATCATCAGGATGGGAAGGTGGAACTTTCCAGCACTCGAGTCACCCACCAAGGTTGTCCTCACTGGCCTGTTATCCAGCCCACGGATGCCCGGGCACCGGGGACGCCCAGGAGCACCAGTTACATCATTGGCAGCCACAGAGACGGGACGGAGCAGCGAGAGAGCGCGAAGACCTGTCTGCAGGTGGCACCGTGGCCCCGGGTCCGCGCTCGAGACCCACAAAGGCAGCAGAGGACGATCGGATGCTGAACCGGAGAAGGGGTGCTGGCATCCAACAGGCCGTGCCACCTGCGAGGACCAGCACTGACACCTCGGGAACCTGGGGGCAGCGTGGCCCCCACAGTGGCCGGGCCTCAGCTTCCTCTCAGCCCCTCTGGGGTCGCTTCTGCAGCCGCCGCCCAGACTGACCCTAACTCTTGCTGTTCTGAGAAGTCCCCTCCAGAGCGCAGGCAAGGCACAGAGCAGGAGAGCGCGTGTGGGTGGGGTCACACCGGGCCAGTCCTGTGACTCAGTTTCTTTTTACATCCGTTGTGGCTGGCTGCGCTTTCTTTATGGCCCACGGAGCCCTGGGCACTTGCCTTCTGGAAGTCAGTACTGACGATATAAACCAGGTAGTGAAAAGATCACCCTGGTTGTGTTCCTTTTACCATTTTAGTCAAAAGGTGGCTCACTGGTCCGTTTTTCAAAACAAGTACAAATGCTCTTGACATAAATTCAGTGATTTTATCAATAGAATCACAGCTAGAGGTGGCCTCGGCTGCGGGACAGGCAGGCAGGCAGTCGCCGTCCAGGGAGCTAAGCGAGTCCCCTGCCCAGAGGAGAACCAGGCCAGCTGTGCAGCGCCACCGGAAAGCCTGACCCCGCTCCCGGACAGGGCCCCGGTGCCACGCCAGGAGCAGCCAGCTCATAAGCACCAGTCCTGACTCTCTGCGAATGGAATTGATTTTATTTTATTTTATTTGTTTTTTTTTTTTTGAGACAGAGTCTCACTCTGTTGCCCAGGCTAGAGTGAGTGCCGTGACGTCAGCCTAGCTCACAGCAACCTCAAACTCCTGGGCTCAAGCGATCCTCCTGTCTCAGCCTCCCAAGTAGCTGGGACTACAGGCATGCACCACCATGCCCGGCTAATTTTTTCTATATATATTTTTAGCTGTCCATATAATTTCTTTCTATTTTTAGTAGAGATGGGGTCTCGCTCTTGCTCAGGCTGGTCTCGAACTCCTGAGCTCAAACGATCCGCCCACCTCGGCCTCCCAGAGTGCTAGGATTACAGGCGTGAGCCACCGCGCCCGGCCTGGAATTGATTTTAGATGGCAGGTGTGTCATTTCCTAGCAGGCAGTCAGCTCAGTCTGCACTTAGAAAATCACCTAAAATAGTGGCACAGGGCCTTGCTCAGCTGGGAAAATTAGATCCTGGTTTGGGAATTAGTGGCCCTTCACCAGCCATGGCCACCTGACCAGTGCGCCCTTTGACCCTGCTCTGGGCTCTTGGTCCATTGACAGGACCTGGACAACATCCACGGATTTACCTTCCAGTTTTTAAGGACCGATTCGCCATCAGTGAACGAACTTCTTCACAGAAGTTGTGTTTGGAAAACCGGGTGGCTTAAACAACAGGAGCTTCCTGTCTTCCGGCCAGCAGGCCAGACGTCCAGGGCCATGTGCCCCCTGGAGGCTCCAGGGAAGGACCCTTCCTTGTCTCCAGCGTCTGATGGCTCCCTGCATCCTGGGCTTGTGGCCACCAGCTCCTCCTCTGCTCTGTCCTCATGGGGCCTCCTCCCAGGGTGTCTGTTATAAGGACACCTGTCACTGGATTTAGGGGCCCCCATCTCAAGATCCTTAACTTAATTACTTCTACAAAGACCCTATTTTAAAATAAGTTCCTATTCTGAGGTCCCTGGTGGACGTGAATTTGGGGGACGCTATCACACCAGCTCTACCAGCGGCACCAGCAGTTGCCAGGGGTGTTCACTGGAGGGCCAGGTCCCCAACTGCCCTGCTCAGCTCCCTTCCCAGGGTCCCTGTGCACAGCTGGGAGCTCAGAGGTCCCCGCAGGAGGCCGGCTCTCCAGGGTGCCCATTCCCCTGCCCTCTGCTCACACCTGAGCTGGCTGGGCCGTGCCCACTCCCTGCCTGTCAGGTTCTGGACTCTGCGGCTGGCCTTGCACCTCCTGAGAGAGACAGAGACAAGAGAGTGAGAGAGGCAGAGACAGAGAGAGAAGAGAGCAGGGGAGACAAAGAGGCGAAGATGGACACACAGGCAGAGGAGGGAGGGGGCAAGTAGGAGGTGTAGCCACCTGGGCGGCACAGCGACACCACATGACATCTTGGGAGTGCCACCTGCCCTGGGATGTTCCAAAGTCCAGCCAAGGACACCGGCAGGAGGCAGTGGGGAGCTGTGCGGGTTGCAGGCAGGGGCGCCACATGGCAGAGGAAGCTGGCACAGCTGGCAGCTTTCAAGCTGCATCGCAAAAGGCCACCAGCAGGGGTCCCAGTGGGGACTCAGAGTCTCTGGCCTTGAGCAAGGATTCTCAGCTGGGGTGCGGTGGCTCCCCAGTGTCCCAGGCGGCCAGAGGATGGGCCCTTTGATGCGCAGGAGCTGGGCAGCCTCTGCCGGGCACCGTGACCATGCAGCCCACTGCCGAGCGAGAGAGGTCTGTGCCCTCGGGGCTCCAGTAGCTCCTGTGGGGCCCCGACCACGGATGAGCTGCAGCCTGAGCGGGAGGTCTGGGGAGGGTCCAGGGCGGGGCTGGGTGAGCCCGCAGGTAAGGACAGCTGGGGGAAAGTCTGTGGGACCCGCGTGCAGGGAACAGAAGTTCTCTGAAAAGGAGTCTGGAGGAAAGAGACTCATTCCAGAGACCCCGCCTTCCGTGTCATAGGGTGGCCGTTCCAGAGAGCACAGGGAAGGCTCAGGTTACACAGCGGAAGTTCCTGCCCGGGCTCCAGATAGGTTCATTATACAAATGAGGGATTCACTGGCTTGGTCTGATAGATTAGTGCAGCTGAGTCCTGATTGGTCAATGCAGCTGAGTCTGATTGGTCAATGCAGCTGAGTCTGATTGGTTAGTGTGGCTGAGTCCTGATTAGTCAATGAGCTGTGTCAGATTGGACAGTGAGGCTGAGTCCTGATTGGCCAGTGCAGCTGAGTTTGATTGGTCAGTGAGGCTGAGTTCTGATTGGTCAGTTCACCTGAGTCTGATGGGTCAGTGTGGCCGAATCCGGATTGATCAATGTGGCTGAAGCTGATTGGTCAGTGGAGCTGAGTCCTGATTGGTCAGTCTTGCTGAATCTGATTGGTCAGTACAGCTGAGTCCTGATTGGTGAGTGTCGCTGAGTCTGATAGGACAATTTGGCTGAGTCCTGATTGGTCAATTTGGCAGAGTCTGCTACACCAGTGTGGCTGAGTGTGATTGGTCAGTGCGGCTGAATTCTGATTGTTCAGTGTGGCTGAATCTGATTGCTCAGTGTGGCTGAGTCCTGATTATTTAGTGTGGCTGAATCTGATTGGTCAGTGTCGCTGAGTCCCGACTGGTCAGTGTGGATGAATGTGATTGGTGAGTGCAGCTGAGTCCTGATTGGTCAACAAGGCTATGTTTCATTGCTCAATGCGGCTGAAACCTGATTAGTCAGTTTGGCTGAATCTGGTTAGTGTGGCTGAGTCCTCAGTAGTCAGTGTGACTGAATCTGATTAGTCAGGGATGCTGAGTCCTGATTGGTCAATGTGGCTGAGTCTGAATGCTGAATGCAGCTGAGTCTGATTAGTCAGTGTGGCTGAATCTGATTGGTCAGTGTGGGACTCACCCACATTGACCAATCAGATTCAGTCACACTGACTAGTCAGGACTCATCCACGCTGACCAATCAGATTCCGTCACACTGACTAATCACAGGCAGCCACATTGACCATTCAGACTCAGCCACGTTGACCAATCAGGACTCAGTAGCACTGCCCAATCAGATTCAGCCACACTGACTAGTCAGACGCAGCCACGTTGACCAAACAAGACTCAGCAGCACTGACCATTTAAATTCAGCCACATTGGTAAAGCATGTTCAGTCGCAGTGACCAATCAGATTCAGCCACACTGACCAGTCAGATTCAGCCACAATGACTAATCAGACGCAGCCGCATTGAGCATTCAGACTCAGCCAGGTTGACCAATCAGGACTAAGTACCACTGACCAATCAGATACAGCCACGCTGACTAATCAGGACTCAGCCACATTGACGAATCAGATTCAGCACCACTGACCAATCAGAATTCAGCCGCACTGACCAATTAGACTCAGTCACATTCAGCAGACTCAGCCAAATTGACCAATCAGGACTAAGCAAAATTGTCCAATGAAACTCAGCCACGTTGACCAATCATGACTCAGAAACACTGACCAATCATATTCAGCCGCATTGAGCAATCACGTTCAGCCGCTCTGACCAATCAGATTCAGCCACACTGACTAGTCAAGACTCAGCCACACTGACCAATCAGATTCAGCCACATTGACTAACCAGACACAGCCACATTGGGCATTCAGACTCATCCACGTTGACCAATGAGGACTCAGCAGCACTGCTCAATCAGATTCAGCCCCACTGACTCTTCAGGACTCAGCCACACTGACAAATCATATTCAGGAAACTGAATAATCACAGGCAGCCACACACCATTCAGACTCAGCCACGTTGACCAATCAGGACTCAGCAGCACTGCCCAATCAGATTCAGCCACACTGAGTAGTCAGGACTCAGCCACAGTGACCAATCAGATTCAGCCACATTGATTAATCAGACGCAGCCGCATTGAGCATTCAGACTCAGCCACGTTGACCAATGAGGACTCAGAAGCACTGACCAATCAGATTCAGCCACACAGACTAGTCAGGACCCAGCCACACTGACCAATCAGATTCAGCAACACTGACTAATCAGAAGCGGCCACATTGACCATTCAGGCTCAGCCACGTTGACCAATGAGGACTCAGCAGCACTGACAAATCAGATTCATCCACACTGGCTAGTCAGACGCAGCCACACTGACCAATCAGATTCAGCCACACTGACTAGTCAAACGCAGCCACATTGAGCATTCAGACTCAGCCACGTGGACCAATGAGGACTCAGCAGCACTGATCAATCAGACTCATCCACACGGACCAATCAGATTCAGCCACACTGACTAATCAGACGCAGCCGCATTGAGCATTCAGACTCAGCCACGTTGACCAATGAGGACTCAGCCCCACTGCCCAATCAGATGCAGCCACACCGACTAATTGGGCAGTGCGGCTGAGTCCTGATTGGTCCACGTGGCTGAGTCTGAATGGTCAATGCCGCTGCCTGTGACTAGCCAGTGTTGGTCAATATGATTTCTCAATGCAGCTGCAGCTGATGAGTCAGTGTGGCTGAATCTGATTGGTCAGTGTGGCTGAGTCCTGACTAGTCAGTGTGGCTCAATCTGATTGGTTAGAGCAGCTGAACGTGATAGCTCAATGCGGCTGAATCTGATTGGTCAGTGTTTCCGAGTCATGATTGGTCAATATGGCTGAGTTTCATTGGGCAATTTTGTTTAATTCTGATTGGTCAATTTGGCTGAGTCTGCTCCATGAATGTGACTGAGTCTGATTGGTCAGTGTGGCTGAATTCTTATTGGTCAGTGGGGCTGAATCTGATTCGTCAATGTGGCTGAGTTCTCATTTGTCAGCGTGGCTGAATCTGATTGGTCAGTGCTGCTTAGTCCTGATTGGTCAACTTGGCTGAGTCTGAATGCTCAATGCGGCTGCGTCTGATTAGTCAGTGTGGCTGAATCTCATTGGTCAGTGTGGCTGAATCTCATTCGTCAGTGCGGCTGGGTCCTGATTGGTCAACGTGGCTCAGTCTGATTCGTCAGTGTGGCTGAATCTGATTGGTCAGTGCTGTTGAGTCCTGATTGGTCAGTGTGGCTGAGTCTGATTGGACAACTTGGTTTAGTCCTGATTGGTCAATTTGGCTGAGTCTGCTTCATCTATTTGGCTGAGTCTGATTAGTCAGTGTGGCTGAATCTGATTGGTCAGTGTGGCTGAGTCCTGACTAGTCAGCGTGACTGAATCTAGTAGGTGAGTGCGGGTGAGTCCTGATTCGTCAACGTGGCTGAGTCTGATTGGTCAATCTGGCTGGTCTGATTAGTCAGTGTCGCTGAATCTGATTTGTCAGTGTGGCTGAGTCCTGACCAGTCAGTGTGGCTCAAACTGACTGGTGAGTTCTGCTGAGTCCTCATTGGTCAACATGGCTGAGTCCGAATGCTCAATGAGGCTGCGTCTGATTAGTCAGTGTAGCTGAGTCTGATTGGTCAATATGGCTGAGACCTGTTTGGTCAATGCAGCTGAGTCTGATTGGTTAACGCAGTTGAATGTGATTGGTCAGTGGTTGAGTCTGATTGGTCACTGCAGCTGCGTTCTAATTCCTTAATGCAGCTGAGCTCCAGACGTGCTAAAGCTGATCCGAGGCTCAGGTTTCTGGGGAACTCCAGTGCGGTGCGGGCGCGGCGTCCAGTCAGCAAACGGCCTCGGGGCTCCATGTTAAAATCACACTCAGTGATGCTCGGGGTCCGTCTTGAAGGATGAGCTTTCAGGTACAAATTTGTCCCCATTCTGCCTCTGAGCCAGACCTGTCCGGGGCAGCGGCTGCAGCCAGCCCGGTCCCCCTAGTCCACGCGGGACCCCAGCGGCAGCGCAGGGCCCAGCCAGCGCCGCGAGCCGTGTGCCTGGGAAGCCTCCAAGCACCTGTGAAATACAGGTCGGTTCCGGGTCGCATTGGCTGCGGGTCGGCTGCACAGGGTCAGCCGGCGCTGTCCGGACCCTCCCGCAGAGGCCTGTGAGAACCGCTGAGGCAGGGTGGGGAGGACGCCGAGCCCAGCCCGGATGCGAGGAGGCTCATTAGGGCCCGAGGGGTGGGGCGTAGACGAGACCTGGGAACAGCTGAGAGCGGGAAATTGAGTCCAGTGCGTCGGGCCGGGGCGGGGGCTTTCTGAAGACGCGTCTGTCAGAGCGTCGCCGCCGCAAGATCTTAGGTTTCTCACGCGACCCAGGTGCGGCGGGAGTGTGGGCAGCGGCAGCGACGCCACCTGGCGGCGGGGCTGGTCTAAGGCACGCAGGGGCCGGGCTGCGACGACCCGCGAGGGCGTCTGGGGACCCCGCTGTGCCCTGGTGGCTTCGGCAGCTCTGTTCACGGCATGGGAAAGGTTTCTGACCACACGGTCATCCCAAGCAGAACCGCGTCCACCGCAGGACCGCAGAAACCTTCCCCATCTCGCTCCTTCACTGGGGTCGACTCCTGGGGTGAATCGCGTCCTGGGGAGTGTACACAACTGTCATCTTCACAACCTGAGGGTTGTCCTCGGTGTTGGACTGTGCCCAGACTCCCACGTGGCTCTTACGGAGCAGGGTGGGTAGTGGTGGCGAGGCTAACTGAATGGATGGGAATTTGGGTAAGAGCCGTTGTGTGGCAAAGTCTCCTGGTGAAAATAACTCAAGCGTTAGTTCCCCTAGTTGGGAGAAGGACGGATGGGCCTGGTAGGTTTTTAAGAAGTCCCTATCCAGGAGATGTATGGTGGCTGACGGGACAAGCAAAAGGCCACGGCTGTCACGAGGGGTCCTAGTTGGAGGATAGGTAGAGATTTAGGAACTGTCATAGATTCGTTGGCCACTGCAACCATCTAGATGAACTCAGAACCCCAGGGAGGGCACAGAGACAGTGTGCCAGGGCTAAGGGTATACAGCGTAGCCCCAGTGTCACCCACACCTCCAATCTTCATGTCTAACTCCTCTCCAATCTTAATATTTAATTCTGTTAGTTGGTTAATCTGGATAGGGATCGTGTTCCATGAATGGCCCTGGAGTATCCCTGCTTTGCTGCTGGGAGAGGTCCCGGGGACTTTAGCAGAATTTAGTTGTAGCCAAATATTGGAGGAAATCAGGGGATTTAGGATTCATTCCAGGCCACAGGTAGATAACAAGGACTCGAACACAGTGCACAGGGCTTCAATCTACTAGCAGGTGTGCTTCAGTTTTCCTTAGAAGCATGATTTTCTCTGTCCACGTGATCATATAGGAATCTCAGATTTTAGAACTTCTTGAACCATGCTTGGCTAATTTTTTTTTTAACTTTTTGTAAAGATGGGATCTCACTGTTGCAAAGGCTAGTCTTGAACTCCCACCTGGGCTTCTCAAAGTGCTGAGATTACAGGTGTGAGCCACTGAATGCGGAAAATCAACAACTTTTTAATTAATGCCTTAGTGTTCTAGCTGATAAATCTTTGCCCACCCCAAAATCATAAGTATATTCTTCTATGTTTTCAGAAATGTGATAGGTTTGTTTTTCACATTTAGAAACATGACTCATCTTGCTTTTATTATTGGGTGTGGTATGAGATACAGGTCTAGGCATTTATTTTCCTCTAGAAAAAAAAAAAACTACATTGTAAAATCTAGGTGTGCCAGTACCATTTATTGAATATACCTTATGCTTTCTTTTCCACATTGAATTGAAATAGTGACCGTCTCAAAAACAAAGTGACCATACACATGTAGCTCTCTTTCTGGACTCATAATTTGTTCCATTAATCTTTTAATCTGACATACTATACTGTCAATAGCTATAGCTTTACAATTCTTGAAATATATGTCATCTAACTTCTAGATTGTTTTCATTATTGTAGGTTCATTGCATTTCCGTATTAACTTGCAATAAATTTGTCAACTTCTAAACAAATTCTTCTGCAATTTCGATTCTAACTGTGTTGAATCTACAGCTCCATTTGCGGAGAACAGATCTCAGCGACGTAAAGTCTCTTGGTCTGTGAACATGGTATAGCTCTTCATTTATTTTAGTTCCTCCTTACTTTCATCAATGTTTTATAATTTTTAATATAGAAGTCTTGCACATATTTTATTACCTTTAATCACCAAATATTTTATGTTTTTATAAATGGTAGGTATTATTTTACATTTTCATTTTACAATTGTTGCTAGAATATAGAAATATAGTTGATTTTTTTGTATATTGACCTTTGTATCCTTCATCCTTACTAAATTGACTTATTCATTCCAATAGTTTCTTTGTATGTCTCCGTTTTTTCTCTGTACATTATAATGTGACCTGTGAATAAAGGCAGTTTTACCTCTTTTCCATTGTTGCACTGGCCAGGACCTCTGATATAATAAATATAAGGGGTAAGAGAACAAATTTATTGTTTTTGACAGAAATTATTCAGTATTTCAGTACCCAGTGTGATGTTGGCTATAGGTTTTGGGGTTTTTCTTGTAGATAGCCATCATTAGATTGAGGAAGTTTCCTACTATTCATGATTTGCTGAGAGCTTTTTGTCATGAATTGGTTTTGAGTTTTAACAAATGTTATCAAAATTCTTTTTCTCCATCTGTTGAAATGATCATGTGATTTTTTCTCCATTATTCTTTTACTGTCATGAATATCATCAATTGATTTACAAATTTTGGACTGCCCTCATCTTCCTGGGGTAAACTCCACTTGATCTGGACGTACTGGCCTTTTTTTGCTTTGTAAAAAAATTAGCATATAATAGTCTGTGTATAAAAGGTATTGCTTTTTTTTTTTTTTTTTGGAGTGTTCTTTTCAGGTTTTGGTATCAACATTATGCTGGCCCTGTGAAACAAACATACTGAGAAGTCTTCCCTCTTCCTCACTTCACTAATGGAGTTAGTTAAGATTGAATTCCTGCTTTATTTCTACATTAATTGGTAGATGGAATTCAATGTAACCATCTATGCCTGCCATTTTCCTTGAGGGGGAAATTTTTAATTACAGATTTAATTTCCTTAAGAGACAGGACTGTTCATATGATTTATTTCTTCTTGTATCCATTTTGGAAGGTTGTGGTTTTCAATGAACTTATGTCCATCTGAGTTATAGAATTTATCAGATGAAGTTGTTTATTATACCCCCTTATTTTAATGTCTATATGTTCTGTAGTAATGTTCCCTTTATTGTTCATGACATTCATAATTTGTGTTTTCTCTTTTTCTTAGATAAGTTTTGTGAAGTGTTTATAAATTTTATTAATCGTTTTAAAGAAACAACTTTTGGTTTTGTTTATTTTCATCTATTCATATACTTTTGTGTACTTCTCCTTTTTCTATTCCCATCCTACTTTTGTGGGCTTAATTTTTCTGCTTTTTCTATTTCTAGTTTCTTAAGATAGAACCTAAGATCATTGACTTTTTTTTTTTTTTTTTTTTTTTTTTTGAGTCTCACTCTGTTGCCCAGGCTAGAGTGAGGGCCGTGGCATCAGCCTAGCTCACAGCAACCTCAAACTCCTGGGCTCAAGTGATCCTCCTGCCTCAGCCTCCCGAGTAGCTGGGACTACAGGCATGCGCCACCATGCCCGGCTAATTTTTTCTATATATATTTTTAGCTGTCCATATAATTTCTTTCTATTTTTAGTAGAGATGGGGTCTCGCTCTTGCTCAGGCTGGTCTCGAACTTCTGAGCTCAAACGATCCGCCCACCTCGGCCTCCCAGAGTGCTAGGATTACAGGCGTGAGCCACCGCGCCCGGCCATCATTGACTTTTAAACCTTTCTTCTTTTCTAATATAAGCATTTAAAGCTATAAACCCTCTAAGCACTGTTTTAGCTGCAGTCTACAAATTTTGGTATATAGTATTTTCATTATCATTTAGTTCAAAATAATTTCTTTCATTGTGATACATTCTTTCACCCATGGATTATTTATAAGTGTGTTGCTTAATTTCCAAATATTAGGGAAGTTATTATCTTTTTTATTCTTAATTATACTGTAGTTAGAGCACATACTCTCAAGCATATTGAGGCTTCTGTCCATGGTAAACACACCAGACAACAGGCAGATAGGACCATGATCTCTGAGAGAAAGGAAACATCCACCGTTAGCGCTGTGGCAGTGTGGCTTCCTGCTTGGAAGCACCCTGCAGACCGTGGAGCAAGGACAGACTTCAAGCAAAGCAGAGGTCTCCCTGAGTAAGGCAGAGATTGGAGTTCAGAAAGGCTAAGGCAGCTAGAAATTGTAGGGTGGTTTTCCTGAGAGAAGGGAATTATGTAGAAAAAGAGCTCCAGAAATCTGCAGGGAGACCCCCTTGATCCTTGACAGGTACTAATGTGTATATTTGTAGTTAAAACTCCATGAAGCTATTCTGTGCTTTAACCTTAAAATAATGTACATTTCTTCTGCTCAGAGCACTCTGCCCAGAAGTAGTCACCCGGCAAGGAGTTTTGAAAGTGTGGTGGGGACTATGGGGAGCAAACAAAATGTTTTGAGTCCCACTGTTGCTGCCGTAATGTCTACTTTTTAATATTTCTCAATTTTGTAAGGTTGTTAAATCATTTTTCATAAATTCTCTAAAATGCCCATTTCTGTTTATAAGTGAACTTAATATTCTAAAAACAGATCATTTAAATAGTTAATCTTTAAATCAAGAGATTTTACTTGTGTCTAGGTTAAAAAACCTAGAAAAAATATTTTTAAAATCTTCCTAAAAGCATCTAAGAACTGGCCAGATAAGGAGAAATTGCCAGGCCACAACCTGGGAAAGAATGGGAACCCCGAGAATTAAGCCTAGCGTTAGGAACAATTTTGCCTTGAAAAGTATAGCCTAACAGAGAGTAGGCTACGCTTTCGACAGGCTTCTGACAATAAAAGGACAAAAATCAGAGTTCTTGGTCTGTCAAGGGTGGGAGCCAGGTAAGGTACCCCTTCCAATGTGCTTACGAGGAGGGGATCCCAAAGGGCTGTGCCCTAGAATTAAAGTAAACCAGCCCTTCCTCAGACTCTAGTTATCTGAGTAGCCTAGATAAATCTCAAATTTTGGTCAGAATAAAGGGATTCTACATAACTAGTTCCCTGTGCCACCTGGCAGTAGCAAACAAAATTTCTCTCTGAGGAAAAGTGACATCATCCTTGGGTTCAAATTATTTATGTGCACAACTTATCAAATACAGTGTCTAGCACTTAATCAAAACATAACCAGGAATCCAAAACGACATCATGAGCCAGAAAGCAATAGACAATACAAACAGATCCACAGGGATTCCACTTGCTGGAATTATGAAATACAGGCTGTAAAACAACTATATTTACTATCTTTTAGGAGAGAACAGCTAACGTTAAAAAATTTACCACAAACTAGACAACATTAAAAATGGCATAACAGACTTGGAAAAAACTGGGTAAAATTCTAGAACGGAAAAATTCAGATAAACAAACTTAGGAACTTAATAGATGGATTCCACATCAGAATTAGTTACAGCTGTAGAAAGAATTTGTGAAATGGAAGGTAGGTTATAAGAAACTGTCCAGACTGAAGCATGGGGGAGACAAAAGGATGGAAAAATACAGAAGCAAGGAGATGTGATGGATATTGAAAAGATCTAACACGGGTTTAACTGAAGTCCCATGAAGGAAATTACTTCTAAAAATCCTCAGTATTTTATAAACATGTTCCATGTCAGTAAATAAAGATCTATCTCTTTTGTTTATATAAGCTGCATGATAGGCATTCCATTATATTTAAAAGGGTTGGGAGAATTTAAATTCTCATGATGTATGAATGTCCATTTCATCACCCTTAATAATACAACATAAGATCAGTCTTTGCCAATTTGATAAGTAAAAATCCATCCATTTTAATTTGCATTTTTGATAGTAATGTGTTTATTCATCTTTTAAAAATATATTTGAGCTTACGAGTCTTAGAAGTTGTCCAAACACAGCTTTTATATATTTTTGGCATATTACTAGTTTGCAGGAACACTACTTTATGCATTAAGTCTATTACCTCCTTGTTTGAAATAATTTTCCTTAGTTTAGCATTTTGTTTAATTTTATTCTTGGTTCTAATTGTTTCAAAGAAATTTTTAAATTGTTCTTGAACTCCCTTTCACACCTCCTTATTTCTTTGTTTCCCTTTACAGCAAAAAATTTTGAATGGGTTGTGTGCACTCACTGTCTCAGTTCTTGTGAATCTCCTCCCAACAGGCGTTCGTTCCCATCATCTGACCAAGTCAGTTTGACCCCTGTGCTGCCAAATTCTGTGACGAGTTCCAGTCTTCATCTTACCCCGCAATCATCATCCGCTCCTCCTTTGCACACCCTCTCCTGTTGTCCTCCACTGTTCCATGTCTGCATCTACTGGTTTTCCCCTGCTACACATATTCTTCCTTCTCAGTCTCCTTTGTTGGTTCCTTTTCATCCCTTCAACCTTTTTCAACTTTGGAGTGCCTCAGTGCTTAATCCTTGAGTCTCTTCTGTCTTTCTGCAGTCAGGAGGCGATTATATTCAATTCATAGATTTAAATCTCCATTCTAATGAATCCCAGATTTACATCACTAACTAGGTCAGTGTTATCTAGTGGAAATATAATATAAGCAATATATATGACTTTATATTTTCTAGTAGCCACATCAAAAAAGGTTAAAAGATATGGGTAGAATTAATTTTAATATGTTCTGTTTAATCCAGTATATCAAATATTATTTCAACATGTAATGAAATAAAAATGAGATTTTATATTTTTTGTCGTATTAAGTCTTTGAAATCTGATGTGTTTTACATTTACAGCACATCTCAATTCAGATTGGCCACATTTCAAGTGCTTAATAGCCACATGTGGCTACCGGACAGTGCAGCTCTTGTTAACTTCACCGATTTCCAGACCTCTGTCTCTCCATTTGAATGTCTAATATGTATTTCAGCATTAATGTGTTTCTCGGAATTCATATCTATACCAACAGAAACAAATCCTTTAAGTTCTAACCTCAATAGATCCAGAATCTAATCAGTTCTTACCTCCTCTGCTGCAGTCGCTGTGGTCCTGGCCATCACTGTCTCTTGCCTAGGTTATTACACCAGCCTCCTGACTGGTTAGAGAGCCACGTGACTCTCTTCCTCTCCTCCTTCAGTTTGTTCAAGTCCCGCCTTATCAGAGAAGTGTTCCTTGACTACCTTGTTTAAAGTGCAAACCTCGCTGGGCACAGTGGCTCATGCCTGTAATTCCAGCACTTTGGAAGGCCAAGGTGGGAGGATCACTTGAGACCAAGAGATTCGAGACCAGCCTGGGCAACAAAGCGAGACCCATCTCTGCAAACAATTAGCTAGGTGTGGTGATGTGCACCTGTAGTCCTAGCTACTTCGGAGGCTGAGCCAGGAGGATTGCTTGAGTCGAGGAGTTTGAGGTTACAATGAGCTATGATGATGCCACTGCATTCTAGCCGAGGCAACAGAGTGAGACCCTGTCTCAAATAAATAAATAAGAAAAAGTGAAAACCTCTTCTCCTTACACATATAAATACGTACCCATGTAAATTGGTATTTCCTTCTCCCTTCAATGCTTTATTTATTTATTGTTTTAGGGTTTTTGTTTTTGTGGCAGTTTCGAACTCCTGGGCTCAAGTGATCTTCCCACCTCAGCCTCCCTGGTAGCCGGGACTACAGGCACATGCCACCCTGCCCAGCTTAGTTTTTAAGGTTGCCTGTCACCATTTCTCTTTGTTCAAAGAAGGTTTGATAGGACTTTTTACAGGATATATCTTTAGCCTTTTCAGTTCTCTCTGTGGTTGATTCTGTGTTCACCTGTTTCTGAGTCTTTTTAAAAATTTGTTTTCCTGAGCAACAAAGAAGTGTGGCTTGTAATACAGAGTGGTCATAGGGTCAAGATTGTGTAGATACTCAGGCGGCTGTGATAGAAGGATCAGGAAAATCTCCCTCAGTTGACAGTTTAAAACCTAATGGAAATTTTCTAAATAAGGTAAAATCAATATGATTAATAACAAAATTTTATTTGACTTTATAAAGAGACAGTATACGCTAGCAAATGTTTTTGGTTCATTGATTATATTGAGGCTTTTGTGAGAAAATGCTAGAAGAGGGAAAAGGGTATATAGATTGTTACCAGCTCTATCCTCTCATGGCTGCTATTGCCACAAAGTGCATTAGAAGTTGAATTTTACATTTTATTAATACTAGTTTGGAACTCCAGATAGACCATGTGTTATTTATCATATATTTATAATTTAATTTAAAATCATGTTTTCAGGATTCCCTGGAATTAAGAAAAACATCTGATATCACAGACTTAAAGAAACATCCTGAGAGGCACGTCAGATGTATGAGCTTGCAGATACCTGTTGGGGAAAATTGAAATAGTATTTGTTTTCTGTGTAGCATATGTAACCATACAGAATAATAGCTAAAAGGGACCTTAAGAAATCATCTGCTTTAGCCATTTGCCTTCAAACAAATACATAAAACAATACAGAATATTAAAGCTCTTCATTTATTGAGATTTCAGTCTCGGTTTCATCAGAAACTCCTGGCATCTTACCTGTTCAACCCAAACTCATACTGATTTAATTTTCCATTTTCTTTACTTTATTCCCCTATAGACAAAAGCAAAAAATGTTTTTTGAAAATGTCATAAATTTGAAGAAGTAGCTACTTTCACTGGTGCATTTTAATCTTGATTTTAATTTATTATATAATTTGCTTTGCATTTATTAAGATACCCTTATAATTCAGAGCACAATGAAGAATGAGGAAGTGGGAAGGTAGAGAAACAGGGAGGTGTCTAAGAAGCCAAATTAGTTATAATGTTCTGAGGTCATTTACGTTTTCCTTCCATCATTCATTCTTCTGATGAGTTTATTCTGGCATCTCAACTCCAGAAGCAGAAGTATTGAGGACAGCTGAAAGTGGCAACTGGAAACAAGGGAAGACTTCCAATAACAGTAATACTCAAAAAGATGTAGTGACTTGGGGCTTTTAGATGGATGTATTGTAATAGCACAGCAAAATATTTGCTTATGTTAAGGAAAATGTAAATTATTTTCTGTTAAAAAGATAATATGTTTAAGAACAATTTCCATGCAAAGTGCTTACAACTTAAAAAAATCTTGGCCAAAGTTTGATTTAGGTTGAAAAATACATTGATGATGGATAAAGTTATTACCTTAGATTGGAATCCTTTTTTGGTAAAAGAAAGTATGAATTTGAGAATTGTTTACTTCCTTGACTTCTAGAAATAATATATTTAGTCATAATTCTTGATGTCCTTGTTTTCTGAAGCTGTTTTGTGTTCCCACAGCCTCTCTATCCTGAGTAGAATCCATTTAAACTTGACAGAGAAACGCAAGAAATTTAAAATGTTTCTAGAGGCCTGTCATTGCTATAGAAAAATGTTTGGAATCTTAACCTAATCCTTTTTTTTATTTTAAAGGGAATTTCAACTTTTTAAAGAGATGGAGAATTTGCCATCAGTGTGCTGTCAGAAAGTAATGCAGAGAGCCATGAAAGCAGAGCTGCAACTTTTCAATGTTCACCATCAGACGTGTCATCATCATTGTTGTGATATTTACAAACTTGTAATGGAAAATGGGGAGGGATTAAATAGGTGTTTATTGATTTTAAATCTGCATTTTTTAAGAAATGTATCACTGCCTTTAAGTTTATTCTGGAAATTTTTCTTAATTTTCATTTGTGAAGGGCAGAATGAGGGGTAGATTGTAACTGGGCTTCTCAGCTGGCCTAGGGGTAATGGACTTTTCCTAGAAAAGGTAATATGTTTGAACTTTCTGTAAAGTCCAAGTAAGAATGAAGTCAGGGGGGGTTTGCATGACATTCTACCACATTCTCTCTGGTTTATCCATTGAGAGATGTTTGTGTTGCCCTTAGAAAAGCACATTAATTGTGGTTCACTTTCTTTTACTCACCATTTAAAAGAAAAAAATTTAAGATCTAGAAAGTTAGAACTAAGCGTATACTATATTAATATTAGTGTTCAATGGACGACTTAGGCTGAAATAATTTCGTTTTGTGGACTTACATTTTGAACAGGAGTTTACACAGTAACTCTGCTAAGGAGGAATTAGGGTCGGCACTGCTGTCTTTTTTGGGAGACGTAGACGTGTGAGTTTGAAAGAGAAACCACGCGCGGGCGCAGCACTGGGAGAGCTGCCCACCGTCAGTGGGATCAAGGTCGCCATCCGCCTGCTCTGCTTTCGCTTCCCGGGTATGTGTGTGTGTTTTAGGAGTAGAAACTTTACTTCATTTAGACAGAAAACATTTTAAACAGAGATTTTTCTTTTCTGTCTTTACAGCTGATGAAAGAAGAATCACATGTGTGAGTTGATTTCATCTAATTTAGAACTCAGTACATCTTTGAAATCACTTAATCCAGTTAACTTTAAGTTTTCTGTTTTGGTCCCTATTGAAAACATGGGGGGATTCTTTAATGAAGTGTTTATTATCTTTTTTACTGATATGTAATATTTGTACATATGTATAGGGTACATGTAATATTTTGTTACATGCATAGGATGTGTAATAATCAAGTTCAGGGTATTTAGGATATCCATCACTTCATATATTTAATATTTATTATTTCTGTGTTGGGAACATTTCAAGTCCTGTCTTCTAGCTATTTTGAAATATAAAATATATTGTTAACTATAGTCTGCTATCAAACATTAGATCTTATTCCTTCTGAAGTGTTTATCTGTTTAGCTTTTCAGGAGCAGATTCTGAACTAGATGATCAAAGTGCTCAGGATGTTGATGTTTCTTTGAACCTAAAAAAGACACTCTCTGAAGTAAGATTTTTAGAAAGTTCATCTGTATAAATCTTTGGTTTTATGGCTTCAGTAAATTATAATTTTCAGAGACTCTGACATCCTTCTTTTTACTCAACTAGCTTACTAATATGCTTACTTTATAGCTTACTTTAGTTAGGAGGAACATAATGGTGTATTTAAGCCTAATCAAACAAATCAGCAATATGTGTTGAGTAGGGTAAGCATATAGTTTATCACCAAATCAGTAGACTTCTGAGGAGGAAAGAGAGTAATAGTAATGTTAATCATTCACCACAGCAGTAGGTATAAATCTGGACTGTCCCAGGCAGGTCCATGATATATGGCCACCATCACGTCGCGTGACTGCAGTTAAAACTAATATCTTGCACCTTCATCTCATGAGGTAGAATAAAGTAATGTTCTGTTTGTTTTAGGCAGGGCAAAGTTTTAATTTCTCCTTTGTTAAACTGTTCCCTAAATCCCTGGGGGGACTGGCCTACAGACCAGGCTCATCTGTGGGACGTCCCAGATTCCCTAAATATCTGGGGAGGACAGGCCTATAAACCAGGCATCATCTGTGGGATGTCCCAGGTTCCCTAAATCACAGGGGGGGACTGGCCTACAGACCAAGGCTCAACTGTGGGACGTCCCAGGTTCCCTAAATCCCAGAGGGGACAGGCCTACACACCAGGGCTCATCTGTGAGATGTTCCAGGTTCCCTAAATCCCTGCAAGCGACTGGCCTACAGATCAACGCTCTTGTGTGGGATATCCTAGGTCCCCTAAATCCCTGGGGGGACTGGACTGCAGACCAGGGTTCATCTGTGGGCTGTCCCAGGTTCCCTAAATCCCTGGGGGTGACTGGTTTACAGACCGGGGCTCATCTCCAGGCTGTCCCAAGTTCCCTAAATCACCTGGAGGGGGGACTGGCCTACAGACCAGGGCTCATGTGTGGGATGTCCCAGGTTGCCTAAATTCCTGGGGGGGGGCTGGCCTACAGACCACAGATCATTTGGGGACTCTTCCAGGAGTCCAAATGGGTGGGCGACTGTGACAGCCACTTAGGTTCCCTTAATGCATGTCTTTATTTTCTGTAAGAGATCAGGAACTCGCTGGGCAGGGCATCTAAGAAGGCTTTTTCTCCCTGGCTCCTGCACATCCCAGGGTGGGGACCGGACTAAGTGATGAGCAGAGGGCCGCTGGAATTCCTGGGCTGCCCTGGAAGGGAGGAGCAGCCGTTACCCATCTCTTCCTTGTTATCAGGTGTGGAGCCTGTGTGTGATGGCCGGAGCCCCTGCCGCTGCAGTGGGCCAGGAGGCGGTTCCCGTGGGAGCTGTGGGAGGCAGGAGGAAGGCGGCAGGACACCGGGGTTGGCTCTCCCTGCCCACACAGTGCGCCTCAGTCATTTCTGGACACGTCCAGGCTGCTGTCTCCCACCCTGAAGTCTCACTCCTCTGAGCTCGTTCGTCGGGAATGTGGCTACATCTACCCTATGTGCTGTACTGAGGGAGGTGAGTTGCGTTAAAAACCTCAAAAACTGTAGGTAAAAAGGCTCCTCATCTGTTTTCTATCCAAGTGTCTTCCCCAAACTTCACTTGAATTCAGAAGAGCAACCTGCAGGCAGCCCCAGGCCCCTCCCAAAGTCACACAGTCCTGGGTAGCTGCGGGAGCCCTGGGCAATGGAGCTGCCGGGAATTTGCAAACCGTGGGCACCCCGCTGGCTGAGAGTGGGGCTCTCTGCCTCCCGGTCACTCCCTCCGGGCCAACCCCTTCCCTACCGCTTCCCCACCTCCCTTAACCCCCACTCCCGGCCCTCCCTAGAGCTCCTCCCTACCCCCTGCCCAGTCACTCCCTCCCACCCACCTCCAGCTCTCCCTACAGCTTCCCCGCACCCTGCACACCTGGTCCCCCGGGCCCCTACCCAGTCACTCCCTCCCACCCACCCCAGGCCCTCCCTACAGCTTCCCCGCACCCTGCACACCTGGTCCCCCAGGCCCCTACCCAGTCACTCCCTGCGGGCCACCCCCTACAACCCTGCACACCTGGTCACTCCGGCCCCGCCCAGCCACCCCCTCCGGGACCCCCTGCCGCCCCTCCCTTCCTACCGCTCCCCCCAAATCCGGGCCACCCGGCCCCGCCCTCATCGCTGCGGGCCGCCGGGCCACTCTCCTTTCCTCCCTCCGTTCTTTCCGTTCTTTCCGTGCATCCTCGGAGCCTGGGCTGCAGCGCCCGCCGCACGTCCGCCGTCCGGCTCTCTCCCTCGTCCCTCGGTGGTTTCCGTCCATCCTCGGCCCTCTCCGTCACGACTCGGTCCTCGCTGAGGCCTTTCGGCTCTCTGCGCCAAACCTCTTCGGCCCTTCCCGTGGTCCCCCGGCCTTTGTCGCCAATTGTCGTCTCTTTCCGTCACCCGCGGGGTGCACAGTCCCGATCCTGGGTCTGCTTGTGCAGGCCCTGCGGTTTCTCGGTGGTCTTGGCGGCAATGGCACCTTCTGGAAGAGTCTTCCTGTTGTCCAGACTGCGGGGGGTTTGCGCCTAGATCCAGGTGCTCCTCGCACAAAGATCCAATGATTGAGAGGAGGGCTGCCAAGGAAGGAAGGAATTTTTAACTGGAGAGACCTGGAGAAAAGCAGCTGCTCAAATCCGTCTCCGGCTAGGGGAGCTCTCGGGCTCTCGGGGAGGGGAGGGAGCCCGGCAGGTGGCGAGTCCCGGGGCAGGTGGGGGTGGAGGACGGTGAGTCCCGGGGCAGGTGTGGGGGGGGGGTCGGTGAGTCCCGGGGCAGATGGGGTTGACGGAGGTGAGGGGATGGCGAGCCCCGGGGCAGGAACTCTGACCCCTGCAGTCCCAGTTACCCGGAGGCTGAGGCGGGAGGATCGCTGGAGCCCAGGACTTCTGGGCTGTGGCGCGCTGTGCCCATCAGGTGTCCGCACTAAGTTCGGCATCAACATGGTGACCTCTCCGGAGCGGGCGACCAGGTTGGCTAAGGAGGAGTGAATGGGCTCAGGTCGGAAACGGAGCAGGTCAAAACTCCCTGGCTGGTCAGAATCTCAAATCCTTTGTCTTGCAAAAAATCTGTCTTTTCTGGGAAACTCCAAAGGTCCAGGAGTCAGTTAAGGGAGAGGATTACATTGGGGTCGCCAAAATTTGCTCAGTGAGGGGCAGGTACAGTCTCTGGCCACACAGCTGTGATTTTACTGTTGGTGTCTCTGTCAACTAAACTAAAATCTTAAGTCCCCCTCCCCCACCTGCTGACCGAATGGACCCCTCCTGGCCAAGTGGACGCCCTAAAACATTCTGTGCAGAACCACCGTTGTTTTCCTGGGCCATATTTAGTCCAGAATCCTATTTCTCGGCCCACAAAGCCTAGTTGGCTTCTCTGGAATCTTCTGGGCATTGGAAGTGATGAAAACTAGATGGAAGAGAGAAAGGAGATTTTATGTCTTGTTTTCCCCTGGAGCAGTAGGTGCCAGGGGGCCCTGGGGTCTGAAGCCACCCTCAGAGGCCTGGCGGGCAGCTCAGAGCCCACCTGTGAGCAGGGGTCCGCGCCAGCTGAGACTGCCCTATGTCGGGAGCCCCCACTCCTGTTGGGAGCTGGGTTCTCGTGCAGATGGGGGGGCAGATGGAGGGACCTCCCGGCAGGCCCCCGGGGCCTTTTCCCCTTTGTTTCCTGCACTGCAGTGTGGGGGGGGGCCTGTCACCCTCCCTGGAAACTACACCCCCTCCCCATTGTCATGTGGGGGCTGAGCCTAGAGACTGGCTGCCCCCCAGGTGGATGGGATGTGGGGACATCTGCATGGGACATGCACACCGGGGGTGTGATGGTGGGGTCCCACCCGGGCACTCGCCCTCTCCTGGGAGGATCTCTGTGCCCCCCCCGCCCACTCCACGGTCAGCCTGTCGCCATTGGCAGTTTTTAGGGGCCAGAGACCTCTCCTGGGGGGCTATGGCCCCCACCCGCAGGGAGCCACTCCTGTGGAGGGTGGGGGTGGAGCTGCCCAGTGCTAAGTCCCTGGGGGCTTTTGGGGGCACCTGCGGCAGCATGAGCCCACCTCCAGCCCCCAGCCCAGAAGGACCCTCAGCCCCCAAGAGCCTCTGCTGCTTCGGGGGCTTGTCCCAACAGCTTTGGGTGACCTGAGGAGCTGGGCCCAGCACACGCTGTTGGGCTGATGGGCGCGTGTGCACCCCGGATGCAGGCATGGGGCCAGCGGGGCCATCACGGGTGGGTGAGATGTCCAGTTGGGGCAGTGATGACCAGCGGGGGGCTGCCCAGGGCCAAGGGTGGGGTGGATGGGCTGCAGTCAGGGAGGGCTTCCCGGAGGCAGTGTCCAAAGTGCCCTGTGAAGGCTGCGCTGAGGAAGGGCCTTACTAAGCCCCAGGGGCACAGGCACATGGGACAGCCCAAGATGTGGTCCTCTGGCCAGAACAATGAGAAATGAGGCTACGGGCACCTCCCTGGGATCAGGCAGGGCCTTGGGGAGAAAGCAGGAGAGGCGGTGCAGGACCCCCTGGGCAGGGCCTGGGGGTTCCAGGTGCCCCTGGAGGAACAGCTTCCCTTTGCCCTGGGCCAGGGCTGCCCTACAAGCCCAGGGCCACAGGAAGCCGCAGCCCCAGTCCTGGGCTAGTGGGGCCTCCCAGCTTGGCTCAGCACTAGAAGGGCCCATTTGCCAGTCTGTCTCCCCCCAGGGCTCTGATGGCAGCACTGGGTCCCAACTCATTCCATGCCACCTGGCCCGGGACTCAGTGGCTGGGGGCCAGTCAGTGGGTGACAGGACAGAGCCTGTCCTGGGACAGCACTGACTGTCAGATGTTCTGGGGGCTGGACTTGCTTGGTGGTGGGGGCACTGTCTGGCCACCTGTCCTGGCTGGACATCATGCTGTGGGGACACTGGAATGTACTCCTGTTTCCACCTTGGTCAGGCCCACTGCCTGGGACCTCCCCCTGTGAGCCCTGTCTGCAGCCACAGAGCCTGAAGGATCAGTGTGACCCCGAGCTTCCGGCCAAGGCACCCCAGGCTCAGGAGGGGGTTTCTGAGAGGGCTGGTAACTATCTTCATCACTGTCCCCGGTGCAGGCCCGTCCCCTGCGTCCTTCTGCCCCTGGCAAGCAAACCCACAGATGCCCCTGTGGGGCACCTTTGTCTTGCGTCACCTGCTGTGGCCCTCCCAATGGGCAGGGGCACCCTGACACCCTGGGTCCCCACAGGTTTTCCACGTGGCCTATGTGCTCATGAAGTTTGCCAACTCCCCCCCCCCCCCGCCAGACCTCTGGGTGCTGGAGCAGTCCAGGGACTTCAGCCACACCTACCAGCTGTGGCAGTTCTTCGCCTGTGAGTCTTGGGAGCTGTGGGCCTGGGGGGTGTCCCCAGCGGGGCTGCTGTGACCATGGCTTCTTGAGGTCTCGGTCACCAGCCCGGCCCTCATGCCCAACCTCTGTGCGGGTCAGGATCGTCTGTCTGAGGACGGGGAGGCAAAGGGGAATTCATCAGGTCACCCCTGACTTCCGGCACAGCTGGGCCCAGGGGCTGGTGGTGGCAGGAATCTCGGTGCCATCTCCTGGCTCCCTCTGGGCTGGCTTCATGTTTGACAGCTCCCTGTGGTGGTGACACAGGGCCCTGGCGGCTCCCAGCTCGCTTCCTACCAGCTCAGATGCTTCAGGAGAGCCGGGTCCTGGCACTCACGGTGCACGTCCAGCGTGGCCAGTGGGGCGGGAGCGCCTCCCTCAGCTGGGTTCGGTGACCTCTGCCCCAAGTCCTGCTGGCGGGTGGAGCCTTGGCTGGGTGACCCATCGAGGGCGCAGCTTTCCCACCTCAAGATGAGGTGGCCGGGCTCAGGCTCAGGTGACCCGTCCCAGAGGCAGCCTTCCGGGTGGTCAGGCTCAGGGAAGTCAGGGAGCCCAGGGGCCCCGCCTCTGGGCCTGCGGGCTTTTCTGGTGGCCTCAGCCGTCCCTGTCCGCCCTTTCCTGCGGCCTCCAAGAGGGACTGCCTGGAGCGACTTGGGCCGCGGACGCTGGAGCGCATCACGCGGGATGACGACGCCATCTGCCCCACTGATCACTCGCGCTCACGCCCCGGAGAACGGCGAGGTGGGCCGGGGACAGCGTGCTGGCGGTTCTGCCAGTCTACTCCTGGCGGCCACACCTGGCCTCGCCGCCCACGCCGTCTGCGGACCGTGGTGTCCCTGGGGAACAGGCGCCCAGGGGACCATGAACTGCTCCCACTCGCCGCTGCTGCGCAACTTCACCAAAGCCACCAACGTCCGCCTGCGTGTCCTGCGCACCAACACGCTGCGGGTCAACTCACGGGCAAGGCGCTGCGGGACCCCACGGTCATGCCCGGGTGAGCCCACCCTGTCTGGCGAGCGGGGCAGCCCCTGGCGGACGGGGAGGAGCCGGCTCTGGGGGCAGCCTGGGCCCGAGGACCTGGGACTGGGGGCGGGTCTGGGCCTGGCGCTCGGGCCGGCAGGGCAGGGTTATTGCGGCATCAGGGACGTCGGCGTCGGCGGCCGCTGCGTCTGCCACGGCCACGCGGATGACTGCGATGCCAGGGACCCCTCGGACCCTCGCAGGAGAGGCCCCTTTTACACGAGGCTCCTTTCTGATGAGACCCTTAAAGGTGACTCCCCCCCAGGTGACACCCCTCTTAGGTGGGGCCATTTCAGCACAGGCCCCTCCCAGGGGCCGCCCCGTGTTTCTGAAAGACACAGGACAGTGAGCCCATCTGACTTTCCATTTCCAGATCCTGGCTGGGAAGACGCTGAACTGGGAGTCTCACTGGTTCTCCGGCAAGGCCAGGAGGGCTCCCTGGCGCCGCCGTCCCCGCCCCGATGAGCAGCGAGGGCTGCAGTGCCGGCGCGGGCCACCAGAGGGCGCAGCGCCCTTCATGTCCCGCGGCGGCTGTGCCCGCGGCGTGAGAGGACGCGGTGCCGCCACGTTAGTGTCGTCCCGCAGGCGCCGCCTCCATGCCGCCCGCCGGCCTGGCCTCAGACCCGAAGCGACCGCGTCCTCCTCGTCCGCCCTGAGACGCGAGGCCCCGAGGGTGAGTGCGACCTTCCCGTCCGAGCCCCGCGGGCACCGCCTTCCCGTGCGCAGCCGCCTGCTGAGGGGCGGCCGGTCCTCAGAGACCCGGGAGGGGCTCCGTGGGGACGTGTGGAAACGGGGCACCCGCAGTCTCCACCCCACCAGGGTCCCCCACGCCCAGGACGTGGTGGCCACGGCTGTGACGTCCGCGTGGTGGCCTCTCCGCCCCAATGGGGTAGCGGCCTCTGAGCTGGACGTGGGTCTGGCTCAGCCTCGGTCAGGGAGGTCGCTGTCCTCTCTGCGTCACCGGCAGGGTGTTCAGGTTGTTCACAAACGCAGTTTCCTTACAGCAATTTCGTCCTGCCAGGGAACGTGGCGTCGCCGCGCACCATCCTCTGTGTCCCGCCTGCAGAGTCCCCGGCGTCCCTGCTGCGTGAGGTCTGCGACGTCACGGTGAGTCCTCCCGTGTGTGTCACCGTGTGTTTGGCAGCAGCCACACGCTCCCAGGTCAGCACCGTTAACCCCAAATCGGGAAACACACCTTCCTCCCCGACCGTCCCATCTCTCAGGCCCGCTTCTCCGCCTTCCCCAACTGGGGGAAAAATGTGTCTTTCCCTTCGGTTCCAGTTTTCTTTTCCCGGAACCGTTTCCGAGACTGTCCCTCAGTTTCCCGCCTTGGCAGATCTAAAGGGCAGAGCTGACTCCAGGCGGGTGTGGGCGGCGCCTCCTCCTGAGCGCACAGGCCTGGCCAGGCTTGCAGACCCCGCGGTCCTGCCTGCCGCCCTCTCCCGTGGGGTCCACCCCAGCTGCCCGCGGACCCCGCGGTCCTGCCTGCCGCCCTCTCCCGTGGGCTCCCCCCCCAGCTGCCCGCGGACCCCGCGGTCCTGCCTGCCGCCCTCTCCCGTGGGGTCCCCCCAGCTGCCGCCCTCTCCCGTGGGGTCCACCCAGCTGCCCGCGGACCCCTCGGTCCTGCCTGCCGCCCTCTCCCGTGGGGTCCACCCCAGCTGCCCGCGGACCCCGCGGTCCTGCCTGCCGCCCTCTCCCGTGGGCTCCCCCCCCAGCTGCCCGCGGACCCCGCGGTCCTGCCTGCCGCCCTCTCCCGTGGGCTCCCCCCCCAGCTGCCCGCGGACCCCGCGGTCCTGCCTGCCGCCCTCTCCCGTGGGGTCCCCCCAGCTGCCCGCGGACCCCGCGGTCCTGCCTGCCGCCCTCTCCCGTGGGGTCCCCCCCAGCTGCCCGCGGACCCCGCGGTCCTGCCTGCCGCCCTCTCCCGTGGGGTCCCCCCCAGCTGCCCGCGGACCCCGCGGTCCTGCCTGCCGCCCTCTCCCGTGGGGTCCCCCCCAGCTGCCCGCGGACCCCGCGGTCCTGCCTACCGCCCTCTCCCGTGGGGTCCCCCCAGCTGCCCGCGGACCCCGCGGTCCTGCCTGCCGCCCTCTCCCGTGGGGTCCCCCCCAGCTGCCCGCGGACCCCGCGGTCCTGCCTACCGCCCTCTCCCGTGGGGTCCCCCCAGCTGCCCGCGGACCCCGCGGTCCTGCCTGCCGCCCTCTCCCGTGGGGTCCCCCCCAGCTGCCCGCGGACCCCGCGGTCCTGCCTGCCGCCCTCTCCCGTGGGGTCCCCCCCAGCTGCCCGCGGACCCCGCGGTCCTGCCTGCCGCCCTCTCCCGTGGGGTCCCCCCCAGCTGCCCGCGGACCCCGCGGTCCTGCCTGCCGCCCTCTCCCGTGGGGTCCCCCCCAGCTGCCCGCGGACCCCGCGGCCCTGCCTGCCGCCCTCTCCCGTGGGGTCCCCCCCAGCTGCCCGCGGACCCCGCGGTCCTGCCTACCGCCCTCTCCCGTGGGGTCCCCCCAGCTGCCCGCGGACCCCGCGGTCCTGCCTGCCGCCCTCTCCCGTGGGGTCCCCCCCAGCTGCCCGCGGACCCCGCGGTCCTGCCTGCCGCCCTCTCCCGTGGGGTCCCCCCCAGCTGCCCGCGGACCCCGCGGTCCTGCCTGCCGCCCTCTCCCGTGGGGTCCCCCCCGCTGCCCGCGGACCCCGCGTCCTGCCTGCCGCCCTCTCCCGTGGGCTCCCCCCCCAGCTGCCCGAGGACCCCGCGTCCTGCCTGCCGCCCTCTCCCGTGGGGTCCCCCCCCAGCTGCCCGCGGACCCCGCGGTCCTGCCTGCCGCCCTCTCCCGTGGGGTCCCCCCCAGCTGCCCGCGGACCCCGCGCGTCCTGCCTGCCGCCCTCTCCCGTGGGGTCCCCCCAGCTGCCCGCGGACCCCGCGGTCCTGCCTGCCGCCCTCTCCCGTGGGCTCCACCCCAGCTGCCCGCAGACCCCGCGCGTCCTGCCTGCCGCCCTCTCCCGTGGGCTCCACCCCAGCTGCCCGCGGACCCCGCGGTCCTGCCTGCCGCCCTCTCCCGTGGGCTCCACCCCAGCTGCCTGCAGACCCCGCGCGTCCTGCCTGCTCCCCTGTCCCATGGGGTCCACCCCAGCTGCCTGCGGTCTACTCTGCTGTCATTTTCAGGTGCACAGCAGGCTGTTGGTGTCTCGGGGCTTTTATTCGGTTCGTCAACCTGGCCACACAGTGGACACCCTTAGCAAATTTTCTAAGGCTTTACCCAGCTAGACCCTTAAAGTCACAGCAGTTTGTGATATCTAACGGTAGAAAAAGTGGACGATGTGATTTTTCAAAAGACAAAGAATTTCTTTTTTTCTTTCTTTCTTTTGAGACAGAGTCTCGCTGTGTTGCCCGAGCTGGAGTGCCGTGGCATCAGCCTAGCTCACGGCAACCTCAGACTCCTGGGCTCAAGCGATCCTCCTGCCTCAGCCTCCCAAGTATCTGGGACTACAGGCATGCGCCACCAGGCCCGGCTAATTTTTTCTATATATTTTTGTTGTCCAGCTAGTCTCTTTCTATTTTTAGTAGAGACGGGGTCTCACTCTTACTCAGGCTGGTCTTGAACTCCCGAGCTCAAACAACCCGCCCACCTCGGCCTCCCAGAGTGCAGGATTACAGGCCTGAGCCACCGCACCCAGCCCTCCCCAAATTATTATCTAATATATCATGTGCAAGAATCACCTTCAATTTATACATAAACCAAGGAAATAGTAGCTAAACACAGAGTTCATATTTGGGATAATTAGTAAAGAAAAATTAAATCTCACTGCCAAATGAATGGCAAATGGCCCACTTAATCATGGAAATTTCATAAGAGTTTACTGAACCACATGTTACCTTACTGTAATTCTCTGGCCATGTGTGTGCACACCGGTTGCAAGGTATCTCAGGTTTGCCCACTGATGTTTACATCACCAATCGATATAGTTAAGTGATAAAGTCCTAGTCCATATTATGACAACGTATATAAATATCTGAAAGCACCTTTTAAAATTTCACCGTTTTTACCACTTGTGAATACATAATTCAGTGGAGTGTCGTACATTGCCCGTGTTGTGCAACCATCTATTTATTAATAGTTCCAGATGTTTTTCTTCTTCCTCTGAAGGAAACTCGAAGCCCGTTACAAAGTCACTTTCCTTTCCCTGTCCCCCAAGTCCCCGGCAAGCACCAATCTGTATTTCATCGCTGTGGATTTGCCTGCTCTGGACATTTCATACAAATGGACTCATATAATATGTGGCCTTTGTGCCTGGTTTCTTTCACTTAGGACGTTTTCAAGGTCCATCCGTGTTGTGATATACATCAGTACTTCATGCCTTTTTCCTGTATGATTCAATACACACAGCATTCACCGTTCTTAAGTGCTCACTGCAGTGGCTTCAACCACGTGCACGTCGCTGTGTGACCATCACCACCATCCGTCTCCAGAATTGCTTTCATCTTCCCCAAGTGGAACCTGTACTCGTTAAACACCCACTTCGTATGTTCTCTTCCCCAGCCCCTGGAAACTACTCCAGCTACCTCATAAGTAGAGCACACTCTATTTGTCGTTGTGTGCCTGGGTTGTTTATCTTAGCACGATGTTGTTACGTATGTCAGAATTTCCTCATTTTTAAGGCTGAATTGTAGTTCACTGTGTGGATGGCCCACGTTTTATATATCTGCTCATCTGTCAGTGGACACTTGCGTTGCTTCCACCTTTTGGCACCGTGAATAATGCTGCTCTGTCCTCATGGGGCCTCCTCCTGGGGTGTCTGTTAAAAGGACACCTGTCACTGGATTTAGGGACCCCCATCTCAAGATCCTTAACTTAATTACTTCTACAAAGACCCTATTTTAAAATAAGTTCCTATCCTGAGGTTCCTGTGGATGCGAATTTGGGGGGCGCTATCACACCAGCTCTACCAGCGGCACGAGCAGTTGCTGGGGGTGTTCACCGGAGGGCCAGGTCCCCAACTGCCCTGCTCAGCTCCCTGCCCAGGGTCCCTGTGCACAGCTGGGAGCTCAGAGGTCCCCGCAGGAGGCTGGCTCTCGAGGGTGCCCATTCCCCTGCCCTCTGCTCACACCTGAGCTGGCTGGGCCGCCCCACTCCCTGCCTGTCAGGTTCTGGACTCTGCGGCAGGCCTTGCGCCTCCTGAGAGAGACAGAGACAGAGAGTGAGAGAGGCAGAGACACAGATAGACAGAGGGCAGGGGAGACAAAGAGGCAGAGATGGACACACACGCAGAGGAGGGAGGGGTCAAGTAGGAGGTGTGGCCACCTGGGTGGCACAGCGACACCACATGACATCTTGGGAGTGCCACCTGCCCTGGAGCTCCGTGGATGGAACTGACTCAGTTTTACTAAAGGATGGTCACGGAGCCCCACTGTCCTCCCCAACCATGTGAACCTGGTAGAAAGTCCCAGGGCCTTCCTGAACCAGCGGGATCTACACAGCCAGGTGTGGGGCAGGCCCTGGTGGGACCAAGCCTCCCAGGGAAACCCAGAGAGGGGAGCGGGGGGACCTGTGTCCACACCTGTCCTACCCCTCCGCCCTCTGCAGCAGTGGGGTGGGGAGGGGGCAGCTCTCCCTCCTGGAAGCCTCTCTGGCTGACCAGGCCCTCGGCTACTGCTTTGGGCCAGGAGGGTGTCAGGACGCTGACTTGGCAGTGGGGTGGGGTGTGGCTGTGGGGTGCAGAAGGCTCGGGGACACAGGGCTCCTGGGCAGCTCCCTGTGCCCAATCCACAGGTATGGGACTGTGCAGGGGCTAAGGGGCTCCTGCCCACCCCCCAGGCCCTGCAGGCCCCTCTCTGTCCCTCCTGCATGTCCGACTCCTCCCTCAGCGTTCACCCCCCTCCCCACCTGGGGAGCTCCGGGGTTTGGAGTTTCATTCCAGGTGACCTGGGGCTGCTGGCAGTGGGCGGTCAGTCATGCTCGGCCTCAGCAACTCCTGGACGTCTGTTCAGCCTCTCCCTGGAGAAGCAGCACCATTCACACCCTCCCCCTCCGCAGAGCCAAGGCAGGACCAGCCCATCGGACACCACCCGGCCCACAGCACACCTGGCCCCTGGCCCTGGGGTTTGGCTGCCCGCAGCCTCGGGCCTGCTGAGCCCCTCCCGGGGACCTGGCCCAGGGCAGGCTCTGTCCTCAAGCGGCAGTGACAGGGCCCTCTCACTGGAGCCACGTGGGGATTGAGCAGCCGGATGCCAGAACAGGGGCCTCTCGACCTGGTTCCTGTTTTGGGCACAGAACCACGCAGCTCAGCGCCTTGCCTGCCTGGTCCCAGCCCTGCCTGTGTTCCTGGGCCTCCCCAACGTGCCCCATCATTTTGTTTGGAGTGGCCAGCTGCTGGGGGTCGGGGGGCTGAGGCAATATGGCAGCAATCAAAGCTCCTGCTTGTGAGCACTTGTGAGCACCTTGCGAAGCACCTCAAAATCCACCAGGGACACAAAAGCCAAAATCAGGAGATGCTTGAAACACACGTGGGGGCCTCTGACCCTGGCAGGCAGGGACTTAGTGGGAATTGGCTGGCCGCAGGGCAGACGGCTGACCCTCGACATCGGAAGGCGCTGAGTACATGCAGTAGGCTCACAGCAGGCCAACAGCCCCCCACGTGCCCGGGGCTGCGAGCTGGCCTGACGCCTGCCTGCCTCAATATGCCCAGGCCCCTGGAGAGGAAGCTACCTATGCTAGAGCGCTGGCCTGGCCAAGCAGGGTCCTGGCGGGAAGCAGCAGAGGTGTTGGGGAGCAAGGGGAAGTGGCCCCTGGGACGTTCCAAAGTCCAGCCAAGGACACCGGGAGGAGGCAGTGGGGAGCTGTGCGGGTTGCAGGCAGGGCGCCACGTGGCAGAGAAAGCTGGCACAGCTGGCAGCTTTCAAGCTAGATCGCAAAAGGCCACCAGTAGCGGTCGCAGTGGGAACTCAGGGTCCCTGGCCTTGAGCAAGGATTCTCAGCCGGGGTGCGGTGGCTCCCCAGTGTCCCAAGTGCCCAGAGGATGGGCCCTTTGATGCGCGGGAGCTGGGCAGCCTCTGCCGGGCAGGGCGACCATGCAGCCCACTGCCGAGCGGGCGAGGTCCGTGCCCTCGGGGCTCCAGTAGCTCCCATGAGGCCCGGGCAAGAATGAGCTGCAGCCTGAGCGGGAGGTCTGGGGAGGGTGCAGGGCGGGGCTGGGTGGGCCCGAGGGTGTGGACAGCTGGGGAAGGTCTGGTGCATGGCAGGAACAGAAGTTCTCTGAAAAGGAATCTGGAGGAAAGAGACTCATTCCAGAGACCCCGCCTTCCGTGTGATAGGGTGGCCCTTCCAGAGAGCACAGGGAAGGCTCAGGTCACACAGTGGAAGTTCCCTCCCAGGCTCCAGTCAGGTTCATTATACAAATGAGGGATTCACTGCTTGGTCTGATTGATCAGTGCAGCTGAGTCCTGATTGGTCAATACAAATGAGTCTGATTGGTCACTGTGGCTTACTTCTAATTGCTCAATGCAGCTGAGTCTGATTGTTCAATGCAGCTGAGTCTGATTGGTCACTGTGGCTTACTTCTAATTGCTCAATGCAGCTGAGTCTGATTGGTCACTGTGGCTTACTTCTAATTGCTCAATGCAGCTGAGTCTGATTGGTTAATGTGGCTGAGTCCTCATTGGTAAATGAGCTGAGTCGGGTTGGACAGTGAGGCTGAGTCCTGATTGGCCAGTGCAGATGAGTTTGATTGGTCAGTGAGGCTGAGTCTGATTGGACAATTTGGCTTAGTCCTGATTGGTCAACTTGGCTGAGTCTGCTCCATCAATGTGGCTGCGTCTGATTGGTCAGTGCTGCTGAGTCCTGATTGGTCAACGTGGCTGAGTCTGATTGACCAATGAAGCTGATCTGATTGGTCAGTGTAGCTCAGTTCTGACTAGTCAGTGTGGCTGAATCTGATTGGTCAGCGCGGCTGAGTCCTGATAGGTCAATGTGACTGAGTCTGATTGCTCAATGCCGCTGAGTCTGATTAGTCAGTGTGGCTGAATCTGATTGGTCAGTCTGGCTCAGTCCTGACTAGTCAGTGTGGCTGAATCTGATTCCTCAGTGCAGCTGAGTCCTGATTGGTCAACGTGGCTGAGTATGATTGCTCGATAAGGCTGAGTCTGATTCGTCAGAGTGCCTGAATCTGATTGGTCAGTGCGGCTGAGTCCTGATTGGTCAACAAGCATGAGTCTGATTGCTCAATGAGGCTGAGTCTGATTGGTCAGTGAGGCTACGTGGAGATTGGTCAGTGTAGCTGAATGTGATTGGTCAGTGCAGCTGATTCCTCATTGGTCAGTGTGGCTGAGTCGGATTGGACAAGCTAGATGAGTCCTGATTGGTCAATTTGGCTGAGTCTGCTTCGTCAGTGTGGCTGCGTCTGATTGGTCAGTGCGGCTGAGTCCTAATTGGTCAACGTGGCTCAGTATGATTGGTCAGTGTGGCTGAATCCTGATAAGTCAGTGTAGCTGAATCTGATTGGTCAGTGCTGCTGAGTCCTGATTGGTCAACGTGGCTGAGTCTCATTGGACAGTAAGGCTTAGTCCTGATTGGTCAGTGTGAGTGAGTCTGATTGGACAATTTGGCTGAGTTCTGATTGGTCAATTTGCTGAGTCTGCTTCGTCAGTGTGGCTGCGTCTGATTGGTCAGTGTGGCTGAGTGCTAATTGGTTAATGTGGCTGAATCTGATTGGTCAGTGTGGCTGAGTCCTAACTAGTCAGTGTGGCTGAAACTGATTGGTCAGTGCTGCTGAATCCTGATTGGCCAACGTGGATGAGGCTGATTGCTCGATGCAGCTCAGTCTGATTGGTCAGTGAGACTGAGTCCTGATTGGTCAGTGTGGCTGAATGTGATGGGGTATGTGGCTGAGTTCTTAGTCAGTGCGGCTGAGTATGATTGGGCTGGGCATTTGGCTGAATTCTGACTGGTTAATTTGGCTGAGTCTGCTTCAAAAGTGTGCCTACGTCTGATTTGTCAGTGTGGCTGAGTCCTGACTAGTCACTGTGGCGGAATCTGATTGGTCAGTGCTGCTGAGTCCTGATTGGTCTACGTGGCTGAATCTGATTGGTAAATTTGTCAGATTCTGAATGGTCAGTGAGGCTGAGACCTGATTGGTCCGTGTGGCAGAATCTGATTGGTCAGTGCAGCTCATTCCTCATTGGTACGTGTAGCTGAGTCGGATTAGTTAGTGTGGCTGAGTCCTCACTAGTCAGTGTGGCTGAATCTGATTGGTCAGTGCGGCTGAATCTGATCGGTCTGTGCGGCTGATTCTTCATTGGTCAGTGTAGCTGGGTCCTATTGGACAATTTGACTGAGTCGTGATTGGTCAATTTTGCTGAGCCTGCTTCCTAAGTGTGGCTGCGTCTGATTGGTCAGTGCGGCTGAGTCCTGATTGGTCAATGTGGCTCAATCTGATTGGTCAGTGTGGCTGAGTCCTGATTAGTCAGTTTGGCTGAATCTGATTGGTCAGTGTGGCTGAGTCCTCATTAGTCAGTGTGGCTGAATCTGATTGGTCAGTGCTGCTGAGTTCTGATAGGTCAACGTCACTAGTCTGATGTTTAATGCGACTGAGTCCTGTTTGGTCAGTGTGGCTGCGTCTGATTGGACAACTTGGCTGATTCCTGATTGGTCAATTTGGCTGAGTCTGATTCATCAGTGTGGCTGCGTCTGTTTGGTCACTGAGGCTGAATCCTGATTGGTCAATTTGACTGAATTGGTCAGTGGACTGAGTCCTGATTGGTCAATGTGGCTCAGTCTGATTGGTCAGTGTGGCTGAGTCCTAATTAGTCAGTGTGGCTGAATCTGATTGGTCAGTGTGGCTGAGTCCTGATTGGTCAACGTGGCTGTGTCTTATTGCTCATTGCGGTTGAGTCTGATTGGTCGGTGAGGTTGAGGCCTGATTGGTCAATGTGGCTGAGTCTGATTGGACCTTTTGGCTGAGTCCTGATTGGTCGATTTGGCTGAGTCTGATTTGTCAGTGTGGCTGCGTCTCAGTGGTCATTGTGGCTGAATCCTGATTGGTCAATGTGGCTGAATCCTGATTAGTCAGTGTGGCTGAATCTGATTGGTCAGTGTAGCTGAGTCCTGATTGGTCAACGTGGCTGAATCCTGTTTGGTCAATGCAGCTGAGTCTGATTGGTCAGTGCAGCTGAGTTCCAGAAGTGCTAAAGCTGATCCGAGGTGCAGGTTTCTGGGTTACTCCAGCGTGGTGTGGGCGTGGCCTCCAGTCAGCAAATGACCTCTGGGCTCCATGTTAAAATCAGTCCCTGCGGCTGCTCGGGTCCCTCTTGAAGGATGGGCTTTCAGGTACACATTTGTCCTCATTCTGACTCTGAGCCGGACCCATCCGGGGCAGCGGCTGCAGCCGGCCTGGTCCCCCTAGTCCACGCGGGACCCCAGCGGCAGTGGAGGGGCCGGGCAGCGCCACCAGCCCTGTGCCTGGGAAACGCCCAAGCGCCTGTGAAATACGGATCGGTTCTGGGTCGCGTCGGCTGCGGGTCCGGCTGCGGAGAGTTGGCCGGCGCGGTCCGGACCCTCCCGCAGAGGCCTGTGAGAATGGCTGAGGCAGGGTGGGGAGGACGCCGAGCCCAGCCCGGATGCGAGGAGGCTCATTAGGGCCCAAGGGGTGGGGCGTAGACGAGACCTGGGAACAGCTGAGAGCGGGAAATTGAGTCCAGTGCGTCGGGCCCGGCCGGGGGCTTTCTGAAGACGCGTCTGTCAGAGCGTCGCCGCCACAAGATCTTAGGTTTGTCACGCGACCCAGGTGCGGCGGGAGTGTGGGCAGCGGCAGCGACGCCACCTGGCGGCGGGGCTGGTCTAACGCACGCAGGGGCCGGGCTGCGACGACCCGCGAGGGCGTCTGGGGACCCCGCTGCGCCCCTGTGGCTTCGGCAGCTCTGTTCACGGCATGGGAAAGGTTTCTGACCACACGGTCATCCCAAGCAGAACCTCGTCCAACGCAGGACCGCAGAAACCTTCCCCATCTCGCTCCTTCACTGGGGTCGACTCCTGGGGTGAATCGCGTCCTCGGGAGTGTACACAACTGTCATCTTCACAACTTGAGGGTTTTCCTCGGTGTTGGATTGTGCCCAGACTCCCACGTGGCTCTTACGGAGCAGGGTGGGTAGTGGTGGCGAGGCTAACTGAATGGATGGGAATTTGGGTAAAAGCCGTTGTGTGGCAAAGTCTCCTGGTGAAAATAACTCAAGCGTTATTTCCCCTAGTTGGGAGAAGGACGGATGGGCCTGGTAGGTTTTTAAGAAGTCCCTGTCCAGGAGATGTATGGGGGCTGACAGGACAAGCAAAAGGCCACGGCTGTCACGAGGGGTCCTAGTTGGAGGATAGGTAGAGATTTAGGAACTGTCATAGATTCGTTGGCCACTGCAACCATCTGGATGAATTCAGAACCCCAGGGAGGGCACAGAGACAGTGTGCCAGGGCTAAGGGTAGACAGCGTAGGCCCAGTGTCACCCACACCTCCAGTCTTCATGTCTAACTCCTCTCCAATCTTAATATTTAATTCTGTTAGTTGGTTAATCATGATAGGGGTTGTGTTCCATGAATGGCCCTGGAGTATCCCTGCTTTGCTGCTGGGAGAGGTCCCGGGGACTTTAGCAGGATTTAGTTGTAGCCAAATACTGGAGGAAATTGGGGGATTTAGGATCCATTCCAGGCCACAGGTACATAACAAGGACTTGAACTCAGTGCACAGGGCTTCAATCTACTAGCAGGTGTGCTTTCGTTTTCCTTAGAAGCATGATTTTCTCTGTCCACGTTGATCATATAGGAATCTCAGATTTTAGAACTTCTTGAGAGGAGGAAGCCAAACCAAGGCAGGCTTTAGGTTTTACTTATGGTCTTAAGGTTCTCGGACTTATAGTCTCTTTACTTATAGTTCTCTTTACTTATAGTCTTAAGGTCTGTCACTGCCAGGAAGTGACAAATTTTTACTCATTCTCTGTAAGGCTGGGAACACTGGCATTTTATGCATATTCTTAAATATGACACTTCAGTCAAATCCTTGGCAATATGGCCAGTGTTTCCAATTGCATCCTGCTTGTAAAGAGACAGCATATTTTTATTGAACTTATATAAATAAAGATAATGATATTCACAAATACTTCCGGAATTTTGAAGGAATCGAGTAGGGAGAAAAAGCAAATGCTTTCATCTTTGTTCACAATAGGATACTTTACGAAATTGTTGCAAATTTCGTATACAGAGCTTATGAAAGAAAATTTCCTTGACTCTGAAAAACATTTAGGTAAAGAACCAACATTTTAAATAAAGGCATAAAAGCAGTATTGTTATCAATTACTTAGTTTCATGTAATCAAGATTGTTTTTCTCAATCTTGATTAACAATTTTGGACTATAGCTGATTGAAAATGCTTCCATCAAAGAATTTAAAATAATAACTGTGGAAACCCAGAACAGCCATGGTCAAAAGTCTGATGAGAGTTTACAATTGGCAAGAAAATTTAGGTATTTCTGTGGCATATAACAGTTTAACATAGTAATCATAATGACTGATAGCAGATAACACAACACATTAGAATTTTCAGAATCACATATTTTTGGAATACATTTTAATAACACATTTGCACAAATATGACCAAGTTAAATATCATTTCTTTTTTTTTTTTTTTTTTTTTTTTTTTTTTGAGACAGAGTCTCACTCTGTTGCCCAGGCTAGAGTGAGTGCCGTGGCATCAGCCTAGCTCACAGCAACCTCAAACTCCTGAGCTCAAGCGATCCTTCTGTCTCAGCCTCCCGAGTAGCTGGGACTACAGGCATGCACCACCATGCCCGGCTAATTTTTTCTATATATATTTTTAGCTGTCCATATAATTTCTTTCTATTTTTAGTAGAGATGGGGTCTCGCTCTTGCTCAGGCTGGTCTCGAACTCCTGAGCTCAAACTATCCGCCCACCTCGGCCTCCCAGAGTGCTAGGATTACAGCCGTGAGCCACCACGCCCGGCCTCATTTCTTATTTGGCAATGCTTCCTATATGATTTACCAAATTAGCCTAATAGTTTAATACCTCCACAAGAAGAGATATACATTCTTTGATGCTCTCCTGGGGTCCAACTTGAAAATCCCAAAGTTAATTTTAGGTCAAAAAGATTTAATTTAGGATTTTGATCCCAGGAAAACCTGCCAAAGATGTTAAAAGGTTTGAGGTACTTCACTAAACAGAGTCAGAGGTCACTAACAGACTCAGATAACTTTTGTTTCTTTGAAATAAGAAGTCAAAAGTATATGAGTCTAAATTCTTATTCAATTAATGTTCAATTACTGTTTTAGAATTATCTTATTTGGATAATATCTATATATTCAATGAATATTCATCATTTAACTTCACTTAGTAAAACTCTAAGGGTATATTTACTTAAAATATTTGAGAAACCTCCCCAAGGAAACATGTTACAAAATATAACCATCATCAAAAATTTATTTACAAACTTTTTTCCTAGCCACATCTACCCAATTTATTCATTCTTAACAATTATGCCTGGAAAATTTCATGAGACAGACAAATATAGCCATCATCCCAGGCAAAATTTTCATGCCAAGAAAGCATCATAAAAGTAAGAAACTTAAAGTTAAATATATGCATATTTAGCTGAAGACCTGGCCATTCCCATCAAACCAATATTAGACCAGTCTCATCTGCCAAAAGATTACTAAGTCCAGTGCATTTGAATAGCATCTGGGCTTATTTGCATAATTTACGAATACTCATTTATTTATAAGCCAATTTGGTACTATGGACGATATACAAACAGACCTTTTTAGACAGTCCCATTTGTTGAAGCTGTCATTTCTCCCCATCCAATTATCTTGATATCCTTGTTTAAAATTGATCGACCATAAATGAAAGGTTTAAGTCTGGACCTCTATTCTGTTCCACTTGTCTGTAGGTCCATCTTTGTGTCAGCATCACACTGTCGTTATTGCCATAGCTTTGCAGTAAAATTGGATGTCTGGTTGTGTAAGTTCTTCAATTTTGTTCTTTTTCAAAATTGTTTTGGCTGGCATATTGTCTAGATGCTCTGAATTTCCATACACATGTTAGGGTCAGCTTGTCATTTCCACTAAAAAAAGGCGCTGCCAGGGTTCAGTAAGGATCCTGGTTAGTCTGTAGATCAGTTTAGGGGAAAACTGCCCCTTAACACAGCCAGACCCCCGCCTCCCCGGCGCCCCCTTCCCCGCCCCTCCCCGTCCTCTCCCCATCCCGGTCCTTCCGCCCCGCCCTGCCCCGCCCTTGCTCGCTGTCCCGCTGCGCCCCCGCCCCCGTGTGGCCGCGGGGGGAGGAGCGGAGCCGCAGCGCGGGGCTGGCGGGGGGGGGGGGCGGACAGGGAGGGGGAGGGGGCGTGGCCGGGGCATGGTATGGTGGCTCATGCCTGTAATCTTAGCACTCTAGGAGGCCGAGGCAGGAGGATCGCTTGAGGTCAGGAGTTCGAGACCAACCTGAGCAAGAGTGAGACCCAGTCTCGACAAAAACTAGAAAGAAAAATTAGCCAGGTGTGGTGGCGTGTGCCTGTAGTCCCAGCTACTCAGGAGGCTGAGGCAGGAGGATCCCTGGAGCCCAGGAGTTGGAGGTTGCAGAGAGCTATTATGACGCCACTGCACTCTAGCCCAGGTGACAGAGCAAGACCCTGTCTCAAAGAAAGAAACAAACAAAAAAAATCCAAACTGTACTGTATAATCTGTGGCTTTAAATTGTTTTATTTTAAATCTTAAAGGCTACATTAAATATGTAAAGAGAGTGTTATGAATATAATATTGACCCAATTAACTGATAGAAATTGAAACCAAGAGGAAATTTAAAATACAAAACGGGTCATTTTTTGTTGCTTTACACTTTTTATTATCTCAGGGAATTTAAAATTTTTTCATTTATTCTAGGGACTTGGGATACATCAGTTGAACAAAACAGACAAAAATCCCAGCTTCTACCGGCGAAGACCAGAGAGACACTAAAAGACAAACATGTAAAATAAATACAGTCATACCTCAGTATCTTTAGGGGATTGGTTCCAGGATCCCCATCAATACCAAAATCTGTGGATGCTCAAGTCCCTAATATAAAATGGCATAATATTTGCGTATAACTTATATATATCCTCCTGTATACTTCAAATGATCTCTACATTACTTACAATACCAAATACAATGTAAATGCTATATAAATAGTTGTTATACTGTATTTCTTGTGTTATTTAATTTTTTTTCCTGAATATTTTTGACCTGCGGTTAGTTGAATCTGTGAATGCCTAACCATAGATCCGGAAAGCTGACCATAGAGATTGCTACCAGGTGTGTAAGTGTCATGGGAAGAAAAGAAAAAGAATGAAGTAGGAAGGATCGAGAATTGGTGTCTGGCGGTTGCAATTTTAAATACCTGGCTCAGGCTAAGTATCAACGCTAAGTGACATTTCCTTGTGAGAGGATATTCCGGCTGTTTTGACAGTAAACGGAGTAGATGATGGGCAGGGAGGCCCTGCGGTTTAGTAGGTCACTGAGGTATCATTGAGATGCTGGAAGTAACGCAGGTGAGAACTAGTCTGATGTATTTTGGAAGTGGAACCAACGAGCTTTCTTGGCAGATTGGAAGTGAAAATGAGAGTGTGAGAGGGACCAAGGATGACGCCAAAGTCTGTGGCCTGAGCAGCTGGAAGGATGCCCTGACATCGGCACCTGGCTCTCTCTGTCCTTTGACCACAGGCAGAGTTTTGCGGGTCCTTTGGTGGAGTACTGGCCGCTAGACTGGGACACTGTCACGTGTCCCGACTTCTGGGACATATGCGATCCGGGGGAGGAGTCACAGAGGTCTGGGGCACGAACAGTTTTCCCATTGCAAATGCCAGCTGGATGTGCCGGGCCTGAAGCCAGTGAATGACAAAACGATTCTGACTGTGACATTGAAAAAAACAGTGGTCGGAGGGTTTCAGGACCTCGAGGTCTCAACTGCGACCGACAGACACCTCGCCCCCCGCCAGCTCGGCACCCCGCTTCCTCCTCAGGGCGCGGTCGCGGCCCACACCGCGCGCAGACGCCGCCCCTCCGGGCCGGGCGGGCGCGAGCCGCAGCCGCCTGCGGGCCGGGCTGGGAAGAGGCTCCCGCGCGCTCCCGCGCAGGCTCCGTGGCCATCTTCCGCGCGCGCTTTCCCGCGCAGGCTCCACCCCCTGCTGTGGGCGGTCGGTTCCCCACAGCAGCGGCCGCCCAGCCTGCGCGGCTCCAAGGTGGGGGTGGCGCCGCCCGCCGGCCGGCCCATCCCGAGGCGGGGCCTGGCTGGGGCGGGGCCTGGCTGGGGCGGGGCCTCGCTGGGGCGGGCCTGGGGGCGGGGCCAGTGTGGCGGCCGCGGCGGTTGCGCGATGAAGCCCCGCCCCCCGCAGCACTGGAGCGCGGGACGCCGCACGAGTCTGGGCGGGGCGGAGGGAGCCGGGAGCCGGCCCGAGAGCGGCGCTGCGGGAGCGGGCGGCCGCGACAAAGGCGACGGTGAGTGCAGCGCCGGCCCCGCGCCTCGCCCTATCGGGCCCTTGGTCGGCGGCCTGAGGCCCCGAACCCCGGTCCCCGAGGGCTCCGCGATGAGCGCGGGCTGCGCGTGCGGCTCCGTCTCCAGCTTCGGGCGAGGTGTCTTCCCCGGGGACCCGCCCTTTGGGCTTCGTCCCTTCCCTCTGAGGAAGGGACCCGGGCTCAGCTCGGAATTCAGGCAGGCGGCGACCGAGGCGCCCACCGCCCGCCGCGGTAAAGCGGAAACGCAGACCCCTCCCCCCACTTGGCGGGTCTGGGGGTCGCCAGGGTGGCGCGGGGGGCGGGCGGGGATGGCCCGGGGTCTCCAGGTGAGGGTTGGCGGGGCGGGGACCCGGGCTCCGGAGCCGGACTGTCGCCCGAGGCGCCCGGCGCGTCCCGCCCGCGGTCCCGCAGCGGAGCTCGCTGGGCTCGGAGCGGAAGTCCCGGCTGCCTCCTCGGAGGAGGAGCGCGGGCGACTCTCACAGGTGGTTTCACCGGCTGTGGCTGCTGGTTGGGATTTTGGTCCCGGGTGTGGTCGGTAGCGGCTCGCTGATGTCGCTTTGACGGCTGAAAAAGCGCCCCAATCCACTGACTTCATGCGTGCAAGAAACGGTGTTGAGATTCCTTATTACCTTGCCATTCTTTTAAATGATAAGGCTTCGTAGAGGAATTCGGTGGTGGTGTGCAGTTTGCAAACGCAAACGTTAAAGGGCTTGGAATACAGTAGATGCTCATTAAAATATTTGTTGAACGAATGAATCTGGAAACATCAGACAAAGCTGGTCTCACATCTAGTAAAATTTAGGCACATACCCTTTTGACTAAGATTAAGGAAAAAACGTTGGCAAAAAACATGTAGTTTTGTTTATATGCTTGTTTTGGATTTTTACCCAATCTGTGCCTACTTTGGAACAATCAGTTGTTACTCTCAGTACTACTAACATAGAAAGTAAGTTTGAAAGGTGAATTTTTTATTTTGAGAAAAGTTGGTATACATTATCTATTTCTTAAAAGCAGGCTTTATTTCTCATTTTCTTTAAAAATAATGGAGAACATAAAGAGGCGCTGGGATTGTATTTTGAGACCCAGCTTTATTTTTCATTGTGAATAAAGTTGTTTATGTGCTTTTGAGGGACTGCTGTGGTCTTGAGTTTCTTTTCCAAAAAGGGAGAACTGTAAATTGAAGGAGGAAAAAAAAAAACTAGTGTTGCACTAATACAATTCAACATAACCATTTACTCAACAGATATTCATTAAACATCTATTATGTGTTGGGATCTGTGTTGAGTGGTGTTTCTGGGGACGAACAAAACTCACAATAATCCTTTTTTAAAACGAGCATAAAGTTCTTTCTTATAATTGATGTTGCAAGTGGAGACTGTCTTAAACCCCTAGTGCCTGCTTTAAGTTGGGAAAGGTGGCAGGTGAACTGCAGGAACTGTAAAATCATAACAGTCTATTGAAAGGATAATAAGTAACTTAAGAGGGCTAAGATTATTGGCTTACACTTTCATATTTTCAGTTTAATAAAATCTACATTTTAAAAAGAAGGGAGGAAGAGATTTAACAGACTGGTGTTTTTATTATCTCTCTCTTAGTACTCTTGTACTCTCTTGTACTCTTTAGTACAGTGTATTTATTGAAAGGTCATGGACTTCTGGTTCTATGTTCTGTAAATAATCTTTGCAACAACAATATTTTCTATTTTTAAAAATCACTGATGATAAACATTGGATTCCTTTTCCATAAGAAACGTTTTTAAGTAAAGCACCATTTCAGGAATTTATTTTGTCCTTTTCTTTACTATTTACAAACAAATACAGTATTAGCTTGATAGTGCTGAAATTGGAAGGATTATTAATAATAATTTGTGGTTCCATATATGGACTTTACCATAGTTTTACAACTGATAAAAGTGCTTATTAAAAAGAAGATGAAATTTTTAGTATTGCATTTATTCTAAGGTTGCATTGCCTATTTTTATCTTATTTACATATGTTTAAAAACAATATTTGGCCTCTTCAGAAGTCTGAGTTAATGTACTCCAAAGCCAATCTTGATCTTTACAAAATAATGTAGATTACTAACTTTTTGCAGTTAGCTTTTGAATTTTGGTGGACCCTTTTGACTTGTCAATGCTTATAGTAGTTTATACATTGTTGAAAATAATGTATACATTCAAATAGAAGTTTTAGATTTTAGACTTACTGGCTATTAGCTTTTTATGATTGTTGTTCCTAGGAAAAAGGGAAGGAATCCCTCAAATTTTAGTGGTAGAGAGTTGTGATAGTTTTTCTTTAAACGTGTATTTCTTGGAGGAAGAAATGTGTATTTCTTGACAATTTACCACTATCAGTCTGGTGTTGACAAGAAATCTAATAGTGATGATAAAGAACAATGTAAGCAGTCTGTGATATGTTAAATAAAAAGTGCCTGGCATTCTTTTTGGATAAGCACATCATCAGAATTCTTGACAATCAACAGCATGGAGACATGTTAAAATAATTTTTTCCAAGAAATCAGGATTCATAATGAATATTTTTTGTATTTTAGAAAACACTGTAAATGTTTTTAAAGTATTATTCCTGTGTTGGAGTAGTTCATAATGTTTTGAGGCTGAGTAAATTCCAGGATTATCCTATTTTATGATTGTTGGAATATTTGAAATGTTGGTGTTTTCTTCATCGAGGTGGATGTGTCTGCTGGGGGGGGTGGTTCATTTTTTGTAAGACCCTTCAGAGTGATCTAGAAGGAATTTCTTTTCTCTCAGATGTAATTAATCAAGTGATTAAGAATGATGCTAACAAGGCATTTGCAGCTGTGCCCATGTTTGCCTGTGTAGATTGTCAGAGTTTATTAATTAGCATTTGTAGAAAACATTTTTGAATTTTAAAATTTTTATTTAAATGCTATATAACAGATTTCTCACGTTTATTGCCTAGTATAGGTTGCTATTATGTTTTTAATTCCCAGTTGTCTTTTTAAAAAACATGAAAATGTTTAGGTTTCTCATCTGTTTTAGGATGAATCTGGGATTTTTTTAAGGTTTTATAAGATTTTTCACTCACAATGAAACATGCTTATTGGTTTTGATTTATTGTAGTGTTTTTTTTGTGTGTGTTAGTTTGTTTTTTTTTAATTTTAGAGACAGGGTCTCACTCTGTCACCCATGCTGGAGTGCGGTGGCATGACTGTCACTCACTGCAACCTCAGACACCTGGGCTCAAGCAGTGCTCCCACCTCAGCCTCCCGAGTAGCTGGGGTAATAAGCTTGCACTGCCATGTCCAGCTGATTTTCAAATTTTTTGTAGACACGAGGTGTTGCTATGTTGCCGAGGCTGGTCTGGAACTCCTAGCCTCTGTGTCCCAAACTGCTGGGATTACAGGTACTAGCCACCCCACCTGGCCTGTTTTAGTGTTTTCATATCTCAGTTTTTATGAAACAAATATTTTAACATTTTATTGAATGTTAAATGTTAGTAATGTGTCAGAATGGGGCATTGTAGGTTCCCTGTGTATTCTTGAGAGGAACTGAGTAAAACGTGCTTATCCTTAATGCTTGCTTGCTAGTTAGGTGATAGCATTTTTTCTGATTTTTTTTCATACTTCCTGGAAAAACTTGGAATTTAGCATATTAAATATTGACTTGCTGCCTCAGTTCAAAGCTTAAGTATGCTTGAATCTTTCTGTAATACTACCAAATTATGAATGGACTAGAATTTAGTTGAGACTGCTCTGTGACTGCATCCAGATGGGGTTTCTGAATTGAAATGCCAAAAAGACTTGGTAATAAATTGTCTTTATTGTCTTTATCTTGACACTATAAAATACCTGTAAATGTATTTTAGTCAAAATTATGGTAACACATACTCAGTCCTTTTCCTAGAATGCATTAGATAAGTCTGCATTAAATAGAGGTGACTTTGAAAATGACTAAATGGTGAGCCCTGATATTTCTGTTTTGTTGTTGCCCGCTGAGAAACTCATGCTAAGATTTCTTATGACATCTTCCGTGATCAAATTTTGTAGTTGTACTCAAACATAAAATGACTTTTGTTTTATTTGACTTAATAATTTGCTTTCACTTTTTGCTTAGTAAAGCAAAAATGAATTTTTACTACATCTAGCATTGGGTATATTTTATACCTTACATGTAGTGGGAATTTATGGGTATCCATGGAACTAGTATGTTCAGTGGATGGGACTTGGTAAGGTTAAGCAGAAAACAGTTTTCACTGTGCCTTCAGACCCTCCATAGATTCAGTCTCTACCTCTGTATGAGCTCTTAGTAAGATCAGATAGCTTTTCCAGTAACTTTCAGGTAATAAAAACTCTTGTGGTCACTTGTCATTCATAATCTTATTTTAGTCATTAGAAGGTGCAGTTCAGTATAATCAGTGTTGAGACTCTCACACAATTCTGAACTTTTCTTTGGTTCCCACTGTTTCAGACCTAGAAGCCTGCTTTGGAGGAAGATTCCTACTGGATTTCTCTTTTTACTTTGCCAGATTCTCTTCAGTATGACATCCTCGCCTGCTCAGGGTCCAGCTCCGTGCGGAAAAGGGATCGAGGGGAAAGGTATGGTTTATTTTAGCTCATCTGATTGTGATCTGGCATTTTTGTCTTCTGAGTTGGACAGGTTGTTCAAAGCGGACGCCCTAGGACTGCTCGAAATAGTTTTCTTGAGAATTCTATGTCTGGGACCCCCAGCTACAATTCCTGTGATATAATTCTCTATCTTTAATTTCGCTTCCCAGCTTTCCTCATCTGCGGGCCCACTTTGCCCAGGGTGACGTTGTGTTTTAGTGTTTAAGGTAGTTCTATGGCATTTTAACCAGAACTGCCCATACTTTACTAAGGATATTTCATTCGGCATAATTCCACTGGGGCCTCCACATCCTCTATTTCCAACTTCTGTCAGATACAGTAGACCCTCTGTGTCTGTGGGTTCCACATGTGAGCATTCAACCAACTGTGGATCAAAAATACTAAACCCTGTCTCTAAAAAAAAAATACAAATTTTAAAACTACAGTATAACAGCTACTTACATGGCATTTACATATAAGTAATCTAGAGATGCTTTAAAGTCTATGGATATGTATAGGTTATATGCAAACACCTACCCATTTTATATCTGGTACTTGAGCATCTGGGGATTTTGGTATGGTGGGGTTCCATGAACCAAACCCCCGTGGGACAACTGTAACCCCCCCTTGACAGTACTTCTGTCTGTTTGGGACCTGCAGTCCATTGCTTCTGCCACCTCTGTACTGTCCCCCTTCTTGCACATCCTTACTTGAATATTTTCCCTGCCTTGAATCCATGGTCCACTATTATAATCTCTCCCTTTCATGCGCCCTCAGTTCCATGTAGGGCGCTCCTCCATTGCACTCCCCTGGCGAGCCCTCCACCCCACGCCGTTTACATGCAGTTCTCCGTCCGGTTCAGCCTGCGCCTGGGCAGTAGACCGTGCTCTGAGGAAAACACAGCCATGCTGACCCGGGTCTCCTGTTCAGTGCCTGACCGCTGACCTCAGGAAGGCCCTTTGTGTTGGTGACAGTGGTGTAATCCTAGTACATTGCCCTGGTTGAATCACTTTACCATTCCCATAAGTGACTTTTTTTTTTTTTTTTTTTGAGACAGAGTCTCGCTTTGTTTCCCAGGCTAGAGTAAGTGCCATGGCATCAGCCTAGCTCACAGCAACCTCAAACCCCTGGGCTTAAGCAATCCTACCGCCTCAGCCTCCTGAGTAGCTGGGACTACAGGCATGCACCACCATGCCCGGCTAATTTTTTCTATATATATTTTAGTTGGCCAGATAATTTCTTTCTATTTTTTTAGTAGAGACGGGGTCTCGCTCTTGCTCAGGCTGGTCTCGAACTCCTGACCTTTAGCGATCCACTTGCCTCGGCCTCCCAGAGTGCTAGGATTACAGGTGTGAGCCACCGCGCCCGGCCCATAAGGGACTATTTTACACCTCTCTCCTCAAACCTATACCCTTTTCTCCATTTTCATCTGATAACGTGTTTCCCGTGTGTGAAAAATGAAAGCGATCAGAAAGCGTTTCCATGTCCCTCAGGCCTCTGCCCATGCTCTTTGCATTTCCTGCTGTTCTTCACCCCGGTCTCCACGGCTGCCCTGGCGTTCTCTGCCTTCCTCCCGTCAAGGACACTGCGTTGCTTCCGTGTCCATCCCCTCGTGCATGCCAACGAGATGCGTCAGTGTGCTGTTTTTACCGGATCATTCCTGTCAGCATATAGATATATATGCAGCATATAGATACCGAAATCTGCCATCTTTAAAAAACCTTGTTCCACACTACATCTTTCTTTAGTTACTACTCTCCAGAAAAGTTGATATTTGTGGTCTTCAGTACTCCCTCTCTCTCTTGGATCCACTACAGTGAGGTTTTTTTTTTTTTTTTTCCTCTTCCATTCTACTATAGCAGCTCTTTTTTGAGGTTACTAGTGAGCTCTTTGGTGAATTCCAATATCAGTGAATATAGCAGCAGTCACAGCATTTGATGTGGTTGATAATGTTCTCTTCTTTGAAACCTTCTTCCCTTTGCTTCTGGGATATTACTGTTTATTTTCAGTTTCTTTTTCTGGTTCCTTTTCATCACTCTAACTTCTAAAAAACGAGGCAGTGTTCCAAGGATATATGTATAGACCTCTTCTGTATTTCTATTTAGTCCCTTGTGATCTCATCTCATCTAGCTAGAATTATATATTTCTAACTAAAAATTTTATCTTTGGTCTGAATTTCTTTCCTAATCTCCAGACTTGTATGTTCATCTGCGTGCTCAACATTTTCAGCTAGATGTCTAATTTAACTAGACATCTAGATCCCAAATTTAACATGTCACAACTGGACAACTCGTCGCCTCCTTCTTCTCTCCCACCCCCTCCAATAATTGTTTCCATTCCATTCTTCCTCATCTTTTAAATGTCCACTCCCTCTTTCAGTTTCTCTAGCCCCAAACCTCACAGACATCTTGATACTCCCTTCTGATACACCCACATCTAATTCAAATAATTATCATGAAAGTACATTCTTTATATACTTTAAATGCTGCCTTAACTGTAAATGGAATGACAATTTGCTGCCACCCCTGTAAGCAACCGTAACCTCTTGCTTGTGTTAGTTTCATAGTCACTAGTCTCCCCGCTGCTTCTGCACTTTTCTATTCTCAACCCAGCAACCAGGGTGATCCTTTTAACATGAAAGTCTGGTTATTTCACTCCTGTGTTCAAACCGTTCGGTGGCTTTCTATATCCTTGAGAGTAAAAGCCAGAATATTTACTGTGCCTATAAGAGCCTCCGTTGATCTGTACCTCCTGCCTCTCTGGTTTTGTGTCCTACACAATCAGGTTTCTCCTTGGCTTCCTCTACTCTGGCCCCCAGGCATCCTCCAGGCGCAGTCTTGCTTTCGTGCCCTCAGGGATAGAGCATTGTTTTATTCACTGCAGAATCCCCAGGACCGAGGCTAGGCTGGCTCATGATGGGCACTCACAGTTCCTGAATGAATGGCTGCTTGTCTTGTTACTCCTGATTCTGGTTACAGCCTATATGCATGTTTCTATAACACAAGTATTTAAACTTCACCTAAAACCGTATAGTCCTGTAAGAATTAAGTAGAAACAAATTTAGATACAAGAATATAAAGTAAGTTTCAAGTCAATTTTTGGGTATGGGAAGTTAAAATACACAGTGAAATGGTAAGGGACAGAGGAGGTAGGAAAGGAATGAAGAGAGCTAAGGCAAATGAAATAAAGAAGAGGAAAACCTGGTTTGGAAATAGGGTGACAACATGTAAAAAATTTATTTTGGGCTTGCTCCGTATTTCTTTTCAGTTACATTTCTCGAGTTCTGAGTGTTGGTGATTTTCATGGACTAGACACTTCCAGTTGGACTGTATTATACCCTTCTTTTTATCAGGGATGTAGGCCCAGGTGAGATCAGGAGCCAAAACGTCATTGTTCTCCTGTGTTTTGCTCAACTCTTTTTGTTAGAGAAGAGGAGAAATTACTGAGAAAGCCTAATGGTATTCTTAGCAGTTTTTATTTTTTTTTGTAGAAACCTCCAATAGAAGTCTCATAGTTTTAGGGAGGGATTTTCAGTGTACAAAAATGTATTGGTATGCCTGTCCTCTTGGTACCGTGCCGCCTATTTCGTCCCCCCTTAAAAAAGGAGAGGAATATAAGTACATTTATTGTTTTGCACGGAAAACTAGCAGCTAGCTAAGATAATCACGAGTTTATTGAGTAGTATTAAATGCATATGCTTATTTGTGCTCTTAAATGAAAAAAAAAAAAGAAAAATGCTTGTACAGACTTAAATGCATAGTCTAAAAATGGAGTTTAACTGATATTTAGTTGGGAAATGAGAGCGCAAGGGGAATTAATGATATGCAGATTTTTAGTATTTCATTCTGCTGAGACAAGATTTTTTTCTTTTAACCTTTTTCCCCTGAGCTGTAGGTCTCCTTTCCTGTTGGTTGATTAAAAAGAAAAATCTTTTAGATAAATTGTTGAAATGAGTAGCTTAGTAGTTCCTGAATGAATAAATAATTTTATGTGCAAGTATAAATTCTCCTCAAACCAGTCTACACAGTTTCCTTTTTTTCTGTAATATGCAAAAATTTTTCTTTATTGACTTGTGGGACTTTTATGTGGCCATAATGTGGACTTGGTTTTCACGGCTATAGTGAGTGTGGGTGTGTATGTGTGTGTGTATTTCTTTACAGTTTTTGTGACATGAACATGTAATTTAGACTGATATGCTGATATTTTACTTTAACTCCTAAGCACTAATTTTAACAAAAATCAGATTTGGTATTCTTCTTTCATGTTAAAATAAACATGACCTTTATAATTCTTAAAAAGTCTATTTACATACCAAATAAAATGATTTTGGATGACACGCAAGAAGTGTTTGCCTATGGTTTTGAAATGGTCCTAGCCTGAACAACATAGTGAATCTATTTTATAGACTAAATGGGTCATCTTCATTAGAATTCCACATTGACATACTTGAATTCATATGTTAGCATTTCACGTATGAAGTAACCATCTTGGGTTAATAAGATCCTTATTTCTGAGCTGGTGTGTAGTCCTACCACTAAGTTTATTTCAGCTACAGTCACGGTTTTCTGTTTTTTCTTTTTTTTAAAGAGACATGGTTTTGCTCTGTTGCCCAGGCTGGAGTGTAGTGGTGTGATCATAACTCCTGGGATTGTTGTAGCTAGCTGCTAGTTTACCGTGCAAAATAATAAATGTACTTATACTCCTCCCTTTTTTTAAGGGGGAACTAAATAGGCGGCACGGTACCAAGAGGACAGGCATACCAATACATTCTTGTACACTGAAAATCCCTCCCTAAAACTATGAGACTTCTATTGGAGGTTTTTACATTGGCAGTCTCCTGCCATTGCTTCTTGAGTAGCTGGGACTACAGCCATGTACCACCGTGCCCAGCTGAGCAGAATTTTTTTTTTTTAGAGATGGGGTCTTGCTGTGTTGTCCAGGCTGGTCTTGAATTCCTGGGCTCAGGAGATCTTCTTGCCTCTCACGACCTCTCAGACATTCTCACCTTTGCTCATTAGACTCTATCCAAGATAGTCTGTTCAATTTTTGAAACATGCCATGCTTGGTCGTGCCTTAGGACTTTTACACTAGTCGTTTCCTTTGTCTGAATGGTCTTTCCCAGATCTTGAGCCTGGCCCCTTAACTTTAAGGTCTCAGCTTAAATATCACCTAACTCACCACGCAGTTTAAAATCGCTTCCCCATTACTGTTTTAATTTCTTCATGGCATTTCTCAGTCCTTGAAATTATGTATTTTTATGTATATTTCTTATGAGAGCAGGGACCTCCTTTGTCTTGTTCCCTGCTGTCCACCATGCCCAGAATGCTACCTGGCACCAAACAGGTGTGCAGTAAAGTGTTGAATGGATGAAACCAGGTACCGGTCTCATTTGTTCTTTGTTATGAATGATTTTAGTGTACTGGTATTTTAAACTGTCAATAGCATATTTCTTCTAACCTAGGGAAGACAGCAACTGGATCAATCAGACAAAAGCCTGGTTTTAGAAAAGGGTGGGACAGTTTGGGACCTGCTCTGATCCTCAGCATGTTCCGTGGAGCCATGGTGTGCTGGAGTTGGTGAGGTGCCTGTGCCTCTCGCTCCAACTCCGCTCTCGGTGCCATCGTCTGGCAGCTTGAAACTGGCCGTGGTGGGACAGTTCCAACATGGGAATGGGCAAAAGCTACAAATCAGGGCTCTTTTTTTTCAAAAGAGGTGGTGGTTCAATATTTATCAGGAGACTACTGGGTGGGCCCATGTGAAATTGCTGGTGTTTGCTTGAATATTGGCAATTTCTTATGTTTTAACCTAGTAGAGTTATCTGTTTTGGTTTAAAGGTAATTTCTTCGTAGGAGTTACTGAAATTACCTCAGTGCTTTACTTTCTTTCTTTTTCAAAATTATGTTCTCTTCACATCTGATGATTACTTTGAGATTCATTTAATGCATATAATTAGCTATGTATATGTTTGTATGTTAATTATTTAACTGCATATCTAATAGTTTAGCTTATTCCAAAGCAGGCACAAAAGATCTTCAGATTCCTCTGAGAGTGTTCTTGATTTCGCTACTGAGCAGTAAATAAGCCTTTTGGAAGGTGTTCCTTTTCTCGTCAAGAAAGCAGATCTGATTCAGTTAGTGATACAGCATTATCTACCCTTTTTTCCCCCTTATGATTTACATAAATAAGTCTGAGTTCAGTTCTTTGGGGTTTTTTTTTTCTGGCTGTTTTCTTCTTTTGCCCATTACTCTTGAAGTGCTTGCTTACATTTTCTGATCATTTACTTCTGCTACTCCGTGATTTCTTCTACAAATAAATGTCACTAAATCAATGAAATGATTCTGTCTTGTTTCTCGAGTTTTTTCCTATTATCTTTCCTATGGTTACCTGGACATTCCAGTCCATTTCCTACTCTCCCCCCAGCTCTCCAGTAAAGAGACATGAAATTAAAGACATCATTTTCTTATCTGAGGAAGTTTATTGTTTAAAAATTGAACTTTGCTGGCTCAGGGGAATTTATTGGTATTCCTTGAGCAACATTTGCTTTATGTTAATTCTGAATAAGTGGATTTGAACTGGTGGTATTTAATTATTATAAAATATGACACCTACATTTCCTATCCTCTAACTCAAATTGTTCTCTCTCTTATGTACATATGAAAAAAAAGTATTTAACATAGAGCATCAGAAAGTACATATAAGGTAAAGAAGAAACCTTTACTCCTACCACCGCAAGATAACCAACCACTGGTAATATTTTGATGAATGTCCTTCCAGATAAATCAGTGAATATATGCTTTTTCACAAAAGTAAGATCTTATTATACATACTATTCTATAACATTTTACCTTAGCAAATATTATGATTGTATAAGCATTGCTTTTTATTGCTTCAGGTTGAAAGGGTCTTATTGGAAAGTGAAAATTTTGTCTGACAAGGGCAAAGCTGTCAGTAAAGTTATGATTAAAAATGATGGTGTTTATGGAGAGCAGAATGTGGCAGAGTCAACTGGAGACAAGAATTACTTAAGCAGTAATTTTTTTCTCAAGAACTCTCTCACCATTGTACAATAGCCTGATTGTTTTATACTAGCTAACAAAAACCGTTCCTGACTCTATGTAAAGTACAATTATTTTAAATAGCCCTATGGTGAAATATGGGCCTGTAAATACGTTCATATTTTTTAGACTGCCCAAGTCCTACTGATGTCTTTTTTTTTTTTTTTAGACAGAGTCTCACTCTGTTGCCCGGGCTAGAGTGAGTGCCGTGGCTTCAGCCTAGCTCACAGCAACCTCAAACTCCTGGGCTCAAGCGATCCTCCTGCCTCAGCCTCCTGAGTAGCTGGGACTACAGGCATGCACCACCATGCCCGGCTAATTTTTTGTATGTATATATTTTAGTTGTCCATATAATTTCTTTCTATTTTTAGTAGAGACGGGGTCTCACTCTTGCTCAGGCTGGTCTCCAACTCCTGACCTTGAGCGATCCACCCGCCTCGGCCTCCCAGAGTGCTAGGATTACAGGTGTGAGCCACTGCGCCCGGCCTTGATATCTTAATATTAAAATACTTCTAGAAGAAAAATGTGTTTTTTTGACAGCCTTCATCTATGTGTAGTATGGCAGTTTTATTAGATATTGCTGCCCTTGTTATGTGTCAGAGTGAGGAAGTTCTTAGAAAAAGAAAATTAGCATGTAAGAATTCTTATGTTAACGTTTGATTTGACTTTTGTTTTATGACTGTGAAAATTCTTGTGGAAGAATTGCTGAGATGTATTGGTGTATTGCGTCCTTGGAAATTACCAGTCCCAATCTTGTCAAGTAATTGTTTGGGTCTTAAGGTAGCAATTTTTTTTTGAGACAGGTCTTACTCAGTCGCTGGGGCCAGAGTGCCGGTGGAGTCGTCATATCTCACTGCAACCTCCTACTCCTCGGCTCAAGCGATCCTCCTGCCTCAGCCTCCCGAGTAGCTGGGATGACAGGCATGCGCCCCCATGCCCGGCTAATTTTTTCTGTTTGTGGTAGAGGTGGGGTCTCACTCTTGCTCAAGCTGGTCTTGAACTCCTGAGCTGAAGGGATCCTCCTCCTTCGGCCTCCCAGAGTGCTAGGATTACAGGCGCCAGCCACTGTGCTGGGCCTTAAAGTAGCAATTTTTAAAGCCAATCAAAGATCCTTTAAGGGTTTTATAATTTAAATGTTTTTTCCTTTGCCACAGGAAAGGTACCTGTTACCTAGGGTAGAGTAGGCTGTCAATGTTTTGCCTTGTTTTTAGCTGTGTCCTTCCCTGTGTTGTATTACTGCTTGCTCGCAAGCTCTTGTAGTCTTTTTCTGTTCAGTGGCCATTTCTCTTACCCCACAATGCCACATCCTGGACGGTGCGTGTGTTGCAGAAAGCGCTTCTCACAGGGTAAAGAAGAATAAAAAGCAGTGTAGTCACTGTGGACTTTTTTACTGAGAAATGATGTATTTCTTGTTTAGAGACTGGCAGTGTAGTCACTAAAAAATGTTTTTCATCCACATTCTATGTTTGTGAATGGATATGCAGGTGTCTCTGTTTGTTGGAAGGTAAAGTGAATCTTGAGATAAATTCGAGAAGTGTTTAGAATTATTCCATACATTTTGCTGTATTAAAAAAAATGTTATTTTTTAAAAAGTTTCATTCCACAGTGAGTTTTTAGCCTCCTCTTTTTACATTTATTTTGTTTTTGTAAACTGTTCTAAATTAGCTTAGTAACTAGTCACACAGTAAGTGGCAGAACTTACGTTTGAAGTCCTTTCTGATTTTTCAGAGTCAGTAAGCTTGGGAAGCACTGTAAAGTGGCAGAAAGAATATGGACTTTGGAGGTAGACACACCTCAGTTGATCCCTAACTCTGGCACATATTTGCTGCATGGCAAGTTCTTACCCTGGGTGATTTTTATTTTCCTTTTCATTTAAGTGAGGGTAATAGGCTTATTAAGATTAAATGAAGTAATACACGTAAAGTACTTGGCTTGTAGAAGATGCTAATAAATGTTTCATTTCCTTTCTGCTACACCTTATGGTTTTAAAATATCTTGGGAGCCACTTGGACATTTCACCTGAAAGTGAATTGCAGTCAGGAAACTGGAAATAGACGTAACCCAGGTGGACTCGTATTGTAGTGACCTTCTTAATTTCCCTGTCTGAGAAGCAGAGTGGTTCTTATAACTGTTCAAAATATTTGACTTGAAGGCAGGTTTTATTGTTAAAAGCTGAAAAGGAACCCATTGGGATGAGTTAATTATTGCTGACCAAAATGTCAAGAAAGTAACTATTTCTACATTTCCTGAGAAATTGAAGCATTTGTGCTGTATCCATAAGGATGGTAAATTTTAAAGGCTAAGAACTGACCCTGTGGAAAGAAATATATGATGAAAATAGGAGGGGAAAGTGTTCAACCAATAATAAAATTTTTTTATCAGATTTAAGAGATGGTGCTGATTGAGACGTGTGCACAGTGACACAGGTGCTAAATGCAGTGCTGGAGGGAGTACAATCTGTGGAACCTGTTTCAGAAGCACTTTGGCACATGTCACAGAGCGGAACTTAGTACTTCCGAGAGTACATCCCAAGGAAATAACCGATTTTTCTGTTTTGCGGGAGTGAGGGGAGAAATTATTTTTTTTATTGTAACAGCCTTATGGAGATTATTCATATAACATAAACACCTTTTTCAAGTACATACGTCAGTGTTATACAGCCCCTTGCCACTGTCTAATTTTACAATATTTTCATCACGCCCCCCCCCCCAAAAAAAGAAATTAGCAGTCATTCCCCGTTCTTCCCTCTCCTCAGCCCCTGGCAACCACTAACATATTTTGTCTTTCTAGATTTGCCTCTTTGGACATGTAATATAAATGGAATTATATGCTGTGTGGCCAACTGGCTTTCTTCATTTAGCATAATGTTTCAAGTTTGATCTGGACAGTGTATATCAGTACATCATTCTCTTTTATGGATAAATATTATTCCATTGTAGGATATACAACATTTGACTTCTCTATTCACTAATGAATAGATAGTGAGTGAGTGAACCCAAACAACTGTGATGAACAACGCTGCTATGAAAATTCACGTACAGGTTTTTTTGTGTGGATATGTTTTAATTTATCTTGGATATATACCTAGGAGTGGAATTGCTGGATCATATGGTAATTCTACGTTTAATATTTTGAGGAGCTGCTAGGCTGTTTTCCAGAGTAGCTGTACAATTTTACATTTCTGTCAGCACAGTAGGTAATATGTGGCCTTTTGTAACTGTTTCTTTTACTTAGTATGTTCAAGGTTTATCCATGTTGTATGTATCAGTACTTTCTTTTTATGGCTTTATCATAAACCTTGAATTCACGTAGTATAAGGTTTCAAATGGTATTCTTTTTCAAAGTTATTTTCACTATTCTATCTTTTTTGCATTTCTGTGTGATTTTAGAATCGTGTCAATTTCTACAAAAAAGTCTGCTGGGATTTTAACTAGAATTGCGCTGACTCTATTGCTTAAATTGGGGAGAATTGACATGTTAACACCATTGACTGCACTGATCTATGACCATAGTATCTCTCTCTATTTGTCTTTGCACATGATTTGATAATTTATTCATAATTCATATTTTTCATATTATAAATGAACTTTTTTTAGTGTCAGTTTCTGATTGTTCTTTGAACAATTGTTTTATACAAATAGAGTTCGTTTTTGAGTATTGATCATGTATCCTGCAACGTTCCTAAAATCACTTTAGTTCTGCTAACAGTAGTCTTTTGGTTTTCCCAATTTCATTATAAGATTTAGCATAGCCTCTGAGTTCCTTTGTCAGCTTAGAGTTGAAGAATTGTATAAGCTTATGAATTGTTATGTCAGTACCTTGCAAGGAGTGATGTGCAGCATCCCCAATATTTGTCTTCGTTTTTCTTTTAATGAAATATAATATTCCTCATAATATGGAACCTTGACATTTCAAGCTACTATTATTTAAGTAGTTGAATTTATAGGCAATTTCAGCAAAGTATTTGATTCTGAGGGAGGAATTGCTGTTTGTTTTCATGGCTGGAATTCTAACCATCTGTTCAACTTATGTATTTTGGAGGGCGAATCAATTACCTTGCTGATGATTTTGGGGGACAAGGAGAGTATGTAGTAAGGACTTTCATGTTTGTGGCTTGAGCAGAACTGTGTGGATCATGGTATGATTTATTGAGATGAGGAAAAATGAGGAAGCAGTGGATTTAACATTATCAATTTAGCTTGGACAAGTTAGATTTTAGGCCTGTTTGCCTACTGTGTTAAATGCTTGTAGGTTTATTTGGGTGCTTGTAAATGAAGAAATATATTTTAGGTTAAAAACAGGCCTGAGATCCCATAGCTGGTCATTTACAGAATTAGAACTCAGGTCTTGGGTGCTCTGACTAAGCCCATGTTGTTATTCCCTTATGCTATGTTATATCCTCAAGGCAGAAAAACATGCCTGGCTTTGGCAATAATAAAATGTTCCCTGGGAGCTACTAGAAATACGTAGCAGAGTTTGGAAGCTCAGCTGCCTGTGGAGTCCAGGCAGGTAACCGTGAGCCAGGTTGTAACATGAAAGAGAGGCCTTGTCTTTGGAGAACGGCGAAGTCCATGCCCCACCTAGAGGGTTAACTGTTAATCAGCTCCAGCAGATTATTACCATGTGGGAACGTGGGTGCAGTATTGCCAGATTTTCTGATTTTTCAAGAGAGCTAGAAGTGTTGATTTTTCACGTGAAGTCTTCTGATTTATAAATGTAGGTAGCTATCCTTTAACACACTGTGGAGACCAACCTTGCGTGGGTCCAACAAAAATATCTGTCTGCTGAATTCTGCTTACTGGCAATGTTTGGTAGGGTTGTACCGGTATACTGTGGAAGCAACAACAGATTTATATAATGGGAAAAGGGTGGTAACCGCATATAATAAGCACATTACAAGTGTTGAAGTGTAGGTTGCTTAGTTTAAACATGGTGCTTAGTCTGATGTTTGAGTTCAGTTTTCATATGGATCAGTTAATTAGAGATGGGGGAGGGGGAATTGCTCCCTGCAGCTTTTTGCCTCCTAATTGCATGCTTTCATTTGCAGATAGGGCCGGTTTGGAGTGTGTGGATTTTTGAGTGAAACGTCTTCCCCAGATGAGAAGAAACCTTCAAGGAAGAACTATTGGCAGTGAGTCTGCAGCGTCATCTGGATGCATAATGTGGAATGTTCTAAGCCCAGATGTAGCTGAATGGGTGGCTCCACTGATGAGGAGTGGTAAGTCTGATTGTCCCCACTGATAATTAAATAACCTCAATCCTTTCCATAAAAATAGGACGACTTCTGCATTCTTAGCATTTACTGATGAACAGTAAGTTAATTTTCGTATCACTGGGAAAGACAACAGTGCAGTTTAAGAGACTTGTTTATCCCTGACAGTGTATTTAATGTATGATTTCAGAATTTGGCTTTCTTCTTCCAGTTAGGCACATCTCTTCCTTTGCTGATGTATTTTTCTTTTTTATTTCTTCTTCATTCCAAGGCCGGAAATATTCTTGAAATATTCAGCCAACACTGAAGTGATGGTCATGATGATTACTGGTATCCATGGTAATCTTAGTTGTAGTGGATCTCATTCCCTCTGGAAGTGACTGTTCTAGTAATGGATATGAGAGACAGTCTTGGCTGATGGGAGATAAAAGAGAAATCTGCAAGAGGCTTCTGGGGAAGGTTTTCTTGCATTTGAGAAAAGGAAGAAAAAAGATGGTCCCTCTTCTCTCCGGGGCTGGTTTTAGCTGGATGTGACATCTGGGACTGCTGTAGCCGTTTTTCTTGTAGCTCGAAGGCGATGCCTCCATGACAGAGGGCAGCACCAACAGGATTGCAGAAAAGTAGAACTGGAGCCCCGTCTACTGTGCCTACAGCCGCCCTACCTGAATTGCTTTATTGTTTAAGTAGTTTTGCCTTGAGATTTTCTGTTATTTGCTATAGAAATCATCCACATTCATTTGATTTCTTCCTTTTCTGATTACCCAAAGCCCTATCTTTTAGTGTCTCAGGCATTTCTACTTGATTATGTTTTATGCTGTTCAGGAATATTTGAAGTCAAAGGCTATGTTTATATCCCTATCGTGTCTGACATTTATGTGCTCTTCTTAGTGAATTCCTAAGTACATATTTGTTGAACTGAATTATTTGAATCGTGGAGTATTTGACAAACCAGTCCACGGAATTGAATAGAGATTTTCTTCTAATTCACGTCCTTTTCTTTAACCACACTACTTCCCTCTAGGATTATTAGTGAAGTTTGACTATTTATTTAAGACGACTAGTGTGTAATATATGTTCAGGTGGTTAGTTCTACTCTAAAACATATTTCTTGGATTTTGCCTTTTGTTTTTGTGCAACTTTACCATCAGAACCAGAATACTCCTACATGTTTGAGTATTGGCTTTCAGTCTAATAAATGCAATTTTGTTTTCTTCTCCATTATAAAATCTGAGAATAAACTTTGTGTTTTCTGTGCTAATTGTAAGAATGAGGGACGTGAACAGTAGGAAACATAGTTCAGGAATGATTTGTATTTGGCTTTGAGGTGCGCATTCACAGTAAGATTCCCTAAAGTGCGCATCCCCCACTGTGTTCCTAGGACCCTGTGTTTTGGGCGGGGCAAGAGAAGAGGTGTGGTGGTGAGTATGGTAAGAGGGGTCTTGAGCCATAGGATGGATTATCTAGTTGCTTATATTTTAAGGCTGTATGAAACAAACCACTTCTTTTTTTTTTTTTCTTTCTTTCTTTTTTGCCAAAGTGAAGATATTCCTGTACTCTTCTATCTTTTAAGTTGTTATAATAATCTCAAAAAAGTATGGGGTAAGGAGCTCTTTTTCTTCTTGAAAATCTATGGTGTTGCTTTCAGTTATGTTAACAAGAATAATCATGAACTTGTGGTTTTGATTTTACCAGGTAATCTAGTAGTACATTTTGAATCCTTCAAAAAGTGATTTACATTAAGGGAAAATTTTAATTTTTTTTCTTGATAGGTTGTGATGAAAATCTGGGAGAGTAACTTTTTAAGAAGATAGGGAAAGTTATATGATGTGCTTTACCCATCAGTTTAAATGCAGTAATATCATTGTTTAGTAATATAAGAAATTTAAATCACTAAGGTCAACTTTAATGTGCTTTGTTTCATATAAGTTTTGATGGGTTTGTAAGAATGGATCATGTGTCTTACCTAAGCCAATCATGGCAGGCATGTGACTTAAGCCTGATCAGTCAGAATGAATCTTAAGACATTTGCTAGGAATGCTGGGATGAAGGCACTTTTTTTTTTTTTTTTCTGAATTTCAACCTGAAAACGTAGTCATTGAACTCCTGGCAGTTATCTTCTGACCATCAAAGGAAAGCTAGTTGAATAAGACGTCAACACTGAAGGAACAGAGTGGAGAAAAACCATGCCCTGGTCACCTCAGTTGAGCTGCTAGCTCAAGCCTTCCATGAAGGTGCTTTGCCTTTACACTTTCAGTTATAGGAGTCAGTAACACCTTGTTTAATCCAATTTGCTTTGGATTTTCTCTTACATGTATGTGAAAATGTCCTGATACATCCTTCTCATCACTCATTCCATACCTTTATAATAAGAGCTCAAGCAACTCACTAAATCTTGAATTGTGAATTAGGCAAGTAAGTCTCTAATACAGTTATGCCGGGTAGCAGATAATGCAATCTACTCACTGATTTTTTTTTTTTCAGTACCAAATACAAGGACTAAGGTGGTAAACAAATATGTAGTCCACGCCATTGCAAATGGAGTTTGTTGTTAACTCGACGAGACTGACGTTATGTGAACAGTCTTACAATGAATGTATTCTTATCAATGGAAGTTAGGGTTCTAGAAAAAAGGAGCATGTATTCATCTACAGTGATTGGCCCTTTGGCAGGGACTCCTGCTGAACCCTTGGCACCTCTAGAACTGTAAAATAAACAACTATGGGCAACTTGGAATCTGGCTGACTTAAAAAAATAAATACAATAAGTCAGTATTAATTATTTTTTCATAAGAAGAGTTTATAAAGGTGCAGGACCACAATCACTTATTCAAAATCTTGGGGCCCACATGTGTTTTTAAATTGCAGAACTTTTTATATTTTAGAAAGTTTAATTTGGTAGACATCCTTCATTATCTGTGAGAAATTGGTTCCAGGACCACAGGTGCTCAAGTTCCTTATATAAAATGGCATTGTAATTACATATAACTCACACACATCCTCCCATATACTTTAAATCATTACTTCTAATACCCATTATGATGCCTGTATATCACTTTATTCATGTGACAAATTCAAGGTTTCCTTTTTGGAACTTTGTGGAATTTTTTTCCCTGAGATGTTTTCTATCCATGCTTGGTTGAATCCCTGGATACAGAACCCCTGGATCCTGAGGGTGGACTGTACATACTGTGTATTTAATGTGACTTCTCTGCTGTGGTTTGGATGTGATTCGTCCCTGCCAAAAAAATCAGTGAGGCAGTGTTGGGAGGTGGGGCCTGGTGGCAGGTGTTTGGTCAGGGAGGTGGATCCCTCCTGAGGAGACTAATGCCCTCCCCAGGGAGCATGTTCTCTCCCTTGTGGGAAGGAATGGGTCAGTTCCCCGAGAGTGGGTGCTGTAAAGTGAGGGTCCTCTCCTGTGTGGTCCCCTTCACACAGGCCTGCTTGCCTTTCCGTTTCTCCATGTGCTAGTGCAGCTGAGGCCTTTACCGGCAGCCGAGCTGGTGCTGGTGCCATGCTTTTGGTCTTTATAGCCACCAGAATTGTGGGCCAAATAAACTTCCCTGATTTATAAATTCCCCAGCCTCAAGTATTCTGTTAGAACAACACGAACAGGTAAGACAATCTTTTTTTTAAGGAATGGACAGGTGGCTTTTTTTTTTTTTCCTAATAATACAGATAATAATATCTTAACATTAGTTGAACTACTAAACAAATGCCAGGCTCTTTGTAAAGTACTTTTCTGTATTATCTTAACTTACCTGTTTAATAAATTGTATTCATTTATATACTTGAGAAAATTTAGAGAGGTTAAGTGACTTTATCAAGGTTCATTCAGCTATGAGATAGGAGAATTGAGGTTGTAACCTAGAGCTTTTGGCTCTGAGGTCTGTGCCCTTAACCGCTGTTCAGACTGTGGATTGTGCTGTGCTGCTCAGGGCCAGTGCGGAAGGCGTCATGTCTTGCCCACTGGGTTACTGTTCTTTTCAGCAGGGACTTTCTTGAGCACATGGTGAGAGAGGAAGGGAAGGGGGCAGAAGGGACTGTCTTGAAATCTTACTGTACAGGGAAAAAGAAAGAACATTTTTAAAATGCACTTTTAACCCATCACATATCACAGCTACATGATGGGTTAAAACAATTGAAACATATCTCTGATGCCACATTTTCTAAAATAAAATTCTATCAGTGTTGTCTGTCAGAAACACGGGAAGGGTAATCGCAGCCCAGTGTCCACTTCCAGGTTCAGTCTGGGCACATCCATGAGTATTTTCTGAAACTTGATTCCTGGGATTGGGATTCTAGGGGTAAGGATAATGGCACGTTAGTCTTTTAAACTTTAATTATGAATTTCTGGTCTGTAATCCTTGGAGTATTCACTGAACTCATGAAATCTTTAGAATTATAATATTTTTTTAAGTCTGCCCATTTGAGCAGAAAATATTTGTTATTTTCTTCATTTTTATTTCTTTAATTGGTATTGAGATTTAACATTTTTTATGTATTTCTTTTTACCTGTTTTCATTTTTTCTTCAGGATTTTAAAAGATTTTTTTTTTTTTTTTTTTTTTTGAGACAGAGTGTCGCTCTGTTGCCCGGGCTAGAGTGAGTGCCGTGGCATCAGCCTAGCTCACAGCAACCTCAAACTCCTGGGCTTAAGCGATCCTACTGCCTCAGCCTCCCGAGTAGCTGGGACTACAGGCATGCACCACCATGCCCGGCTAATTTTTTTTTTTTTGTATATATATATTTTAGTTGTCCATATAATTTCTTTCTATTTTTAGTAGAGATGGGGTCTCACTCTTGCTCAGGCTGGTCTCGAACTCCTGACCTCGAGCGATCCACCCGCCTCGGCCTCCCAGAGAGCTAGGATTACAGGCGTGAGCCACCGCGCCCGGCCAGGATTTTAAAAGATTTTAAGTGGTCTTCACAAATCTATTATTCTTTTGGAAGAGAGATGTAGAAAATTAAAAGGAATGGACTCTGGAGCCAGATTGTTTATTGCATTGGCTAGAACTTCTAGAACATTGTGATTACAATGAGCATCTTGGCCGGGCATGGTGGCTCACGCCTATAATCCTAGCACTCTGGGAGGCCGAGGCGGGCGGATCCTTTGAGCTCAGGAGTTCGAGACCAGCCTGAGCAAGAGCGAGACCCCATCTCTACTGAAAATAGAAAGAAATTAGCTGGACAACTAAAATATATATAGAAAAAATTAGCCGGGCATGGTGGCGCATGCCTGTAGTCCCAGCTACTTGGGAGGCTGAGGCAGTAGGATCGCTTAAGCCCAGGAGTTTGAGGTTGCTGTGAGCTAGGCTGACGCCGCGGCACTCACTCTAGCCAGGGCAACAAAGTGACACTCTGTCTCAAGGAAAAAAAAAAAAAAAAAATGAGCATCTTGTCTTGTTCAATAATTAATGCTTCTGATGTTCCATTAAATGCTTACATTTTTGGAAGGTTTATAATACTTTGACATAGAGCATTTTTTTCTTTTTTAAGATGCACCTATGTCCTAGGAACGATTAAGCATTATGTCTGCCTTTGAGTGTGCTTTATAAATGTGAAAGAGATCAGTTTGCTGGTTAAGACTTTTTAAAATCAGAAGTATATGTTGCGGCCGGGCGCGGTGGCTCACGCCTGTAATCCTAGCACTCTGGGAGGCCGAGGCGGGTGGATCGCTCAAGGTCAGGAGTTCGAGACCAGCCTGAGTGAGACCCCGTCTCTACTAAAAATAGAAAGACATTATATGGACAACTAAAAATCTATATAGAAAAAATTAGCCGGGCATGGTGGCGCATGCCTGTAGTCCCAGCTACTCGGGAGGCTGAGGCAGTAGGATCGCTTAAGCCGAGGAGTCTGAGGTTGCTGTGAGCTAAGCTGACGCCACGGCACTCACTCTAGCCTGGGCAACAAAGTGAGACTCTGTCTCAACAAAAAAAAAAAAAAAGAAGTATATGTTGAATATTGTCAATTCAATTTTGACATCTGTATAGGCCAGATTTTAAAATGTGTTTAAAATGATCTTAAAAAGTGTTTAATTGTCACTGTGTTGCAGTTGCTACAAACTAAAAATAAAGTTACTTTTATCTAGTTAAACTGCACTGTAGTTAATCTCTGGTAGTCTACAAATATTTTGCTTCTATGGTAGTTTCAAGAATATAGTACTTATTTTATTTTTGTGCTTTCAAAAATATAGTTTTACAATATGTTGACTTATATTTAATTTATATATGTCTTATTAAAATATCTATGTGGTCCTAATGTGTAGGAGCTCAGTGAATATTTGTTGAATAAGTTAATTTTTATAATTATCTGATTAGTGAGTTATCTTGATAGCTTATTTTTTCACTGGTGATAGGAAAAGAATATAGCAATTTTAGAGATGGAAAAAACTCAGAAAATATTTATGCAGTATTAACAGTTTTAGTTTCCTGGTTTCGTGGTCATAGGGCTGACTTCTGATCCTGATTTCCCATTCTGACTTGATAGAATCTTGCTATGCGTACCAGCCTACTAGAAGCAATCTGTTGGGTTTAGGTATTGAGCCTCCCACCCCCCACAGAGGCAAAAGGAATAATCTGTTCACCAAATGTGAGAGAATGTACACATTGTAGAAATTGAAATTTTTTAAAACCCAGAAATACAATGGGATATTTTTTCACACATCAGCTTTAATGGCTCTGAGTTTTTCCCTTTCTAAATGTTAATATCTATAAAGAAGGAGTTTGGGAAACTTTCAGGGAATAGAATAATTGGTATTAGCTCTTCAGTTTTGGGAATTTGATCCAATGTGAAAATCTTCATCTATAGCTAGAAAAAAATGTATATAAATATATGTATTTTTAAGAGACAAGGTCTTGCTCTGTCATCCAGGCTGGAGTATAGTGGTACAATCATAACACACTGTAACTTTGAACTCCTGGGTTCAAGCTATCCTCCAACCTCAGCCTTCCAAGTAGCTAGGACTACAGGCATGCACCACCATTCCCAACTAATTTTTAAATTTTTTGGGGGACATGAGGTCTCACTATTTAGCCCAGGTTGGTCTCAAAGCAATCTTCCTGCCTTGGCTTCCCAAAGTGCTGGGATTATAGGCATGAGCCACTATGTCTGGCCTATAGATAGAAAATATTTTAAAGTCTGATACTAGTTTAAAGTGTAGGGAATGGAAACTGATATTAAATTTCCAGTTTTTTAGTTAATGGTCCAGTTTAGAAGTATCTGGAAATAATTGCCATCTAAGGGGATATGCTTATGTAAATAGTTGGTGATTTTAATTAATTAGCTGGCCATTGTTAGGGTGAGTGCTTTTCGTACACTAAAGCTCTGCCTGTCACTTCAACAAGCCTTTTTGAGGCAAGACATGGCAGCTCACACCTGTCATCTTAGCACTTTGGAAGGTGGAGGCAGGAAGATCGCTTGAGCCCAGGAGTTTGAGAACAGCCTGGACAACAGCAAGACCCTGTTTCTTTAAAAAAAAAAAAAAAAAAAATTAGCTGGGATCATGGCGCATGCTTATAGTCCCAGCTGAGCTAAGAGGATTGCTTGAACCCAGCAGTTTGAGACTGCAGTGAGCTATGATTGTGCCACTGCAGTCCAGCCTGGGCAACAGAGCAAGACCTTGTCTCTTAAGAAAAGAAAAGCCTTTATTTTTTTTTTCCTTGTGAGACAGAGTCTCACCCTGTTGCCCAGGCTAGATTGCCGTGGAGTCAGCCTCGCTCACAGCAACCTCAGACTCTTGGGCTCAAGCAATCCTTCTGCCTCAGCCTCCTGAGTTGCTAGGACTACAGGCATGCGCCACCATGCTCAGCTAATTTTTTTCTATATATTTTTAGTTGGCCAGATAATTTCTCTCTATTTTTAGTAGAGACGGGGGTCTCGCTCTTGCTCAGGCTGGTCTCAAACTCCTGACCTCGAGTGATCCACCCGCCTTGGCCTCCCAGAGTGCTAGGATTATAGCTGTGAGCCACAGCGCCCGGCCTAGAAAAGCCTTTTTGAGCCCATTCCTTTCAGCTGGGACTTACTTAGTCACATAGGTTTTAATTTTATGCAACTTAGTATATTTACCTGAAATGCTGATCTTTTAAGTGAATTAGGAGTGGAAGATGGGAGAATGATCTTTTCAAGTCACAGTGTTAATTTTTCCTCCCCACACCCAGGGTCTCATGTCATTCTGGTTCTCTTAAACCTATAATAAACCACTGAGTTTTAAGTTCCTGTATAGAATGGAATTCTGAACCTCTTACTTCAGCTGCAGTTGTCCTCTACCCTAGGGACATAGAAAGTGGTTTGGAGTGCAGTTTCTGCCGCTGGGAAGAACTATTGATCTCTCTAACAAGGATAACTTTGCACTGATACATAGCACTGTTAGGCTGCAGCCCGCTGCTAGACGTGGCCTGCACTGTGGGCAGTGGCTTCCCTCGCCCCTTGTCAGGCACCACTGTCCTGCAGTTGGACGGGCAGGGCTGTTTCTCAAAATGCAGGTCACCTGTAGCAGAATCATCTAAAACCTAAAAGATGATATAGAGAGTCACCATCATGATTCAACATGTGAAAAATGTTATTCTTCTTTAATCAATAATATAACATGATCCCAATAAAAATATCAGTGGGATTTTTAAGGATTAGACCAGCTGAATCTAAAATTTTGTAAGGAAAAAATAAGATTATCCAGAAAAAATTCTTTTCTTTTTTTTTTTTTTTTTGTTGAGACAGAGTCTCACTTTGTTGCCCAGGCTAGAGTGAGTGCCGTGGCGTCAGCCTAGCTCACAGCAACCTCAGACTCCTTGGCTTAAGTGATCCTACTGCCTCAGCCTCCCGAGTAGCTGGGACTACAGGCATGCGCCACCATGCCCGGCTAATTTTTTCTATATAGATTTTTAGTTGTCCATATAATTTCTTTCTATTTTTAGTAGAGACGGGGTCTCGCTCTTGCTCAGGCTGGTCTCGAACTCCTGACCTCAAGCGATCCACCCGCCTCGGCCTCCCAGAGTGCTAGGATTACAGGCGTGAGCCACCGCGCCCGGCCCAGAAAAATTCTTAAAAAAAGGAACTTTTAAAAAGGAACTAGTTCTCCTAGATATTAAAAGTATATTCTAAAGTTACAGTAGTCAAAACATCATGATTCAGGTATATGATTAGATAGATTAGTGGTACAGAATAAAAGTAGTCCCAAATTCATATGGAAATCTAGAATATAATGACACATTTTAGTGTGAAAAGGAGATAAGGATTTTTTTTTTTTTTTTTTTGGCAGTATATATAGCTGGGTAGTCATCAGGAAAAAATCAGATCCTTGAGAGAAGGAATACAGATTTTTTTTCCCTTTTTATGTTTGAAATTAGGGAAGCCTTTTAAGAAAATAGTTTTTGAAAGATAGAAAATACAGATACTCTGATGCATTGTTAGAGGAAGTATAGGTTGGTACATTCTCTTAGGAGATTTGGGAAATATCTGCCAAAGTTTAAAAATGCCTACCAAAGTTTAAATGTATGTGTCCTTTGATTAATCATTTTCACTTCTTGGTATTTATCCTGCAGATAAATCCTTTAGGTTTGGATTTACTTCATCATATTTCCACATGTGTGAATATACAGGTTATTCTTCGCAGCATTTCTTACAATAGTAAAATATTAAAAACAACTTACTTTTCCATCTGTCAGAGACTATTTATACTGATATAAAAATGCAGCCTTTAAAAACTGAGGGAGGGCCGGGCGCAGTGGCTCACGCCTGTAATCCTAGCACTCTGGGAGGCCGAGGTGGGCGGATCGTTTGAGCTCAGGAGTTCAAGACCAGCCTGAGCAAGAACGAGACCCTGTCTCTACTAAAAGATAGAAAGAAATTAGCCACACAACTAAAAATATATATAGAAAAAATTAGCTGGGCATGGTGGCGCATGCCTGTAGTCCCAGCTACTTGGGAGGCTGAGGCAGGAGGATCACTTGAGCCCAGGAGTTTGAGGTTGCTGTGAGCAAGACTGACGCCATGGCACTCTAGCCCAGGCAGCAGAGTGAGACTTTGTCTCAAAAAATAAATAAATAAATAAATAATTGAGGGAGGTAGTTTTTAAAAAGTTATTGCTATTGCCTGATTTTCAAGATGTAGTATGAAGTGAAAAGGTAGGGTGCCAATGATATATGATACTATGTAAAAATATTTTTACATATATTGGATACCTGTAAAGGCTACAGAAGAAACTAATATTCGTGGCTGTGTTAGAGGAGAACTGGGTGGCTAGGGGTAAAGTGGGAAGGAGATTTAGTTTTCATAATTAATATCTTGAATCTTGAGTTTTGTGCCATGGTGATATAAGACCTATCTGGGGGAAAAAAAGTGATAGTTGGTAAAAGCAAAAAAAAAAAATTCCACCAAATTTTCATCTTTATCAACTTATCAGAATCTCCAAGGGTGAATTCACCCTGAATCTCCATTGGAAAAATGTTTTCCATAGTACTGGTAAAAACCACATAACATTGATGTAGTTGAAGAATAAATTTTTAAAGACTCCACATAACATGAGATTTATCATGGTAATCATTTGTAAGTGTATGGTTTAGTAGCGTTAAGCATATTTACATTGCTGTGAAACAGATCTCCAAAACATTTTTATCTTGTAAAACTGAAACTCTATACCCATTAAACAGTAACTTTCCTTTTCCCCTTACCACCATCCCCTGCTACCCACCTACTTTATGTTTCTATGAACTTGACTACTTTAGAGACCTCATTTAAGTGGAATCATGCAGTATTCATGACTGGCTTACTTCACTTGACATGATGTCCACAAGGCTCATTCATGTTATAGCATATGGCAGAATTCCATTCCTTTTTAAGGCTGAATTATACTCCATTGTGTATGTACCATATTTGGTTTATCTCTTTATCCCTCGATGGACGTTTGGGTTGGCTATTGTGAATAGTGCTGCTATTATCATGGGTGTACAGATATCTCTTCAAGACCCTGCCTTCAATTCTTTTGACTGTATCCCAGAAATGGGATTGCTGGATCATGTGGTATTTCTATTTTTAATTTTTCAAGGACCTGTAATTATGTTTTCCGTGGCACCTGCACCATTTTACAGTCTCACCAACAGTGCACAGGGTTTCCGATTTCTTCACATCCTCGCCAACACTTATTTTTTGTTTTTTTTGATAGTAGCCATCCTAAGGGGTATGAGGGGATCCTAATCTATATTTTTAACAAGCATTTTGATGTATTTCTCAGTGAGCCATGATGGCGCTGTTGCACTCCAGCCTGGGTGCCAGAGGAAGACCACGTCTCTTAAAAGAAATATCATGTATTTCTCTTATACTTTAAAAAAAGCTTTATGAAGTTATGAAGTACACTTAAAGATTTTATAATTTGATTACCTAAAAAATGCAACTAATAGTCACTTTTTAGAACTGTTATCTGTGTGCTTTGTTTCTGTAATTTAAAGTACATGTTGTATAATCAGATTGTCTAGGGGTAATACACTTCACTCTCCCCCCTCCCCCATCTTTTTCTTTTATTTAGTTAACTGTAAAGAAATTGCCCGGGAAACAGACTCAGCTGTGTGTACTTAACCCCAAGATGTTTTGCTCACCTTAATTCTTTTCTCCAATATAGTTAAAATTCTAAGGTTCCACATGTTATAAGAATTCCAATGGTATACCAACATTCAAAATATTATGTTTTAATAAAACACTGTCCTTTTTACTTGGCATGAGAGAATTTGAGCTGTTTAGTTATAATTGAAAATACTAAGATCCTAGTAAAAAAGGGAAAAGAAGTATAAATTGCCCTTAAATTTTTTTCCTCCATTTCCAAGAAAATTTTAGGGTGTGAGTGTTCTGCAACAGAATCAATAGCTTATGGAGTATTTTGCATTTGGAGTAAATTCCTTGTGGTTTTTGTTTTCCTGACTTGAAGTTCCTGAAATTGTTATTCTGGAACTGTTATTGCAGAGTGCCCATTCTTTCTGGCAAGTATTTATTCTTGAGAAGTATTATTTCTAAAATCACATCACTGTATGAGTATCCAGCTATAACCTATGCCTACATCATGAGTATTAGAAGTCATTTTGAAATAACTTTTACCAGACTTTAAGGTTTGTTACTGTGCCATTTTCTCCTTTATGACTGTTTTTATTTGGATATTTAAGACTGAACTGCTGCATTTATTCTGTCTGGTGTGTGAGTTGGTAGAGGAGGGTTCAAGTAGTTGTATGGCTTGGGAAGAGCGGGAGTTCAGTCCTCATGGTGAATTGTGAGAAGATGATGAAATCCTTTATATCCGTTTCCATAGACCTGCATTTCTTAGACTCAGATTTTAATGAGAATTGGTTGTGCAGCTGCAACCCTGGCAACAAAGCCTAGGAGTAAAGCATGGGGGCAGCATTCCAGAAATCAAGGTAGGCCCTGGTTTCATGTGGAGCTGAGCCAATGAAACAGATAAAATATAAAGCATTTAGTAGAAATAAGACCAATACTTTCTTTGGCATAGTGGAGTTGAAAATTTTCCACACGTTTTATTTAAAAAGTCCAAAGCTGTCATAAGTTGCACACTCAATAAGAGTAGCTATATCATATCTCTTTTTTTTTTTTTTTTTGAGACAGAGTCTTACTCTGTTGCCCGGGCTAGAGTGAGTGCCGTGGCGTCAGCCTAGCTCACAGCAACCTCAAACTCCTGGGCTTAAGCGATCCTCCTGCCTCAGCCTCCCAAGTGGCTGGGACTACAGACATGTGCCACCATGCCCGGCTAATTTTTTGTATATATATATTTTAGTTGTCCATATAATTTCTTTCTATTTTTAGTAGAGACGGGGTCTCACTCTTGCTCAGGCTGGTCTCGAACTCCTGACCTCGAGCGATCCACCTGCCTTGGCCTCCCAGAGTGCTAGGATTACAGGTGTGAGCCACCGCGCCCGGCCCATATTCTCTTTTAGTATAAAAATAAAATACTCTTGGAAGTTAATATTTCTGTGAATTATATCTAAAATGTCATGATTACTGGCCCATTCTTGGTGAAGTCTAGACGTTTTCAAAACACAGGGTACCAAATTTGTCAGATTTTTAAACACAAGCTTTGAGGTTTTAATAACTTTAAAAATTAAATGGTCATAGCAGTTTTAATGTGAATGTTTCATGGTTATTGGACTCCATAGATTCCCCTAAATGATACAATTTATTAAATATATTCTCCTAATACTATGACAGTGACTATATAATCTATCATTAAAGCATAATTTCATTATTACCTGGTTTTTATACAATTATGTTGCATCTGGGTTTTCCCTCCTATTATAATAGGAAATACTACAATAAAACATTTTAGTCCATATAGGTATTTTGCTTTCTTTTGGATTACTCAGGATTATTTCTGTATTTCCAGAAGTGTTACTAATGCATTAAATGTAAACATTTTCAATAATTTCTGACAGTGTTTATGCAATTAGTAGTTTCTCTACTTTCCCTTTATTGATTACCACATTTTAAAATTCATTGAATAGATGTGAAATGGCAGTTACATTTTTTGTTTTTAATTTTAATTTCTTTAATTAGGAACTTTGAACATTTTAAAAGAAGCCTACTAGCTTCTCCTCTGTGGATTGTAAATTTTACATCCTTTTCTCGTTTATCTATTGGAAATCCATTAGTTGCTTTAGGTACTGGCCCTAAGAATCTCTCACATTGAATGTGGTAAACTTCTCATTCATTCTGTACGTACATACCAATATGTGCCAGACCCTGTTATAGCTTGAACAAAACATCATGATGTAATTGCAAACTCCTCGAGCTAAAAGGACTCTTAGTGTTTTCGTTTTTCACCTAAGAAAACTGAGATCCCATCCCAAATCACATGATCAGTAATTAACCTTAGGGAATTGTGGCCGAACTGGAATTAAAGCTCTGTAGGCATTGTTGCCTCCATTCTCTTCCATGTATCTCCTCTTTGCTCTTCCAGATACGATACCAGATTTCTTCCCACTGCCCCTGCTGCTTCTGCTATACTGTGGATTCCTGTGGCCTAAGCAAATCAGCCTAATCCTAGTCTTGTGGTTTAAAGAACCCACTGGTTTTTACCATTCCTTTGGCCGCAGTGATTGGTTTGGGAATGACAGGTCAGCCAAGTTGATCCAGTTAGAGGGTAGCCTTGAATTTTCATTACCATTAAGTGCTAATAAGTATTTTAAAAAATGTTTACATGTTTTTACCTTTTAATTTGAATTATCTAGTTATGTAGTTTCCAAATATGAGATTTTTTTTTTTTTTTTTTTTTTTTTTGTTGAGACAGAGTCTCACTTTGTTGCCCAGGCTAGAGTGAGTGCCGTGGCATCAGCTTAGCTCACAGCAACCTCAGACTCCTGGGCTTAAGCAATCCTACTGCCTCAGCCTCCCGAGTAGCTGGGACTACAGGCATGCGCCACTATGCCCGGCTAATTTTTTCTATATAGATTTTTAGTTGTCCATATAATTTCTTTCTATTTTTAGTAGAGACGGGGTCTCGCTCTTGCTCAGGCTGGTCTCGAACTCCTGACCTCGAGCGATCCACCCATCCGGCCTCCCAGAATGCTAGGATTACAGGCGTGAGCCACTGCGCCCGGCCTCAAACATGAGATTTTAAAAACCATCTTTTTGTCATTAATTTCTAATTTTATCCCATTTTTGTAAGAGAATACAGTCTGTCTGGTATTGATCCTCTCAAGTGTTTGGAGGCACGCTTTTTCTATTATATGACCAGTGTGTGTATGTGCTGTATGCTCATGAAAATAATAGGTATTCTCTAGTTTTTTTGCAGGGATCTTCAATATCTCTACTTATATTGTTCTCTTCTTGATGAATTGATGTTAAAATTCTCAACTACACTTGAATTTTTACACCTGTATTTGTGGTATTTATTCCTGATGTATATTGAAGCTTTCTTGTTTGCTGTGGATGTGTTCATGATGATGATACATTTTTGTTTTATAAGTATATAGTATCTGAATTTGTCCTTTATGATATTTTTTGCCTTAAATTTTAGTATGATTGCTACTGTAGCTTTATTTTGGTTCATACTCATCTGATGTATCCTTTCTTAAATATGTCTCTTGTAGGGACTGTATTGCTTTATGATTTTTTAACCCACCATAAAATCTTTGGCCTAATTTCTTTTTAAATTGGCAAGTTCAACTCGTTTACAATATTGTAATTCTTTTTTTTTTTTTTTGAGACAGGGTCCTGCTCTGTCTCCCAGGCTAGAGTGCCGTGGCATCATCATAGCTCACAGCAACCTCCAACTCCTGGGCTCAAGTGGTCCTCCTGCCACAGGCTCTGGAGTAGCTGGGACTATAGATTCATGCCACCATGCCCAGCTAATTTTTCTATTTTTTGTAGAGATGGGGTCTCGTTCTAGCTCAAGCTGGTCGTGAACTCCTGGCCTGAAATGATCCTCCTGCCTCGACTCCTGTTCTAATTACTCTAATTGGGCTTACTTTTCGTCCTTTTCCCCCTTTCCTGCCTTTCATTGGATAGGTTGAGTTTTTTTTTTTTTTCTACTATTGTTCTTATGCTGGTTGTCCTTTAGACCCATTCCTGTTTATTTCTGCATATTGATTACACTTAAAGTAGCTTTTTCTTCCCCCACATACGACAAATACTCTAGCACACTCTTATGTTCTCAGGATGTGTGTCCTGACTCCCCGTTCCCAGTGAATGTATTGCTAGTATTTTAAGTCAGAGTTTTTTTTGATATCAAGGCATTTGACTACTTTTACTTTGTTTCTCCCTTTTTCTTTTTCTTTTCAATATTCCTCCAAGATTGTGTTTAGTGGGCTTTATGTGACATTCTGAGGCTTTGTATTCTTGAGAATATTTTTACCTAACATATTGGAATGATATTTTGTCTGGATGGAAAATTCTAAATGTAAAGTTCTTTTAATTCAAGACTTTTAAAATAGAGGTAACAATCCCTTACCTGGAATTCCAAAATCAAAAAAAGATCTGAAAACCAAAGGACTTTTTGTAACTCATTTGGCAACAAAACCCAACAAGCTGACATGAGGCTGTTTATGGCTCGTTTGGCAGAAGAACCCAACCTGAACTGACATGAGGGTATTTATGGCTTTTTTTTTTTTTTTTTTTTAGACAGAGTCTCACTCTGTTGCCCAGGCTAGAGTGAGTGCCGTGGCATCAGCCTAGCTCACAGCAACCTCAAACTCCTGAGCTCAAGCGATCCTCCTGTCTCAGCCTCCCAAGTAGCTGGGACTACAGGCATGCGCCACCATGCCCGGCTAATTTTTTTTTATATATATATTTTTAGCTGTCCATATAATTTCTTTCTATTTTTAGTAGAGATGGGGTCTCGCTCTTGCTCAGGCTGGTCTCGAACTCCTGAGCTCAAACGATCCGCCCACCTCGGCCTCCCAGAGTGCTAGGATTACAGGCGTGAGCCACCGCGCCCGGCCTTTATGGCTTTTATTCATCTCATTTAGTGTGAGTATTTACAGATTTTGCTTCAAAATATTAATGAGTTCAATTATGGGTTAGTGCCTTAGACACTGCTCTGGATGTTACATACTATATGATATATACCATATTACTTTTGTAAAATCTTAAAAATTCTTGTCTTAGTCTGTTTTGTCTGTCTGTAACAGAATACTACAGACTGGGCAGTTTATAATGAATCAGAAGTTTATTGGCTCACAGTTCTGGAGGATAGGAAGTCCAAGAGCGAGAGGCTGGTATCTCGCTGGGCAGAGAAAGCGAGGCAGTGGGGGAACTCGCCCCTTTATAATGAACCCCTCCTGATGGACGCACTCTCAGTGCAGGGCCAGCATGAATCCGTCCGTGAGGGCTGATCCTTAGTCCCAATACTGTTGCATTGGATATTGAGTTTCCAACACATGGTTTTTGGAGGATACATTCAAGCTATAGCAATTTTAAATTCTGAAAAAACCCTTGCCTCAAGAAGTATGGATTGTGAATTTGGGTTACTCCATCTTGTATCCAGTGTTACTTGCTGTGATATGTATTAATCTTATTCTTTTGCTTTGGCGTTGGTCTATTCTTTTCTTTCAGTGTTTTCGAATTTTTTCTTTGGTGAACTTAAATTTTCTAGGAATAGTTTCCTCTGTTATTTGGCTCTTTGAGCCCTTATAATACTGACTTCTTTTATCTTTAATTTTGGGAAGTTACCCTCATTATTTCTTGAAATGCTTTATTTCTTCCCTCCTTCTGAAACTCCGATTATCTGGATATTGTCTCTTTTTCATGCTCAATATTTCTACTTGATTCTTTTTTGTTGTTTCTTGTTTCATTTCGTAGTGTTTACATCTCTCATTGACTTCTCAGGGCTGTATTCTTGGATCCTCCATTCCAATAATTCTACTTCAGATGGCATAAATTGTTTAGTGTGTTGTCTTTCTTTTACAGTAGTTTTATGCTCCAGATGTATCTGTTTGTCTATGTCCCTTGGGGGGGGGTATTAGTTACTTACTCTAATGTGCATTGGAATTTGTGTCAGTCCAGGTGAGTTTAAGGAGAGGAAGGGCCTGAGTCTCAGGTCAGCCAGCCGCCTGGCACCGCTGAAGTGCTGTTGAGTCTCCTCTCGGCTGATGCTGCATCAGGCAACTTCTGATGAGGGTTTGCTTCTTGCACTCTCAGAATGAGTAATATCGGGAAGAGGCAGTGTCCTTAGATCATAACTCCCTCTCGGCTCCGCACCCCTGGCCCTTGCTGTGGGAGCACGAGTGGGGGCAGGAAGGGTGAGCGCCGAGGGCACTGCACCTGTTTCCACAGCTTTCCCCCACAGGGTTTCTGTGTTGTCTGCATTTTATCTTGCTGCCAAAGACATCTAGGCTGCTGCTGCTAATTTCTGTGGTGAAGGGACAATCAAGGAGGGGCAAGGGCAGAATTCAAAAAAGCTTTTAGCTAATCTGTCTTTTAACTCCGACCTCTGCTGCCCTTTGCTTCTGGTCACCAGTTTCCTCTCAGATAAGTTCAGTACAGCTTCTGGATCTCCAGCAGTTTCTGTTTGTTTTTGTTGCTGCTGCTGTTACTGTTCCTGGAATCTGGATTTACTTCTGTTTTTTCCTTCCCAGGGTTGATTCTGTTGGGACCAGAAGCCTATGACAGTTTGCAATCTTGATAGGAATTGGATGACCTCATTTGGGCCAATAAGGATAGTTACACAAAGATTTCCTCAAAAAACATGAAAATCTTTAGTTAAAAAGTGTATGCAGGCCGGGCACGGTGGCTCATGCCTGTAATCCTAGCACTCTGGGAGGCCGAGGTGGGCGGATCGTTTGAGCTCAGGAGTTCGAGACCAGCCTGAGCAAGAGCGAGACCCCATCTCTACTAAAAATAGAAAGAAATTATATGGACAGCTAAAAATATATATATAAAAAAAAATTAGCCGGCATGGTGGTGCATGCCTATAGTCCCAGCTACTCGGGAGGCTGAGACAGGAGGATCGCTTGAGCTCAGGAGTTTGAGGTTGCTGTGAGCTAGGCTGATGCCACGGCACTCACTCTAGCCTGGGCAACAGAGTGAGACTCTGTCTCAAAAAAAAAAAAAGTGTATGCAAACAAAATATATACAAACTAAATGAAAATAATCATGTACTGGTTCCTGTTATCTATTGCCATATAACAAACTATCTTAGAACTTAGTGGTTTTAACGAGCAATTCTTTTATTAATAATTTACCTCTCATTTTTGAAGGTCAGGAATTTGGTCAGGTATTGGCACTTCTTCTTTTATTTATTTATGTTTTTTTTTTGAGACAGAGTCTCACTCTGTTGCCTGGGCTAGAGTGCCGTGGCGTCAGCCTGGCTCACAGCAACCTCAAACTCCTGGACTCAAGCGATCCTCCTGCCTCACCTCCCTAGTAGCTGGGACTACAGGCATGCGCCACCATGCCCGGCTAATTTTTCCATTTTTTTCTAGAGACAGGGTCCCACTCATGCTCAGGCTGGTCTTGAACTTCTGAGCGGCCTTTCAAAGTGCTAGGTTTATAGGCATGAGCCACAGCCCCCAGTCTCATATTCTTTTAGTAAAGTTGTAAAATTTTATTATGTAAGTTTGCATATTTCTTGTTAGATTTGTTCTAGGTATTCTATGGATTTTTTTTTTCTATTTGAAGTCCTATTTTTATATTTTCCTAACTGATTAATATATAGGAACCTAATAATTTTTATATGCTAATTTTTAATCCAAACACCATACTGAACACTTGAATTAGTTTTTTAAATTTTATTTTTGTTTTATTATCATTTTCTTTTTTGTGATGGGATTTTGCTATGTTGCCCAGGCTGGTCTTCAAACACCTGGATGCAGGTGATCCTCCATCCTCAGCCTCCCTAGTAGCTGGGACTACAGGCATGCACTGCCGGGCCTGGTTTTCAGTTAATTTGATAATTGATATGCTTATTGTCTTCCAAATATCTCCAAATAGTGGCATTTTTTAGTTGTTTTCTGATATTTAAACTGTTTATCCTTTTGGAACTTAACTGAATTAACTAAGACCTCTAGTATAATGTTGAATAGTGCTAGTGTTGGCTGAATATCCCTGCTTATCCTGACTTTTTATAATCGACCATGTTATCAAAGATTACATTTTCAACAGTGTTTTAAAAGATTGTGGAACACTTGAGTCCTATTGCCATATTAAGTATGCCTTGTAATTTTTTGTTGAACATGATGATATACTGGGTAAAAGGAGCCATGATAAATAGGCATTTGTTGTGAGGTTTTATGTTTATCTGGTTGGGGTTTAGGCCGTTTTACTATTTACTATTTACTAGCTTTAGGTGTTGGAGGATAAAGTTTCCTCTTGTGCCCTTATGTTTGTCCTCTCTTGTCTTTGAGTTTGAGACTAAGAAGGTGCTTATTTCTTTTGTCATCCTGTTATGTGGGAGCCCTGTAGGTGTGTGACAAGGTGTGGGGGGAGGGGAGACATTAGACAGTGCTGTGGTTAGTTCTCAGGTTTTCAGTGAGTCTGTGCCCCTGGCTGTGACCTACACAAAAGTGCTTCTCAGTTTTGTTTTGTTTCTACCCCCAAGTGAGACAAAAAGGCTGGAGCAGACTGGAGTGGGATATTTATTTCCCCTCCCCCAACTTGGTTAGTTTTTGGTAAAAACGGGTTGGTTAGGCTCTGGTGAAAGTTTCTCTCGAGGGCCAGCCTTACTAGGGGAACAGAATGCGCTGGTGTGTTGCACCATGGCTGCCTTCCCCTCCCTTTGCTGAGGCACAGGAGACTTTCTCTGACCTTCACTGTGGGAACCTGGTAGGACGGTTCCCGGAGGTGAAACCCACAGCTGTGTGGGGGCCTGCCTAAGACCAGGCACCCCTGGCGTCCTTAACTCTTAAACTTGTCTACGCTGAGCCTCCAGCTAGTCATAAATTACAGTTTAGATTTTCCTGCCCTGGTACTGGGTCCTGCAGAGTTTCTGCTTGTGGGTTTCTGTTCTGGCTGAGTTGTGGTTCTCTGTGTCTGCCTGCCTGTCTCTCTCATTTGGGGAGCAGCAGTTTCCTGTGTACCCTCATTTCTCCAGTGGATCTGAGATGTTGGGATTTCCATTTGTTCAGCCTTTTTCTTGTTCTGTGGACGGGAATGATGATCTCTAAGCTCCTTACAGATCAGAAACCAGAAGTCAGATTGCCATATTTTTTCAAGATTGATTGATTGATTGATTGCCAGTATTCACATTATAATAAAGTGACTTCTATTCAGGGATGTTAAAAGGTCTACTTATCAATAGCTAAAGTAGAAAGGCACAGATTAGAAATTTAGGTAGCAGGAACATGAAGCCTTAGAGTTACAAGAATGAAACATCAGAAATACATTTTCTGCTGAGGATTTGCAACTTTTTATTTTGCATACAATATTTAACATGTCAGCATTGTGTTGTTTAATAAATATATGTCTATGTGAAATATTCCACAGAAACTCCATGGACATCTGATTTCTTAACCTTTTTGGCCTGCAGGGCCTCTGGTCATCATAGTGGAATAATAGTTTGCTTGTTGGCATCAGGAAACAGATTTAAAGAAAGCATTAATAATTTTATGTCTCTTTACATTCTGCAAAAATATCCTTAATGTTCTACTGGACTGTAGCAAGACTGCCTTATCTGAAAGCTGCTTGGTCGTCTCTGAAATTATCTTTTCTAAAGTATTTACTGAAATAAAATGCTGCGTGCCAATTCTCCCACTTGTTCTTCTATCACCCTGCTCTTGCACATTCCATGTGTGAAAAAGGAACAACCCGATATTGGGAAGAAAATAGAATGCATTTTTCTCAGTAGTAGCATAAGAATCATTTTTCTCTTCCTACTCCTTCATTTTAATACAGTACAATACAGAGTATAATAAGGTCCCAATGTTTTGAGCTGTGGTAATCTGAAACTTTTTAACTGACTGTAAGTGCTGGAGTTGCTGTTGCCAGATACAGCAAAGGTTATGGATTTTAAATTGGGTGGTCGCTGCCTTGCAATTTAGTTTAAAACAAAAGAGAAAGATCTGTTAGCTGTTTACAGAACTGTAGTGGATTCTTTACCTACTTACTGTTGTGCATCACAGTGCTGGTGAACTTCTAAGGTGAGCTTAAAAACAATGAACACTGATTTACAGGGGAAAAAAACGCCACTTTTCTGTTTATATTATCTGCCTTCCCTTCTAATGTTTTCCCACATGGCATTGATATTTTGTGATACTGCTTGTCTCTGAAATGTATCATTTTAGACATATATGTAGTTACCATACATTTGTACAATTAATAACACTCTGGTATTTCTATAATGAGCCAGGTACTGATGAAATAATAATAAAACAGACATCATTTCTCCCCTCATGGCTCTCACTCTAGTGGAGAAGATATTTACTGTACAAATGTGTATGTGATATCAGGGGATGATAACTGCTCTGTGGGAAAAGAAGATAGAGAATGACAAAAGCAATCCATGTGTACCATCTTCACAATTTACCATAGCCCTATGTTACCTGTAATGTTATTCTGTATTTTTCTTTAAATGATTCTCCTTTTCACAAAAATTTAAGTGTGAAAAATAATTCACTCTTACATATAAGAAAGAAATATTATTTCCCATAAATAAAAGATATACATAAGCATACACTAAATTAAATACATAACTGTTATTAATATTTATATATAATTATGTAATTAAATATATAATGTTATTAATATTTTTATATACCTCCCAAAGTTATCTCAAGTACTTCTAGTGTGTATCTGCCACACTTTCCAAAATACTAGTGTTAGCACATGGTAACTATACACAGACTGGATTCAAACTCTAATTCTTGTTAACTGTGACTTGGCGCAATGAGTTTCTTAGATTCCGTTTTCTCATCTGTGAAGTCAGGTTGATGGTTTTACTCTCATAGCCTTCGTTATTGTACGGGCTAAATAATGCCAGTGAAGAGTGCCTGTCACATAGTAAGAGCTCAATAATTGCTAGTCCTTATTACTGTTTTTATTATCTTAATCCTCAGATATCTTTTTTATCTGACACTAGTCATCCTAAACAAAATACATCTCCCAAGAAAGACGGTTTAAAAAATGGTGATATAAATGTAGACTTTGATCAACTGAAAGTTGATGATAAAAGTTAGTATAAAAATATATTATCTTTCATAGTTGCCAGAAAACAGTCAAGGTTTAAAATATCTCCAGTGTTTATTCATTAAGTCAAAATAAATATTTTTAATTGACTACAATGGCATCATTCTGATTGTGAATGTTAACTATGTTCTTATTTTTGCTTGACTTGTCTTTAAAGTCACCTAATATATCCGATAATGCTGAATAATAATACGGACTTTTATTCTTCTGCTTCATGTTTCCAATTTGAAAACTTTCTGTCTTGTGTCTAATTGTATCTCTGTAAATTGTGTACATTTTTTAGTTTTCTCCTCTAAGAAAAGAGATTATGGTCATTCCAAAAAGATCATTAATTTTAATGATATAAAGAGCTGCAGCACTACTTAGTCCTTTTAAAGAAGTTTTATCTTATTCTGTATATAATGTCTTTTTTCCAATAAATAACAACTGAAAAATCAGAATAGTAACAGTTTTAATAAACTGGGAATCAATATTAATTAAAGGGAAACTAGGAAGCAGATCACTCAAACTGAAAAGAACTTTTCATTTCGGGACTGCTGAAATCTCTTCTCACAGAAGCTTTATGCTTGGTTCTCTTATTTTGCTTAATATTCATCTTTAGGTTTGTATATAAAACAAGTAATTATAGTGATTCATCATGCTTTTTAGATAGCTTTTCAGAGGGTTAAACATTGTAGGTAATTCATAGCTCATTGTTTTCAATTTATGAGACTGTAGAAATTACCAAGAAATAAGTGAAGACTGGTTTGATGTTAAAGAAAACCTGACAGGAGTTGACTTCTCAGGAAGGAAAGAAAATCAAATAGAACAAGATAGATGGAATCTGAAGTTTACACTAGGTTGGTTTAACAATTTACTGAGGAATCCTAACCTATTTGTAAAATAATACTTACCTGCTTCTGTGTTGTGTGAGAAATTGGCCAGTTGGAGGTCAACTTTTTAAAGAGCAGAAAATTGCTAAAAGCTTAAACCCAAGATTTAGTTAGCAAGTAGATAAGCTGCATTCTTTTCCACTGATCCCTCACTGGACACTTTCCAGGTGCGGTTACCTGGTGAACAAAACCAACTTCTCAGTTTTCCTCAGGTAATCAGTACTAATCTATCAAATCGGTATTAGTGATGGAAACTATTTGCTTTCCCTCACTTTAATAATTTCATCTATTTCAGGAGTATTTTCATCTTTAGATAGTCCTTAAATGTTTATAATAGTTAGAATAATCACAGGCACTAGAGAAAATTCTATCATTTCTTGTGATAGTTATGCTACCTCTCTTTATTTTTATCTGTATGTTTCTGTGGGTTTTTAAATTTTCCATATTAGCGATGGTTTTATTTTTTTCTGCTTGTATAAATAATGGCTTACTAAGATTTTTAAATAAAATATGAAAATATAAGAAAATTAAAATTACCTGAAGTTTCTCCAACCTTCAGTAACCACTATGAATATTTTAGTGAGCATTTCAATGCATTTCTTTATGCATATATTAATACATATACACAACTTAAAATATTATATCATCTGATTTAATTGTAACTTTTTTTCTTTCCTTGCATTATTTTCCACCATATCACTTGTCACAATACTGTGTGTTTTGCTTACTTGATACTTGATTGATTACTGGGTTCACTGCCTTCCCACCCTTACATACTAGCTCAGCAAGATCAGGGATTTTGTTCACTGCCAAGTACAGCGTGCAGCCCATAGAGTATCCAGTAGATATTTTGCATTGAATTAGTGAAGGGTTAGGTGATGGGTGTAATGTATACCTTCTGACTCCTTTAGTGTACTATAGCTCTTTACTTCTTTTTCACTGCAATATAAAAATGTAAAGTTAGGTAGTTTCACTATTTTCTCTGTAGAATACATTTATAATCCAAAGAGATTAACAAATTAAATGAAGTAAGTTAATGAAGAAGGTTAGGTATTGATTACCTAAAGATGAAAGACTCTGCCTGAATTCTAGCACCAATACTTAACAGATTTGTGACCTAAACTCCATGACCTCAGTATCATCATCTGTAAAATGGAAATAATATTAATAATAGCTCCCTCATGGGGTGGTTGGGAGAATCATGTGAGGTGATGTGTATATAAAGTGCTTAGCATGTTGCCTGGAGCAGAGCATTCAATAAGTGCTAGGCTACTCTTGTTACTATTATTACTTAATGAACACAATAAAATTTACAAATCTCCCATTATTATTTAAAAATTATTAAAACATAAGTAAAAGTACTCATGGATTCATTCGACAATATTTGTGTACTCCCTCTGTGCCAGGTACAGGATTTGCTAGTAATTCAAGTCTCAATTCAGTGAATCTTTGATTTCAGACCAGGTTCCCTTCACAATATTGACTATGAGATGACAGCCTAAGAATTTTGAATTTTTTTTTGTCAAGCAAGAAAAAAAAATTATCTATAATCCTAGTATTTGTGGTTTCCAAAATCATGCTGTCTAACTCAAGTAATTTGTCTGTTTTTTTCTTATGTGCTCTTAACATTATCACAAGCTGTATAATACCTGCTGTTGATATTTTCTGATTGAAAGGTTTTCTTGGTACGTTATTTCCCCAACAAAGGAATGTGTGTAAAGAGGTCTCTGAAACCACTAGCTCTAGCCAGCACTAACACTAAGGAGTTAAGATCCTGTGTACAGCCAGTGTTCTCATAGCACTTCTCTGAACCAGGGACAAATGACAGACTTTTTTAGTCGTGATGTACAGTCAGCCCATGGGTTCTGTATTCATGGATTCAACCAACTTTCTTGTTGTTATTTCCTAAACAATGCAGCATAACAACTATTTACATATAATTTACATTTTATTAGGTATTATGAGTAATCTAGAGATAATTTAACGTATATAGGAGGATGTCTGTGGATTATATGCAAATACTATGCCATTTTATATAAGGGATTTGAGCATCCTCAGATCTTGGTATCCGTAGGGAGTCCTAGAACTAGTCCCCCGGGGATACCAAAGGACAGCTGTAACTGATTACTCCATTTAGATGTAATTTATTCATTTGAGCTATGAGAAACTTAATATCAACTAATCCATGCCCATTTATTTTTCAAGATGATACGATTAAGGCCCTGAAATCTTAACACTGTACTCCAGGCTTTGGTCTTCAGTCTGGTCATGCTGATATTTGTTGATAACTTTATGATAAGCTTTGTGATAGTAAAAAGAAACCATGAAATATTTGGCAAGTTTTCATTTTTTCTTAAACATCTCAATACAATGATGATCATTTCTGTGGTATATTCTGTTTTTCTACAAGCAGAAATGTATGCTGAACCCTTACGAAGAGATGAAGGTTATTTGGTACATGTTGGTGGTCTCTGCCCTTCAGTATCTGAGGTATGCCAAGATTTCTTTTTGAACTTCATATTATTTCTCTTTTTTTAGGCTGATTGAAGGTCTCATTTCTGAAATACCTAGTTTCTGAAATTTCAATTTATGATTCTTCTACTAACTACAGATGTGTTTCCCAAATTCAGTCCAAAGTGCATTACTGTGTGCCTGCTGCTCACTGGAGGTTCTGTACCAGACATCAGCCACCGTGGGGATACAGTCAAAGGCCATTCCCACAGGAGGGTCCCAGGCTAGTATAGGGGGCCATGCAGACAAATAGTTGCAGTCATTATAGACAAATAGCTGCAGTCATTAGTTCGTGCTGTTCTTAATCAGATCTTTCTTGGATTATACTTTGTAGCTTGTTACTAGTGGTATGTAGCAGACTGACTGACTTCCGTGTGCTTTATCTTGTTATGCACTGTTTCACAGGGAATGTAGAGTGCCTTAGTTAAGGAGAACGGACTCCAGAAAGAGAGAACTTTGGCTGAATTCCCAGGTCTGTCAGCAACTTGATGAATAAATTGGGCAATTTACTTGACCTTTTTGTACCTCAGCCTCCTCTTTGTCTATAAAGTGAGGTTGATAGTACTGTCATAGCGATGTTGTGAAACTATGAGTTAAGTTTGTAAAGCACTAGGAGTAAAGCCTGGCACATAGTAGATGCTCAGAAAATTGTATTCCATTATTTCTGAGTTTAATTACTTTTCAGATGACACTTTTATACTTTTTAGGTAGATAGCTACATCATCTATATATAATCTCTTCCAATCTGTATGTTGCTACTTTCTATTTTGTGACATTGTCAGATCATTCAAATCACAATGGTGATGGAAATACCTTTACTGTCTTCTGATAAAAAAATGATGGCTGTTCATTTCAGATATGAAAATCTTTATCAATTAAGAGAGAATCCTGTTTGTAGTTGGGGTTGAAATTTGTTAAAAAACAGGTGTTTAATTTTATTTAATGGAGTCACCTAAGAGTATATGCTTTCTAAATTTTACTCATTAATGTGGTATTAATTCATTTCATTAAAGTAGTATTATAATCCTAGTAGTATTACCTGATGTGAAAGATTCTTTTAGCATCTTGTTGAATCCTTAAGAAAAGAAAACCCCACAGTTTGTTTTAAGTATTATACATACTGTGTGGAAATTTAGAAAATACAATTAAATGCAAAAATACAAGGAGGTTATAAAAAATTATCCATAGTCCCATCATTTGAAAACAACCACTTTTCAGATTTGGTGTGTATCCTTCCACTGACACTCTCTAGGTCTGGTGCTTTTATAGGAATAGCTCTTGCCTGACTTTCTCAATTACATGGTTAAAGTTCTGATTTGATGTTCCAACTTTTTTTGTTTTTTTGGTCTAAATATTTCCCCACAACAAGGCCATAAAGATATTCTCTTAAATATTCTGGTAAATGTTTTAAATTTTGACTTTCACATTGCAAGCCTTTGAGTCATCTGGAGGTTATGTTTGAACATAGGAATTAATTTTAATTTTTTTAGTATAAATAGTCCCCAGATTGCTAATCTCTGCAACTTTATCATATATCAGCTTTGCAAATGTTTTACTTTAAATTTTAATGTAAAATTAATAGGAGATAATTCATGAGAAATGCTTAGTATCTTTTATTTCTCATCTTTAATTTGGTTTTTATTTAGTTATCCTAAATAAACATTCTTCCTGATTTCAAGCTAAGTATATTAACCTTTTTTTTTTTTTTTTTTTTTTTTTTTTTTTGAGACAGAGTCTCACTCTGTTGCCCGGGCTAGAGTGAGTGCCGTGGCATCAGCCTAGCTCACAGCAACCTCCAACTCCTGGGCTCGAGCGATCCTCCTGCCTCAGCCTCCCGAGTAGCTGGGACTACAGGCATTCGCCACCATGCCCGGCTACTTTTTTCTATATATATATTTTTAGCTGTCCATATAATTTCTTTTTATTTTTAGTAGAGACAGGGTCTCGTTCAGGCTGGTCTCGAACTCCTGACCTTGAGCGATCCACCCGCCTTGGCCTCCCAGGGTGCTAGGATTATAGACGTGAGCTACTGCGCCCGGCTTAATATATCAACCTTTATAAGAGCATTTATTATTGTGAAAACTATATTTGAGCCAGTGGTTACAAAATGAAGTTTGAGGTAATTTAAAGTCAATGAAAAACCTTTTGGTTTTCTGCTTTCTATTTTAGATATGCATCTCTTGCTTTCCAAAAAAACGAAACAAGAAACAGGGATATAAAGATGGCTGTGAAGGAAATGAATGGTGCCAAAAAGGTGGGGCCCTGCTGCTTTCCAGTCTTTTTTTTCTTCTTTATTCCTGAATAGTGCTACTCTGTAAGTAACTAATTATTATACTTTCATGACTTTTTATAGCTAATGTTATCTCATAATTATTAAAACCATAAAAGGTAGTCATTTTATTGTTTTATGCCCTCACCTGTACCTCACTGAGGTTTAAACACGATGTGGAAAATGATGGAAGTTTGCTCTGCCTCCTGCTCATCCTGTGTGACTCTGCGAGAGCTACCTCACTCTCTGAGCTTTTTGTCTTAAAATGAGGATAATAGTTCTTACCTCAAATATTTAGAAGTTTAAATGAGCTTAATATGGAAAAATTCTTAGTACAATGTACTGAGGATGTACTCAGTAAGTACAGCTATTATCATTGCTATTAACATACCAGTAATTTGGCTTTTTCTTGGAGAGCTCATTTTTTCTGTGGTTTCAACTATCACTTTAAACTATCACATTCCAATCTTTTCACTTATTTATTGAACAAAGAGTTATTACATACCAACTGTGTACATTGTTCTAGGAACTGGGAAAGCAACAGTGAACAAAATAGACAAAAATCTGTGCTTTTATATGAAGCTTAAATCTAGTGGGAGAGATAATGGCAATAAGTAAAATGTAATATTCTGGTGTGACAGAGCTAATATTTTATGTATTTTGCCCTGACTTTTCATCTAGGATTTAAAGTCTGAGCCCTTCCTTTGTTGAATTTTTACAGGATTTACAGTGGTTTACCTTGCATGGTTAATAGTAACTAATTGATCATTTTAATTTTATCTTTCACAAGTGAAGGAGGCTGCACTTTATATTACTAGTTCCCCCCCCCCATAACCTGTGATACAATTCTGGGCATGTAGTTTGTGTTCATTACATACGGTATTTAGTAATATTTAGAATATTTATAATTGCTCTTCAGACCAGCCTTTATCAGGTGGATTGATTAAAAGAATTAAGTTTTAATACCCTAACCCTAAAACATTCATTTTATTTAATGGGTTAACCCCTCTCCTTGGCATCTAGAATGAGTCTGATTATGTCCTGTCTTTGGGAGGGTGGAGAAAATAGTTACACCATGTGCTGTGTTCTGGGGTTCAGAGGAAGAATCCCAGTTGAGGAAGGCTGATTTAGACATAGTCTCATAGACTTTATCATTACTATAAAAGATTATGTTGGGCATGTTTTCTTAATACATAGCCCTGAACACCGCTGAAGTAAATTTACTTGGTATAAATAAAGTAAAATTTTCAGAGCAATTTATTTTATTTATAATTCAATAATAAGCTGGATTATCACTATGTAATGGTTTTAAGAAAACTTTTAAAATGCTTATTTAGGGTGTCAAGAGTTGTAAACAAATTGAATCTGCTACATTATTACCTGATGCACCTGTTAGATTCATACCTCCAAATACTCTGAACTTGCGTTCACCAACATCATGAAGTGACTGGCTGAACTACATCCAGAAGTCAGCAGGTAAGAACTAAAATTATATTTTAATTGGTTTTAAGCTTTTTATGTAAAAGCATAGTTCCATTCAGTAACTTAGCTATAGTCAGATTGTGTTACTTTGGAAAAGACAAATGCTCATGTATGTTTTCATTTTGCCTAGAGACCATATTATAGAAGCTCTTCAGGAAGTAAGAATAAATCCTAAAGGGTTTCTGAATGGCTTATCTGTTAATACTGTTGTGGAAATGACTTCATCTGTTCTGAAAAACTCTTGTTTTTATTCCTAACTGGAAGCAGAGATCATACAACATATTCTTTTTTATTTAAATATTACTTTAAAATTTTAAGCTATTGATTTCATTTTTCACATAAAATGAATATTAAATTACAAATAATAAAATATAAAATTTAAAAACAAACATATTACTATTAATATAAAACCATTTACCCCAAAATTGCTTGGTTTAACATTCGTCATCTCACAGTTTGCAGATTAAGATTCAAGGCTGGCTTAGCTGGGTAGTTTGCGTTCAGAGTCTTTCATGTTGCAGTAAAGAAGTTGGCCTGGACTGTAGTATCCAGAGGCCACACTGAGCCTGGAGGGTCTCCTAAGACGGCTAATTCACCTGGCTGTTGGCAAGAGGCCTCAATGCCTTACTGCATGGGCCTTTCCACAGGACTCCTCGAATCCCTTTACACTGTGGCAGCTGGCCTCCCCTGAGCAAGAGAGCAAGGGGGAAGCTGCTCTGACCCACCCTCAGGAGTCACAATCCATCATTTTGCCACATTCTATTAGATGAAGGTCACTACATGCAACTCATACTCAAGGGGAGGGAAATTTAACCCCACCTCTTAAAGAAAGGCATATCAAAGAATTTGTTTATATATTTTAAAATGACCAGCAGTGAACATATACAATACCTTTTTACAACATAACTTCTGTTTCCAGTCATACGTGTGTAGATGACTCAAGCCAACCGTCCACTGAGAACAGCTAGAAAACCTGAATAAATATTAAAAAAAAAAAAATCTGCTTGAAGGCACCGATGAGCTATCTAGATAATGATGAATTACTGGATCAGGGTACAAAGAGGAGTCTCAAAGTATGCCCAGTGTTTGGGGGTACTTTCCCCCAGTATTATTTGCAGAGGGGAAGCTAGGAGGGCATGGGCCATTTTCATAGCATTGCAGCCAGGGGGATGGGTGTTGAGCCTAAGAATACTGAGTTATAGAAATGCCCCCTGTATTTCTGGAGACAAGATTTGATTTCAGAAGTCAAATAAGGCTTTGCCTTAAAGAAAAAATAAATTAAATAAAATAAATTAAATAAAAAAATTAAAAAAGAGAAAAAAGAAGAAAAAAGAAAGGGGGGGTAAACTTTCACTTTAAGCAAGAGCTCTCTGCGCGGCTCAAGCCAGCAGCTTTAAGCTTGGGAACTGCTGCTTTCTAATGTAAACGATTCCCAGAAGCATGATCCACCCTTGAGAGAGGCTGATAAAAATACTTAAAAAAAAACAAACTAAGATCTTAAAAAAGATGATCAAGTTATTGCTCAAATTCAACAGTGCTATATTGGAGCATAAGAGAAAATAGCTTCTAAACAGTCTGTGTTTTCTTGTGTAAAATGTTAAAGAAAATGTTAATAAAACTTATGCAGATTTCATAAGTTTTATTATGAAACTTATGAATTACAAGATGTTGTGCAAAAAACGGTTAGTCTGCCTGACTTGAAAAATTTAATGTTACATATATTGGCTTTTAATAATGCTAATTCAAAGTGTTAGCGGCTTTTACATCCGCCGCTCAATATTGGCAAATTTTTATTAATGACCAAAGACCTCAATTAGAAAAAATCTTTTGTTAGACTTATAGATACTGGAGCTGACGTTAAAATTATTTCTAAAAGTTTTTGGCCAAAAGCTTGGCCTTTACAACAAGTTCCTACTGTTCTTACCAGAATAGGAATGATGACTGACATATTTCAAAGTTGACAAATTTTAAATTGTTCAGGCCCTGATGGACAGACAGCCACTTTAAAACCTTACGTGGCTAACATCACTATTAATTTGTGGGGAGGAGATTTGTTACAGCAGTGGGGAGCATACATTAGTACACCTAATACATCTGCTAAACGGGTTATGCGAAATATGAATTATAACCCTTGTTTTGGTTTGGGTAAAAGGAGCCAAGGGGCTAAGACTTTTGAGGCACCAAAGGCACATACTTCTCGGCATGGTTTAGGCTATCCAAATTTTGGATAGCGGCCACTGCTACTGAAAAGCACCATTATGCTCTGGTTTTAAATTGGATATCACAAAAGCCTATGTGGACAGAGCAGTGGTCACTAAAACAAAAAAACAAACAAACAAAAAAAATTGGGTGCTCTTCAAATATTAGTAAAAGAACAATTACAAGCAGGACATATAGAGGAGTCCACCAGTCCGTGAAATTCTCCTATATTTGTTATTAAAAAAGAAATCTGGCAAATGACAAATGTTAACTGATTTAAGAAAAGTCAATGCAATTATACAATCAATAATCAAGCCAAACATATTGTTTCTCATTGTCCCACTTGTCAATTAATTAATCAGCCTAAATTTTCTGCAGGAGTTAATCCTCGAGGTCTCTCACCAAATAAATTATGACAAATGGATGTTACACATATTCCTGAATTTGGCAAGTTAGATGTTGTACATGTTACTGTAGATACTTATTCCGGTCTTATTATGGCTACTCCATCCTCTGGAGAAACTCTTAGACATATGTTCTCACACTTACACTCCTGTTTTATATACATGGGAGTCCCAGCCACCATTAAAACTGACAATGGCCCTGCTTACACTAGTCATTCCTTTACAGCTTTTTGTATTAAATGGGACATCAAACACATTACTTGCATTCCTTATAATCCTCAAGGACAAGGCATTATAGAACGTACAATCAAACTTTAAAAAAACATGTTATTAAAACAAAAAGGGGGAGGTACACAGTCTCCCAAAGATAGAATAAATCAAGCCTCATTTACCTAAAATTTTTTCAATATTTGTAAGGAAGATAAATTAACAGCAATAGAAAAGCATTGGAATAGGAGTCCACAATCAGACTCTTTCCCTCACCAGCCTATCTGGTGGAAAGATGATGTAGAAAATAAATGGAAAAAAGGATGTGCGGGAGTGTTTTTGCTTGTGTTTTGACAGATGACAGACCAACAGTCTGGATTCCAAACAGAAGAATCAAAGCCAGAGTGGAAACTCGAGGGGAAAAAGCGGAAGACATGTCAGGCACAGACCATGACGTGGGGACAGCTGAAGAGAACATACGAAGAAGCAGACAGGATATTGAACTGGACATCTGTACCTAAAACATCTGCAAATCTTTTTCTTGCCATGATCTGCGTGGTGAGCATGATGGTAAGAGTGTCTGGCAACCAGACACATCACTATTGAGCATTCTAAAATTGCACCCACAGATATATCCCTTTGTAAGAAAGTAATAATTTCTGACTCTGACTCTAAAACTTGGGTACAATGGGACAATTGTAGAGCTCACACGGGGCGCATTCTTGCTGGGTCCACAGCTTATGGTGTTGTCCTAGACTGGAGTCCCTATCGACATCCTGCCTCCTCTCACAATTTTAAAAAGCTTCATTGGAATAAAACTGCCACCTCGATGTCTGTAAAAGACACTGACCTTAAAAGTCATATTACATGGCTCAATGATGGTAGGAGCTCTCCAGCTCCTCATATTTTAGATGGCCCTATTCATGATCAATTGTGGAAAATATCAGCTGCTTTGCACCCTTTGCAGGCCTGGATTAGCACACACACTTTGGATACAAACAATAGCCGAGAATGGACTTTGAATTTAAATTCTACTCATTATATTCAAGTTTGTGTTAGACTGCCTTATTTATGATTGGACATGCTGTTTATAACGAACCTTCTTTCCTAGTGACCTGTGACAACTGTTCTTATTATACCTGTATTAACAATTCTGTAAAGTTCAACCCTTATAAAGAAACACTTTATATTCTCAAAGCCAGAACAGGACTGTGGTTACCTGTTAAAATGAATAGAGTCTGGCAAGAAACACCAGCAATGTTCCTTTTGGACAAACTACTTAACCACATTCTTAAACATACAAAAAGATTTATTGGTCTCTTAATAGCAGCTATTTTGGGAATCATTGCTGTCACTGCTTCTGGGGCCACCACAGGTGTGGCTCTGCATCAGACCGTTCAGACCACTGAATTTGTTCAAAATTGGCACCACAATTTAAATCAATTATGGTCTACCCAAAATCAAATTGATTCTAAATTAGTTATTCAAGTGGCTGACTTACCACAAGCAGTCACCTTGCTGAGAGACCAGGTTATAAGTCTACAAAAGCAACTTAGACTTCACTGCGATTGGAATATCACTCAATTTTGTGTTACACCTCATATATATAATCAAACTCGGTTTCCTTGGGAAAACATCAGAAAACATCTACTTAACCAAGCAAATCTGACTGAAGAGATTGGAAACTTACAACAAGAAATATTAAGTACCTTCAGTCACAAACTTAAATTGCTCTCTGAAGCTGACATTATTAATGACATCTCTTCTGGTTTAGAGTCAGCTGATCCACTTTATCATCTTAAGATCTATGGGAGTTCCACTGTTGTAAATTTTGGCATTATTTTAATCCTTTGCTTGTGTTTATTTACAGTCTGGAGAAAACTCCAAAGAAGACAAGAATCCGGAGACCAACGCCTCGCTGTGATGGCTGTCCAACTCCATCAACTTTCTTCAAAAAATAAAAAAACGGGGAGATGTTGAGCCTAAGAATATTGAGTTATAGAAATGCCCCCTGTATTTCTGGAGACAAGATTTGATTTCAGAAGTCAAATAAGGCTTTGCCTTAAAGAAAAGATAAATGTGTTATTTGAAAAGCTGCCTCCTCTCAGGAGGGCATCTTGCTGGTCAGTAGAAGCTGCACTTCAAAGAGACAGCTGTAAACTGGGCCTTTGGTTCTCACCTGTTTTGAAAGACAAGGCATGCCTTTTCCTTAGGACCAAAAGGTTGCCGGAGCTGACAGGTAGACCCCCCCCCCAGATGAGAGCTGATCATATAGATACGCTAATGCCCAAGCCGGGCCCAGATGGTACCATGCAGTTCAAGTAATTAACACAAAGAACAGCCCATGTTGACTTCTGGGATCATCTCTGTCCCCAAGAACACAATCAATGGAGCCAAGATGTCTCTGTTTGTTGCTAAAGTAATAGCCTTATCATAAAACTTAGAAGTTTGCCCCAAGATGATTTTATAACTCATTGTTCCTCTAGTTGGAGTTAGTTAAAGGATCTGTAGTAGCCTTTTAGGAGACTTTGACCCTAAAGCAAACTGCCTGTTAGTATGCAAATCCTGCTGCCCTTGGCAACGGGGAGCCTGTATGTACCCTATAAAATACCTGTGTGGAGTTTCAGTTGGGGAGATATTTTATGCGGGTAAAATATTTCCATCCGGGTACCCTCCTTTATCTATTTCCATAAACTTTTACTTTATAAACTGTATCTTTGGCTCTGTGTATCATTATTGCCATTACTTTATCTTTTATTTCTCTTTCCTACTATATTTTTCATCCTTTGCGATGACCCCTGCCTGAGAGACCTGTTCTGAAGAAAAAAACCTCTTTGCAGGGTGCCTAGCTAACTCCCTGCAAACTGGTGTTGTCAACCTAGAGACCATGATTGAAATAAAGAGAAAAAAAAAAAACCTCTTTGCGGGGAGCGTAGCTAACTCCCCGCAGATGGGGTCTTGGTAAATTCTCAGCATGGGAGTTCGGGTCCCAATGGGCTGTACTTGAGGAGAACAAGTTTGAACTAGAAATACATGTTCCCCAGAAGGGCTGTAACTCAGCTTCAGAATTTAGTCCCTAAATCAGATTGAGATGATCTTGGGTTATGAGTTCTGCCAGGCACCTGGAAGAAATGAAAGTAAGACTTCTCTGGAAGAAAATAATATCATTTTAGGCCTCCAATTATTTATGCCAACAATTTAGTATTTGTTAGCTTATTTTATAAATAAGAGCATACAGTCAAAATCATGGCCAGTGGGCACCGTGGCTCACACCTGTAATCCCAGCGCTTCAGGAAGCTGAGGCAGAAGGATCACTGGAGGCCAGGAGTTTTGAGACCAGCATGGGCAACGCCAGCATGGGCAACGTAGACAGACCATCTCTACAAAAAAATGAGGAAGACATTTCAAAAGCTCAGGGAAAGCTAGGCCCCCCCACACCAGTTAGCCCAGCTGTGGCTGCAAAGGACAAGTTCTTCAAAGAAATGCAAAGTGCCACTCTAGTGAACACATGAATGACAAAAAAGCAAAACAGCTTTATCGCTGATACAGAGAAAGTTTGTGTGCTCTGGCTAGATCACCCCAGCTACAACATTCCCTTCAGCCAAAATCTAATTTAAAGCAGGCTCCTCCCTTCAATTCCATGAAGACTGAGAGAGGTGAGGAAGCTGAAGAAGAAAAGGATGAAGCTAGCAGTTGGTGCATGAGGCTTAAGTAAAGAAGCCATCTCCAGAAATAGAAAATGACTAACATCCTAGGAGAATATGATTATTGGGATTTTGTTTTGAATAGAATTTCTGTCCCTCTCGGAGACTAAAATTTAGCCTGTTGCATATTTGGGAGCAATGTTTTTTAATAAATGTACTGCCAACCAGGTGTAATTCAACTCAATGAAAAAAACCAACTGAAATCTCAAGCTATTTTGACACAGGAAGGGGAAAATTTGCAAATAGAAGTTTTTCCCAACTGAAAAAGAGAGGGCAAAACAAATGAACCCTTTGGAAGGTATTAAAGAAGCTGTCACAATCCGAGTGCCAAGCAAGGTGATTGTCAGTCCTCAAATGCCACTGGTCTCTGCCTCCAAAAAAACCAAATCATTTTATCTAAGTTATAATAGTCAAGCCTGTAAATAAATATTTTTAAATTTCTGAAGCTGTTCCTCCCCACTAAAAGATGCTCAAAATTAAAAAAAAAAAAAAATTTCAGCTGCTTTTGTCAAAAAGGTAAATATTTCATAAGGTGTCACCATGCATTTTGGCCCTCAGTTTGTCACGCTGTAACACACCATCTCTCAGGTTTTGCCCTGAGAATACCTAACAAGGCTTCCAGGCTCTCTCCAACACCTCCAAGCTCCCCTTTCTCCAAACACAAAAGGAAGAAGAAAATTACAAACCCCCATCTGCCAGCCCTACAGTTCCTGGGAAGAGACGGTCCTCAAATTGTTCCTGCTTAGACCCCTGAAGCCTGGAGAAGGAGATGGGGACAGCTGTGCCAGCGAGCGAGGACGATGTGCAATAACGGGGAGGAAATTTGGCTGAGGGGACAGACGGAAGAAGGGACATGGAGAGGAGGGGTCAGTGGAGATAAAATGGTGAGGGCGGGGAGGAGAAAGAGCAACAAAACAGGGAGAAAGGAGTGAGGATCACACAAGACAGAAAAAGATAAAATGGAAGAGAAAAAGAAGGAAGGGTCGGGGTTAAAGGACGCAGAGACGGTGGCACAGAGAACGCGGAAAAGGCTGTCACTGAGAGGAAGGGAGATTAAGGGGGTGCTACCTAAAGGGCTTCACCCCAGCAGGTGAATGGGCTGCACGGGGAAGGGGGAACTGGAAACCGAGCGGGTGGCAATAAGGGGCTGTGGGCGAAGGCAGGAGCCTGAGGGGGACGCCGGAGCGAGGGAGCGGCGGGGACGCGGGGGCAGCGGCTTGGCCGGCCTCGCTCCCTCACCGTGGCTGAGCCGGCCCCAACCTCAGGCGCAGCCTCTGCCCCGGGTGCGACGGTGGCCGGACCGGACCCCGCCCTCAGGCAGAGCCAGCACAGGGGCTCTGGGCTCTGGGCTCGGCCCCAGCCTCGGCCTCTTTAATTCAGAAGCCGGAAGTGCCGCAGCCACAGCCCGCCCTGCAGCGGAAGCTCCGCCCTGAGAGGCCCCGCCCCAGCGCGAGAGCCGCGCCTGCGCGTTCGTTTCCGTTGCCGGGTCCTGGGGGGCGGGGTGTCTATGTCACTGAGCAGCCAGCAGAGGGCAGGCTTCTAAGTTCAGAGCCCTGCAGTATCTGAGCGTGTCCAAGGGGGTTGTGGGGACCTGTCACCTGGGTGCTGCTTGGTGAAGCCTGGGGGACACCAGGGGACTGCCACAGTGGGCATGGGGAGCAGCCCTGCTCCGATGGCCAAGAAGCTGAGGAGCCTGATCTAAGGCCAGGAGGGAACACTGGGTACCGACTCCCAGCCCAGGCATCCCATCCTCCATCCCCCTCGCCTGTGAGAAACTGGAACCCTCATACATTGCTGGTGAGAGTGAAAAATGGTGCAGCTATTGTTGAAACACTTTGGTGGTTCCTCAAAAGGTTAAGCATAGAATTACCGTATGACCCAGCAAGTCCACTTACAGGTGTGTAACCACAAGAATTCAGAACAGAGACTCAAACCTACACTTGCACTCTAATGTTCATAGCAACCGTATTCACGCTAACCAAAAGGCAGAAACGACCCAAATGGCCATCAACAGATAAACGGATAAAGAAAATGTGGCGAGTACACACACAGGAATATTACTCAGCCATGAAAAGGAATGGAGTTATGACACCTGCTACAGCATGGGTGAATCTTGGAAACATTATGATAAACAAAATAAGCCAGGCACAAAAGGACAAATACCATATGACTCCACTTCTGTGAAATATCTAGAATAGGCAGATTCATAGAGACAAAGTATGTTAGAGGTTACCCGGGGCTGGGGGCAGGGGAAATAGGAGTTACCGCCTAACGGTTACAGAGCTTCCGGTTGGCATAATGAGAAAATTGGAAATATATAATGATGATGGTTGCACAACATTGTGAATGTACTTAACGCCACTGAACTACACTTACAAATGGTTATAGTGGCAAATTGTGTGTATCACAGGAAAAATAGGTTTAAAGTAAAATACTTTTTAAGATACACAAAAGCTGAAAGAATCAATCAGCAACAGACTCTTAAACTGCAAGAAATGTTAGACGTACTTTAGGCAGGAGAAAAATGATACCAGATGAGAGTATGTTTAGAGATCTGGCCATGGTAACCAAATGGGTAGTATGTGACTTTTTTTCTTTTGAAAACGACTTTAAAAGATAATTGACTGTTTAAACAAAAATAGCAATAATGAAATTGGGGCATATAACACATGTGTAAGTAACATGTATGACAATAGCACAGAGACCCAAGGGGAAGCTACGGAAGGATGGAGCATGCTGTACGGCCCTTACGCTGCACAGAAAGTGGTGTCGTATCACTAGAAGGTAGAAACCAACAATATTGTGACGTATCCTACGCTGCACAGGACAGCTTCCCACACAAAGAACTATCCAACCCAAAATGTCAGGTTGAGAAACCATGCCCTAAAGCTAAATAACTAAAACAGTACAACAAAAAGTTATAGCTAATGGGCCACAAAGGCAATAAGAATGAAAACAATACTCAATGCAAAAGAAGTCATAAAAGAAAACAGCAAAGAGCTGATGAGATGAAGGGAAAACATACAGGAGGGTTTGGTGAATGGAACATGGTGGAAATGATGTGGTGCCAGCTTCCAGGCCCAGGACTCATGAAACCAGCAGCTTCCACTGTCTGTCTCTTGGAACATTTGCTCTGGAGGAAGCCGTCACTCACATCGCCACCTGGGCTCCACCTCCTGTCCTACCAGTGGTGGCATTAGATTCTCATAGAATCTCGATCCCGAGTGTAAACTGCACGTGGGAGGGACCTAGGTTGCGACTTCTGATGAGAATCTAATGCCGGATGGTCTGAGGTGGAGCGGAGGCCGTGATGCTTGCGCTGGGGAGCGGCTGCAAATGCAGATTACCGTTAGCAGAGAGGTTTGACTGAACAATGAATGTGATGCGCTTTGTTTTCTTTGTTTTTTTTTTTTTTTTTTGAGACAGAGTGTCGCTTTGTTGCCCTGGCTAGAGTGAGTGCCATGGCGTCAGCCTAGCTCATAGCAACCTCAAACTCCTGGGCTTAAGTGATCCTACTGCCTCAGCCTCCCGAGTAGCTGGGACTACAGGCATGCGCCACCATGCCCGGCTAATATTGTTCTATATATATTTTTAGTTGGCCAGATAATTTCTTTCTGTTTTTTTTAGTAGAGACGGGGTCTCGCTCTTGTTCAGGCTGGTCTCGAACTCTTGTCCTCGAGCGATCCACTCGCCTCGGCCTCCCAGAGTGCTAGGATTACAGGCGTGAGCCACCGCGCCCAGCCTGATGCACTTGAATCATCCCAAACCCTTTCCCCCCTCCCTTGGTCTCTGGAAAAATTGTCTTCCGTGAAACCGATCCCTGGTGCCAAAAAGGTTGGGGACCGCTGGGATATAAGACAAACATACAAAAATAAATTCTATTTGAATATACTAGCAATGAATGATTGGAAACTGAAATTACGAATGATACCATTTACAATAGCATTTAAAAAGAAATATTTACAGGTAAATCTGACAAAACTACAGAAGACCTGTACTATAAAAACTGTAAACATTGCAGAGTAAAAATAAAGGAGACCTCAGCACAGGGAAAGATACACCTTCTCAGCTCAGAAAAACACTCAGACATCAATTCAGACCAAATTGATCTGCAGATTCAGCACAAGCCCAGTCAAAATCTAAGTGTTCTCTGTTGTAGAAATTGTCAAGCTGATTCTAATATTCATGTGGACATGCAAATGATGTAGAATAAGTCCTCCGGAAAAAAAAAGAACAAAGTTGGAGGACTAACACCACTCAATTTCAAGATTTTTTATAAAGCTATGATAATCAAGACAGTGGTAAAAGACAGACAAATAGATCAATAGAATGAAATAGAGAGTTCAGAAATAGATTCATGGCCCGGTGCAGTGGCTCACTCCTGCAATCCCAGCACTCTGGGAGGCCGAGGAGGGAGGATCACTCGAGGTCATAGTTCAAGACCAGCCTGAGCAAGAGTGAGACCCCATCTCTACTAAAAATAGAAAGAAAAAAAAAATTAGCCAGGTGTGGTGGTGGCAAGTGCAGTCCCAGCTACTCAGGAGGTGGAGGCAGGAGGATCACTCAAGCTCAGGAGCTAGAGGCTGCAGTGAGCTAGGCAGACACCGTGTCACTCTAGCCCAGGTGACAGAACAAGACTTTGTCTCAAAAAAAATAAATAAATAAAAATAAAAGAAATAGACTCACTCATGCATGGAAAACAAATGTGTTACAGATGAGCAAAGGCCATGCAGTGGGAAAAGGATTGTCTTTTCAATAAATTGTGCTGGAAAGCGTAGCTACTTATGTGTCAAAAAAAAAATTAACTCATTCCACACCTCATACATATATGAAAATTAACTTAAAATGGGCCATAAACATAAATGTAAAACTATAAACTTCCAGAAGAAAATAGAATATGTTTGTGATCTTGGGTTAGGCAAAGATGTCTTAAATATAACACCTGAAGCATGATTTTCTGAAAAAACACGCAGAATTTTATCAAGATTTTAAACTTATATTCTTCCAAAGACACTGTTAGCGTGAAAATACCAACCATAGACTGGCAGGAAATATTTGCAAAGCCTTTACCTGATAAAGGACTTGTATCCAGAATATGTAAATGGGTCTCAAACTCAGTAATAAAAAATTAATAACCCAATAACAAAATGAGCAAAAAATTTGGCCAGATACTTCAACCAAAAAGATGCTCAGAAGACAGGTCAGTATGCTCAATGTCATTAGTCGTGGGGGAAACGCGACTTACAACACAGTGAGAATTGCTGCGCATCTACCCGAGTGGCTGAAAGAAAGAGACTGGCAGGCCACGCAGGGCTGGCTTCGCGGGCCTGTGACCTGTGTGTGGCGACACAGAGCCCCTGCACGGAGGGCCCTGCGCCTTGTTTCATGCCCTCCTGTTTTCATCTTGAAATCCTTAATGATCTTAGAACACGGAGCCCAGCGTTTTCGTTTTGCCCCAGACCCAGCAAATTATATAGCCAGTCTCGACTCCACACGTTAGCAAGGATGGGGGAAAGTGGAGCTCTCACACACCGCTGGTAGCAATGTTAAATGGAACCACCGCTTTGGAAAACAGTTGGGCAGGTTCTTAAAAAGTTAAGCGTTTACCTCCCATAGGACCCAGCATTCCCATGCTTAGGTGTATACCCAAGAGAAATAAAAATATATGTGAAAGATTATATAGATTTTATGGGGATTAACTAACCAATAAAACCCCTTTTCTTTCCATTATATCTTTCATGAATAGCGAAGGCATTACAAATACTTTCTCTTTAAAAAGTTTCTCTATTAATCTGTCCCAAAGGTCACACTGTAAATAATTACCTTAGATTTTGACCTCTTATTTATGCAGTGACATTAATTAAAATTAGAAAAGTAAAACATTTATTTATTTTAAAGCTACTAGAGACTTAACTATCCCCTCCATAACAGGCAAAGTTTTCATTTGGGGGAAATAAACCGTTTTTACTGTGACACATACACTACTTACATTATTAATATTGGTTCCATTTTATAAAAAGAGAGTTTTTATTAATTCAAAGTTGTGATTTCAATAATGATGAATTGTACATTTTATAGCTTGCTCTAATCTTTTAACACAATTAAATTGGACCTATCCCCAAGTTTTACCAACTTCTTAAAAACTTACCAGTCTATAACAATGACACAACTGATGAAAATGACATATCTGTGTAACGATGCAAAACTCACCATAGGTTCAAGAATAATGTACTTGTTTCATATCTGAAGATTAAATATATTGTAAATTTGGGGAGGAGGTGTCTTTTTTTTCTTTTTTTGGAGACAAGGTCTCGCTCTGTTACCTGGGGTACAGTACAGTGTTACTACCACAGCTCACTGCAACTTCAAACTCCTAGGCTCAAGTGATCCTTCTGCCTCAGGCTCCACAGTAGCTGGGACTACAGGCACATGCCACCACGCCTGGCTCTCCCCTCCATTTTAGTAGAGATGGGGTCTCGCTCTTGCTCAGACTGGTCTCAAACTCCTGGCCTCAAACAACCCTCCCTCCTTGGCCTCCCAAAGTGTTAGGATTATAGGCACGAGCCACTGCACCAGGCCTAAAATATACTGTAAGTTGCACAGTCCATTTCCTTGGTTGTTGGGAAAAAGAGCACAGGCAGCAGCAGAGGACTGTCCTGGGACACTCTTCATCACACAGCAGTAACAGTTTAGTCAAAATCATACCCGAAAGCCCAACCTTGACTACTCAAGACACAGGGATATGCTCTGCCATCAATTAGAAAATGGTTACCTTTCTGAAAACCCTCAGGATAAATTTCCTTCTGGTTTTAGTACTGTGAACAATAGCTACGGATCACCTGGGGAACCGATTTGCTTTATGGCCATCACTAAAATGTTGAGCCTGCCCTTTTATACCAAAAGCCAAATTTGTGACACATCCTTAACAAGCTGTAGGAATTCACAGAAGACTTTCTTGTATTAGGTTTCCTCCTGGCTCTGTTTTAGATCCTAAACTTCATTTCTCTTTTCATCATCCTTCTCATCCCTTCTAATATATATAGCCTTACTCTGTTTCTTCTTTTCTAATTGTCCTCAAAATATTTTTGGAACAAAAGAAGTTCTAATAAAATATACCGTGTATACTTATTGATACACATGAGGACAATGTGCACACATGCACACACATAGATTAAAAGCCAACCGAATTTTATTCTTTCTCCAGGATGATGGGGGACCCTGCTTCCTGAGCTGTGTGGCTTGTGTGTTGCACCGACAGCACTGGTGACAGTGCCCGTCTCACTCTTGGCCAGCAGCAAATATTCCCATCTCTTGTTTCTCCATTCCTCAGCAGTTGAGAATAGGAATTAATCAACGTCTTATAATGAAATGGGATGTTTCAAAATGTTACATTAAAGCTCAATTCCACCACTGAAAACATTTGTTATGTTTTTCTTATTATATACATTTACTAGCCCTAAACCAAATCTAACTGTATTTTGTACAACATTTAGTACACAATCTATTTTAACAGAACTCTAAGACAAACTTTCAACGATTAGCAAACTTTATGATGTATAACCTACTAATTTTATTGAATGGGTTTTCTTTCAAAATAAATTATGTAATTAAAAATTAGAAAATTACATCTTTCTAAATCATACACATTTTCATTTTAAACTCAATTATAAAAAATTATCACAACAATGTACATTGTACCCAAAAAGCCCTAACCTCAGCATGATATAATTCATCCATGTAACCCAAAATACTTGCACCCCCTAAATCTATTGAAATAAAAAAAAACCTAAAAAACATGGTCACAATAAAATTATATGCTTTGTCCATTTGTCAGAGAAAAATTAACAGTAAATACTAGGCCTTCTTTTTCAATTCTGTATGAAATGCCTTTTGATAACACTTGATAGAATTCTACTCACAACAACACTCAGCCAAATACACTTCTTTCTATAGTGCTAAGTGTTCAGAAACACACAGCATTCAAATAATGTAGTTTCCATGTAATTAGGATATCATTTTCAGTTTGATAATCTGGCATAGAAAAGTCTTCCAGTGGAAGAAAAGAGAAATAGCTAAAAAGAAACAGTTGACTTAAATGATGGTGATTACTACTGAATGAACCGGTTCCCTAAAACCTAGTGGAATGGGCTGTCAATGCCTGAAAGTGACCGAGACGTGCACGTCTGGGAACAGAAGGAAAGCTCTGCTGGCAACACAACAGTGATCCGACCAGGGAGGATAATCCATTTTTTCATTACATATCTATCCCACCTCCCAACCCCTGTTTATCATCCACGTTCCCCAACAGGCTTTGGTGCCATCCACTTACTCCTTCTTTGTTTAAAAATTTTCATTTAGAAATTACTCATACAAGAAAGTATTTTAAAATATGTGCAGTTTGAAGAATTAAAGAAACACCAGAGAAACCACCACCTCGGCTCAGAAAGGGCAGAAGCTCCTTGGATGGGCCCCTCCTGCCGGCTCCCGCCACCACCACCAGTGTCCCTAATTCTGTGTTAACCGTTTCCCCGTTTTTGTCTTCATACCGTTCAGTCCTGTGTATGTGCATCCCTTAAAGCACGTTGCTCTGTGCTGCCGGGTTTTGAACTTTACAGAAATGGAATCAGTCTGCAAGTATTCTTTTGTAATTTCATTCCTTTCTTTGATATTACATTTTTGCAATTAATCCAGACTGATGTGTGAGGCGACAGTTTATTTTTATTGTAGTGCAATAGCCTGTCATATAAACATATGACTATCCGTTCTGCTGCTAATGACACTTTGTAATGTTTCTATATTCTGTTGCTGGTGTTACAGTTGCTCTGGCCTGATTATTTTTCACAAATTGAATGTTATTTTTATATTTTATAGTTCATGCTTTAATTTTAACCACACTTATCAACTTTGTTCCTTATGCATTCTCACATTTCAGAACTTTCATTTGGGATCTTTTTTTTCTTCCTAATGTAAACCATTAAGAATTTCTTTTGTCTCAGACTTTGTCTAAAAAAGCCTTTATTTCAATTTCTTCCTTGAAAGGTAAGTAATTCCAGGCTGAGAGTTATTATCTCTCAAGACATATTGAAGCTATTGTTCCAGTCATTTGAATTCCGGTGCTGCAGTTAAGAAGTCAGTCGTGAGTCTAATTACCACACCTTTATAAATGATGTCTTTTCAAAAATCTATTGCCTGTATTTAAGGTTTTCTCTTTTCCTCTAGTAAATTCTGCAGTTCTCACTATAATATGGCTAAATGTGGATACCTTTTTTGATTTGTTCTTCACTGGGCTTGCTGGATTGAGTACTAGTATCTTTTACCCAGTATCTCTATAAATAGTGATTCTTCCTCATTTCCTCTATTATCTCCTTCTAGAACCATAGCTATATAGATCTGTCAGTGAACTCGTACCCAGCGTATATAAAGAACTCTGTGACACTTCAGTAAGAATACTGAAATAAACCAATTCAGTAAGAAATGGGCAAAGGAACTGAACGGACACTTTGTGAAAGAAGATATCATTGATCGATAGGCACATTAAAAGATGCTAACTTCAGGAAAATGCAAACTTAAATTTCGTGAGATGCCACTAACAAACCCACTGGAATGACACAAATTTTACAAGACCGACAATACCAGGTTCAGAGAACTTGGAATTCTCATATACTGCTGGTGGAATTGTAAACTCTTCACTTTGGATAACAGTTGTGCTGTTTCTAATAAAGTTAAACATACATTTATCATATGGCCTAGCAATTCCACTCTTAGGTATTTATCCAAATACACACCTACACCTGTACATAAAACCACACTCTATCTTATGTCATGATAACCCCCAAATGTCCCTCCAGCAGATAAATGGATTTAAAAAATCATGGCGTATATGCACACAATGGCCTACTACTCAGCAATGAAAAAGAATGAACCACCAACATCTGTAAGCAGATGAATCTCAAAACATGCTGACCAGAAAAGCCAATCGTGGAAAATAATACACTGTATGATTCCACTTATATAAAATTCCAAAGCAGGCAAAGCTCATCACTGTGACAGAAAGCAAATCGGTTACAGAGTGGAGCTGGAGGGCAGGGTGGGCTGAGCACATAGGAGCACAGGGAACTTCCTGTATCTTGACTGAGACGGTGGTGACACAGAGGCACCGATTTACAGAGGAAGTAAGAAAAACGACTTCCTCGAGAAAACACAGCCAGTTAATAGTAGAGCAATATTAGCATTAGTCTCCGTCTATTAACATTTTCAAGCTTTCTCTCAGAAGGACAAACTGGCTGCAGGAAAAGAGCTCATGTTCACCCAGCATTTAACAAATACTGCTGGGTGAGTGCCACATGCCAGCCACATGCAATAGAGACCCCGACCTCACAGAGATCACAGTGGGGGGAACAGGTTTTACGGCAGAGGGCAAAGAACGCTATGGCACCGCCAACAAGCAATTCAACCACACGGTCTGCTACAGGGGCCCCTAAAGTACCTCCCACAAGAGTTTTTAAGACCTTTAAGTTTAAAGTCTAAAGAAGAAGATAGAGTCACAACAAACAATAAGGTAAGGTAGATCCTTACCTAACACATAAAAAGATAACTACAGATGGTTTAAAGACCTAACTATAAAAGGTAAAACCATAAAGTTAGTAAAGGAAAATGTAGGGAATATTGTTGTCTTAAGGACTTCTTAAATAAAATTTCAAAAACATAAAACAGTAGGCAAACTAGACTGAATATGATCATATCCAAATTAGAATTTTCTGTTCATAAAGAAAACTATGGAAAAAAATTAATAAACAGATGACAGAAAGAGAAAAGCATAAATCCTATAAAGGAACTAATGTCCAGTGTAACAAGAGCTTCTGCAAGTCTACAGGAAAAGACACAATCCCCGTGGGGAATGGGCAGAAGGCAGTAACAGGCACCGGCAGCAAAGGAACCCCAGAACCATATAAGAACACCACGAGCTGCCTAAACCAAATACAGAAATGCAAATTAAAACATCCCTCTGAATGACAAAATTTGGGCAAGTGAACATCAAGTATATGCAGACGTACAGGAAAACAAAACCCAATGTGCACAGCGCTACCGAACTTGTAGACTGAGGCATCTTTCATAAGAGCTTAGTCAAATTAATTACCCATACGCATATGGTATCACCAAGGAGGAATTCTTTCTGGACGTACATCCCAGTGAGTGGCCGTGAAGAGCTGGGGCAATGCACAGTCATCCGTGCCGGAGGGAAGCTGGAGACACTCACCTGAGTGTCCGCGGTAGGGAAATAATTCAAAGCACGGGGAAAGGGTATGATGCAAGGAGACACGGGGCATGGCGAAAACACCCAGGTTATCCTAGCATGCGACGGTGACGGCATGGCGAAGAAAAAGGCAGAGGACACTCCCCTGAGGGTTGTAGACAGAGCCAGATGAGGTCATGCACGGAAAGTGCCCAGTCCCTTGCCCTTAGTCCTACGAAAGTAATTCCTGCTACGTGGTATAGGTCACCCCCTAAGCTTTCACCCCACTGTTTGTTTATTTGTGCAGCTGGAGCACCGAGCTTTGTTACGAGAACTTAATAGAAGACGCGGCGGCAACGTGAGAGCCCGGGGGAGGCGAGGCCTCCGGAGTCTCGCGGGTCCTGTGTGCACAGCAGCTGCTCCCCGCGCTGCTGCAGGCGGGACAAGCCTCACCCCACCCGCATCTCCATCTGCGCATCTGTAGAGTGGAATTTTTAAAGCCAATGCCATGTGGCTGATTTGAGGGTAAATGAGACAATGTAAACCTCGTAACAAGTGTTCGTTCCCCTCCCTTCTCCTCCCAGGTATGTGAAGGTGCCGTCTCACAGGGGGAGCCCTGTGCCACTGTCACATGTTGCGGTGGCCACGCAACAACATGGAAGAAGACTCAGCCATGCTGAGACAACACACACCTATACAGAAAATGACTAGAAAGAAGAAAATCAAAGTGAGTACCTTACTTGAATTTGGGTGGACAAATTATAGGTGGTTATTTTTCTGTTTTCTGAGTATCCTATAATATGGTTACATTACTTTTAGAAGTGGAATATTTCATGGCAAACAAATATTTTACTTTAAAATTGCATCGAACAAAAAGCGTTAAACTTCAAAACCTAAACAGCATCTTTATAGATCCTTCATCAATGGAATTAATTTTAAAATTCTAGAATATATTCTGAAGCACTAGGTTCTTCTTAATTCTAACACTTAACCTGGGACAAATAATTTACTCTGAGAGCCGCATTCTTCACCTATAAAGTGGGGCTAACTTTAACTCACGGTTGTGAGGATGAAATGAGATAATATGTAAGTACCATGGAGATGATCATGTTTTGAAAACTTCAGAGTTTGCAAAGATATATATATAAACCCATTAAATACCAGAAGAAAAAAATTTTAATGTTTAGTAGCTTGAACTCCAACATCAGATAGACCTATATTCAAATTTTAGCTCTGCCACCAACAACCTGGATGACTTTGGGCAATCTACTTCACCTTCTTACTACAGCATCTTCTCAGCAGTGTGGGGGTAACGACAACATGCCTGTGTTGCTGTGAAAATTAAATAAGTTACTTATATAAAGCACAGTGCTTGTCAGAAAATAATGGCTCATTTAGTGTTACCAATTATAATCTTCCTTAAAACCACTTCTGCAGTTAATGAAACTGAATATTATTATTAATGTCCCAATCACTGTTTCACATTAATATACAAAAAGAGAAAAGACATATTCCCTACTCTTAAGGTTCTCACAGTCAATAAAAGAAATGGAAATATATTTCAAAGATCATAGGAGACTTCAATAACTAATAAAATCAAATTTTATATCTATTACTAGGGGAACAAAGAGAAAGAGGAACAGGATTGGCTACAATGAGGAATGTATCAAAATCTCAAAGGAGATCATATTTGCGTTGGATCTTGAAAGCCTGGGTATGATTTTGTCCATTAATGAAGGAAAAATACAAAATTAAAAATCTAAGCCAGGCATGATGGCACACGCTTGTAATCCCAGCTACTCAGGAGGGTGAAGTGGGAGGATCATTTGAATCCAAGAGTTTGAGTCCAGGCTGGGCAACCTAGCGAGATCCCATCTCTTAAAAAAAAAAAAGAAAGAAAAAAAAGAAAAAGCCATAGAGTGCTCAGGCCATTGACACTTGTCTCATCAGATGGAACACTGAGAGGGGAAAGGCTAGCTGTAAAAAGAAGAAAGAAATATCATGATCTAATTGTGAAGAGCTTTATACAAATGCCCTGCTCCATTATTTGGACTTTATGCACAATAAGGAAATCAAAAGAGGATTTAAGAACACAATCAGACCTAAAATTTAGAAAAATAACTGATAAAATTAAGTTGACTTAACGGTGTCAGGAAAGACTTCCCAGGAGATGACACTTGAAAGAGGAGTCTGGGAAGGTCATCCCAGGTGGCATGTGGGAGACACAGACCTGAGGACCTGCCAAGTGTATCTCCGATTTCTGGAGCGTAGCAGAGTCGGGGGTGGCAGAGGTGATGTGGAAGACACGGGCCGAGACAGCGACACCTTTGCACAGGAATGGGGGCTTCGAGGGCAAGAGAGAAAGGCCTGCAATGGTAGAGCGATCTGAGATGACATTGTGGAAAAACAGGGACTGGAGGAACAGGCAGGAAATCACAAGAGTGAAAACCCAGCCCAGAAGAGGGAAGAGCAGGTAGATTCAAGAGACATTTGAGGGGACCATTCAGTCTAGCCTGGGAGGGAAAAAAATGAGTATGTTCTACTTTTTACCATTTCCCTATTCAAAAAGCACTCACTATTCCCCTCTACCTATGGATTAAAATGTCAATGCTAGCATTCTCAAGGCCTTCCTAGTCTGACCCTCCCTGCCTTTTTATCCACTTTTCCTTAAACCCCACAGTCCCTCTACTTGGACTCTCCTCTCTGCCGCGTCAAATCCTATACAATGAGGCCTGACTAATTCCATGCCACCCACAGGGCCTTCCAAACTCTCCTGGTGTCTCTCCCCTCAAACAAAGCCTCCAGTGTTGTAAATTACTAAACCCTCATCATGTGGTAACGACCCTCTCCTATTACTAGGTCCTACTGTCTCATTCTTTAACAGCTGTTTACATTTCTATGTGCCTTGTCTGTATGTTTCCTTCACAGAACTGCAAAGAAATGTCAAGCACACGAAAACACCTAGACAACAATCCAAGGCAAGATGAATGTCAGAAGATTTTGGCATCCTGGAAAAAACTCACCATGGACTTTGGTTATTCAGAATTAGCTACTTCTTGTATAAGACTATCTTGTAAAATAAAATAGTAATGATAACAGTGGTAAAGTATACCTGCCAATCCACTTTCACAATAAGATATGTAAGAGAATAAATCAATATAGATTGATGTTGAGCCTAAGAATACTGAGTTATAGAAATGCTGCCTGTATTTCTGGAGACAAGATTTAATTTCAGAAGTCAAATAAGGCTTTGCCTTAAAGAAAAAATAAATGTGTTATTTGAAAAGCTGCCTCCTCTCAGGAGGGCATCTCGCTGGTCAGTAGAAGCTGCACTTCAAAGAGACAGCTGTAAACTGGGCCTTTGGTTCTCACCTGTTTTGAAAGACAAGGCATGCCTTTTCCTTAGAACCAGAAGGTTGCAGGAACTGACAGGTAGACCCCCAGAGATGAGAGCTGATCATATAGATATGCTAATGCCCAAGCCGGGCCCAGATGGTACCATGCAGTTCAAGTAATTAACACAAAGAACAGCCCATGTTGACTTCTGGGATCATCTCTGTCCCCAAGAACACAATCACCGGAGCAAAGATGTCTCTGTTTGTTGCTACAGTAATAGCCTTATCATAAAACTTAGAAGTTTGCCCCAAGATGATTTTATAACTCATTGTTCCCCTAGTTGGAGTTAAAGGATCTGTAGTAGCCTTTTAGGAGACTTTGACCCTAAAGCAAACTGCCTGTTAGTATGCAAATCCTGTTGCCCTTGGCAACGGGGAGCCTGTATGTACCCTATAAAATACCTGTGTGGAGTTTCAGTCGGGGATATATTTGATGCGGGTAAAAATATATCCATCCGGATACATTCCTTTATTTATTTTCATAAACCTTTACTTTATAAACTATATCTTTGGCTCTGTGTATTATTATTGCCATTACTTTATCTTTTATTTCTGTTTCCTACTATATTTTTTTTTTTTTTTTTTGAGACAGAGTCTCACTCTGTTGCCCAGGCTAGAGTGAGTGCCCTGGTGTCAGCCTAGCTCACAGCAACCTCAAACTCCTGAGCTCAAGGGATCCTCCTGTCTCAGCCTCCCGAGTAGCTGGGACTACAGGCATGTGCCACCATGCCCGGCTAATTTTTTCTATATATATTTTTAGCTGTCCATATAATTTCTTTCTATTTTTAGTAGAGATGAGGTCTCGCTCTTGCTCAGGCTGGTCTCGAACTCCTGAGCTCAAACGATCCGCCCACCTCGGCCTCCCAGCCTACTATATTTTTCATCCTTTGCGATGACCCCTGCCTGAGAGACCTGATCGGAACAAAGAGAAAAAAAAACCTCTTTGCAAGGAGTGTAGCTAACTCCCCACAGATTGAAAGGAGAATACAATGAGTAATTCCAAGAAGAATCCTTGGAATTACATAAGCACCATAATAACTGGTAGTTTTTCAAACTAACTTATTTACAAAGAAGTAACTTAGGAATGGCCATTCTCCTCCTCTCTAATAATTCTAAGACAGAGAGACATAGCAAACTTTAACTTAAATAAACTGTTCCTGGAAATTGGGCTTCAACAAGTTAAATTTTAATACATAAAAAAAGAAATAATATGTACCTAGTTGCAACTTCAAAGTCAACATACACATGAAGAGGACTTACAGTTTGGGCTTATGTGTATCTGTAGTGACAGGAAGAACTCCAGGAGAACTCAGAAATTTCAATGCCAAACATGTCACAAGAAGTCAGAGGTCACATTTTTCTAACTGGGGTTTGACCCTAAAGTAAGCAATACATGTAATTAATTGATGCCTTATTCTGAAACATTAACTTGAATGGGACTAGTCTACCAATCCACTGTTAGTCTAATCATGCTAGTCACAATGTGATCACCTCTAGAAACACAAAGTCAAAGTTACTCAAGACAGAAAGGAAACATATAGGTTGACTATTTTGATTGCTTTTTCCAAGTAGTCAATAAAAAATAAGTTAACCTCCCCAATCACACTGCCTAGGTAATAATGCCAGTAGAGACTAGTAAAAAATCCATATCTGTTTCAAAAGCATGTCTTTAAACTATAACTATTACTTAAAATAATTATAAACTTCTAATGCCATGTTATAACTACCCAAATTAGATGTGCATAATTTGTTTGGATTAAAGAAGAAAAGAAAGTGATATATGTAACTTGATTTTATTGGACATTAAACTATACATGGTATTTAGGGAAATAACATGACAATGAGTTATGGATCATTAGGAATCTGCATGATTGAAGGCTTAAATTTCACTTGTTACTGATTTTTTGTTATATGATTCTTCACCCTTTATATCTTGATTAGAAATCTGTGAAACAAGGGCTAACATCATCTTAAGCATAAAAATATTTTATAAATATTTAATAGAAATGTTAAGTAACTGAGTATTTCAAAGCTTTAATGACACCTATCCAAATTACATAAAAGTGATGAATTCATGTGACAACTATAGTGTTACAGACATTTAAACTGAAAAGAGGACTACTATTACCTATGCGTATATTCATACAACCCTCAACTGACTACCGTATTTCCTTTTTTAATGATAAAATGACTCAACTGTTTCAATTTTATGATGATTAAACATTAGAAGACATTCTTCCATTTCTAGAAATGTAAAACGTTTTTACTGAGAGGCCAAAATTCGTGCTTATTTAGTTCCCAAATGAAGTCATCTATAGAAATTATGTTATCATTAATTTATAAACATGAGCTTTAAACCAGAGGGACAGCTTCACCATTAATCAAAACATCAGACTTTATCCCAGATATGTATTTTGAGCTCAGATTGATCTTTTCAGTAAAAATACTTTCCATAGCAAAATAATAAAACTTGTGAAAGAAGTTTCCCTTAGGTATATTTTTTTAAAGATTTGAATTATTGAATAAATCTCAGCAGTGATTCTGTAACTTACAGCACCTTTCCTACTTTCTTGGATACACTAGCAGTTCTTTTAAACAAGGAAAATTAAAAGAAAGTGGTAAAAAGGACTCAGAACACTCTTTCCTGGGGAGGTGTCATGGACAGGTACTGCTATGAACTCTGAATGTTGGATATCATCACACTTAGGTGGAGTAAACATCTAGAATGAACACAGATATATATGCCTATTTTGTTATCGAGATAAGAAGATTATTAGTTTCTAAGAGTTCAATCAATTATGAGGATCTGAGGCATAACTGCTTTAAAAGGCCACAAATTCTACTCGTGGAATTTCCTTTTAAAATTGCAATGTCAGTCTTACTACATTAAGGATCCTGTATTTGATGGTGATATTGCTGTGGATTCTGTGTGTCCAGAGTTATACACAAACATGAAGAACAGGCCTTGGGTTTGTTTCTGCTAAAAGGGATTTTTTTTTTTTTTTTATTGCTTTTAGCTCTGCTTTTGAACTTCAGAAAATATCCAGTGCCTTTAGCAACAACTTTTTTTTTTTTTTTTTTTTTGAGACAGAGTGTGGCTCTGTTGCCTAGGCTAGAGTGAGTGCCGTGGCATCAGCCTAGCTCACAGCAACCTCAAACTCCTGGGCTCAAGCAATCCTACTGCCTCAGCCTCCCCAGTAGCTGGGACTACAGGCATGCGCCACCATGCCTGGCTAATTTTTTTTCTACATATATTTTTAGTTGGCCAGATCATTTCTTTCTATTTTTAGTAGAGATGGGGTCTCACTCTTGCTCAGGCTGGTCTCGAACTCCTGACCTCGAGCGATCCACCCGCCTCGGCCTCCCAGAGTGCTAAACAATTTTTTTTTTTTTAAAAGAAAAATCGCAAGATTTTTGTCAACTGGGAAGATGGTGGAGGTAACAGTTTTAAACTCACCCCCAAACTTCCTAGACAGAGTTACTGGAAGAGTAGCAAACAAAACAAAGCAAAAGGCCCTGGGACAACCTATACAGTACCAAAAAAATTAAGCGATAAGGAGTCCTGTGAATCCCAAAATTTGAGCAGTCAGGACAAATCTGCAAGAGCTACAGTTGCAATCGGTACTGACAGCTACGGAGGACAAGGAAGGACATGGCGGGGAATCTAGGGGAGCTGAGCACAAGAGGACCAAACTCGCAGCTGCAATGGACAGGGTGAGACACCCTCACGTGAGACGATCCACAGTAACGCACGGATCCATGGTAAAGTCCCAAGGAGCTGGAGCACGACAGCCCTCTGAACACTCAAAATTAGGAAAAGCTCCCTTCCAGGACAAAGCCCCATATCATAGAGAAGTGTGAGGAATTAAAGTATCAAATACTACTGGAGTCAGTTAAAAAGACCTTTAGTATAAGAAAGGGTGGTTCAAGGAAAAATGGGGGAAAGACAGAGAAAAACCTAGGAAATCTCAAGAAATATGAGGCCATATTTTTAGCACTTCATAAAACTGGCATAAGAAGAGCATTAGAGCCATGAATCTAGTAAAAGGATACAGACCTACTTCTCCCTGCTACAAGTTTGGGAAAACAGATTTTCACACCAGAATGACAACAGGAAGGACTGCGGCTCACAGGACAGAGTGACACCCTTATGATGAAAGCGTGTCAGAAAGATACGCCTGCAAAACAGAAGAAAACCAGGGTCCACTGTTTCAAGAAATGAGAAAAGACATTAAGAAAATGATATAATAGGAAAGCTGTAAATCAGAATTAGAAAAACTCAGGAATGAGTTAAACATTTGAAGTAAATGGAAAAGAAATCACTTCAGAAGTGAAGTCTAAACTAGAAGCTACACAAGAGTGATTATACAGCAGATAATATCAGATAAACAGAAGTTGCAAAGAACGAAAAAATTAAAAATCAAAAAGAAAAAAGATGAAAACAATTCAATTGAAAATTACAAACACAGAAGACAGGAAAAGAAGACTAAACATACTAAGACAGGCCTCAAATAATAAAAACTAAATATATATAATAGTAATATAATCATAACTATATATAATTTAAAGTTTCTTATTCTCAGATAGCTGTGTATATAATGTTGAATAAAATAGTGACTAATTATATGATATTCTAAAATTTTATTGTTCATGATATCCATGATTCTCACCATGTCAGAGGAAAGGTAAGATTTTAGATAGAAGAGATACATAAAACCCAGTAGCCATAAATTTGAATGGAAAATATCAGTATGAATTAATGAGGTGTTTTTATCTTTTAAAAGTATATCGATTTCCTAACTCTGTCCATTCCAAGGCCTAGAGAGACAACACAGTAGCAACACGGAGTGGCCAGAAAGTACTGTTGAAATACAATTTCAAACTAAAAGAAACCGGAGCCCCTGGAAGAAACTAGCGGTTTAGGATGTGTACAAAATGGGCCTTAAACCTTGTCACCCGAGAAAGCAGCAACGAACTTCGGGAGCCAACACAGAGGCTCCCGCTGGTCAAAGATGGGAAAACCTCAGCATCAGTAAGGGTTTTGTCAAAAATGGACTCAAGTATCTCAAGTGTGTTTAAGTCCATGGATTGCAAATGACAACTAAAAGAAAAAACCTAGCTGGTTACCACTGGAGGATGCTATTTTGAAAACTGATAAATACATAAAGAGAAGGAATTAAACACTTCTCCTACTTTTCCCATGTGAACCATCCCACAGCGTAACCCAATAGCAGATAATGGGAGCCTATGTCCTTACAGAGGCATTCCAGTTAGCAAAGGAAAGATAAAATTAGATTACCGCCATTTTGCAATTCTTAATGAATTACTGGATCTAGCATCAATAGCTACATATATCACAAAATGAGACAACTGACACATGTGCCTCCTGAAAACACAACTCTCCGCAGCCTGTGCAGCAGCCTCGACCCACCCACAGCCCCTGGACCAACCTTCAATTTCCATGAAATACAGAGGACTGAGCAGCAGGTCAAACTGGACCACAGGGCTGCGATCCTCGAAAGCCAGACTGTGAGAAACCAAATGACCCAGTTTCCCCAATCAATAAATCCCAAATGAAAGCCACAACAAAAAAGATGGATGAGAAATCCACGGATCAAAAGAACCGAAACAAGCAGAACGAAGCCATTATACCAAAGTAAACGATAATGTTTAGGACGCAGGATGCAGGACTGCCTAAGAGGCGGTCACACCAAACCCCGTAACTTTGAATGCACGACTCAAACTATGTAGCTTTCAATTTTTTTTTTATAATGGAGTCACCAGTCAAAATAAAGAGTGAAACTTAATGACAACATATGCAATCCTAACAATAATTCTTCTGCAGCCTTCTGTAACTTCAGCCATTTCTAAAGTTTAAAAGTCACCTCTATGTTCAGACTTAACTGTAAATAAGCAGAACAACTTGACTTAAAATGAATCCAAGGCTTGAAAGTGCAGAGTAGGAATATCAGGCTTTACAGCAAAAGATTGGACTTCCTGTCCTCGTCCCTTGCCACTTCCTAACTGACCTCAGGCAAGCGCAGCAGGCAAGAAAGTTGACGTTAACCAAGAAGCCAAGGCACTGGGTCAGGCAGTTCTCTGCACAGTCCCCCCTGGAGCCAACTGTCCAGCAGGGAGATAGTCACGACTGTGACTGATGTTGGGAAAAAAGCACAGAACGCTCGGACGTGAGCCACTGTGATGGGAGGAAATGCCACACAGCTCTCAGAGGGGACGAGGCAGAGGACACACAAGGAACCCCTCCTGAGCACTTAACCTCGGGTTTTCTTCCTTTCTTTTCGTCCATCTTTATATGACACTAATAAAACTAAGACTATTTACTAGGTAAAATAAATTTATTGATACTTAATTTAGGAACTATGGACCTCACAACATGAAGGACGATAACCCTTGGCATCATTTAAGGCTACACTGATGAAGCAAGGAGAGAAAGGAACACTTACCGACAAGCCGCGATACAAAAGGAGAAGGCGTGTGCAATCCTGTTCAACAACCTTTGCATCCTTTGCCACAGTTTAACTTGCGCACACACAGGTGCTGTGATAATCCAACAGACCTCTGCACCCAGCACTGCGGGGTTAATTCTCTGACTCCCCCACACGGCAGGTGGTCACAACCTAACAGCAACATTCACTAGGAGAGTCTGACAGCTTCCTAGGGAACATCCCTAGAGCTTCTAGAAGGATGCTACACGTGAGATCTAGAAAGATGCCACACGTGAGAAAAAGGAGTAGTCTGAAAAACTGAAATGGTTCAGTCAAGCTTACATGATTTTAATTTTTAAAAACGAATCCAAAGAACAGTATGGCATTTCAGCAGCCTTCTGTGAGCAATTTTGATATACAAAAACTGTTTTGTTAAAAGTCTCAACCATAAGAAAATACTACTTTTAAGTCTTCGAGATTTTTTAAATGTTTGTATTATCAACATCACCTCTCTGTAATTTGTATTTAGCTACCACACCTCAAATTATTTGCTTTAATTAAAAATATAATAATTAAAACAACGTACTTTTTATTCTTATTTTTCATACAGTATTATTTTGTTCCTTCCACTATCCTACAGGAGCTAAGAGTTGTGCATGGTCAGCTTTAAAGTATTCTGAGCGTGAGTGTAGAGTCAGAGCCACACAGAACCTGAACCCTTTCTCTATCTTCTGTTCCTTCCCTTGCAGGTAATTTTATGATCTTCTTCACCAGAATACAGGGAAGGGACAAAAATATATGTAATTCAATTTTGTTACTTATTAACAAAGGCCAAAAAAAAAGCGTTTAAGTGAGCTTTTGTAAATTATCTGTTTTCCATTTTTACACATAGCATTTAAAGAATATGGAGATATAGGTATAAAGAAATTTTATCTAAATTAACAACAACAACAAAACCAACCTCCAAACATTTAAAAGGATAAATTTGGCTTTTGCTTTGTTTTGTTTTGTTTTGACACAGAGTCTCACACTCTGTTGCCCAGGCTAGAGTGCCGTGGTGTCAGCCTAGCTCACAGCAACTGCAAACTCCTGGGCTCAAGCGATCCTCCTGCCTCAGCCTCCAAAGTAGCTGGGACTACAGGCATGCGCCACCATGCCCGGCTAATTTTTTCTGTATATATTTTTAGGTGTCCATATAATTTCTTTCTATTTTTAGTAGAGACGGGTCTCGCTCTTGCTCGGGCTGGTCTCAAACTCCTGAGCTCAAACAATCTGCCCACCTCGGCCTCCCAGAGTGCTAGGATAAATTTGGCTTTATTCCTTTAAAAATACCCAGAGAAACAAAATAAAACCAAGTTCTTATTTTAAGACATCCTTATAATTAGTATATAACAAGTAAATAGAAGAGTCATAAATTAGTTTGATTTTATTTTGTATCCTGAATCTTTGTCTACCAATATAAATAGCATTAGAAACCAGGGTGGGGAGGAACTTTCTTTTTAAAAACTGAGTGGTTTTTTTAATAATTTCTAAAATATAGAATGAAATTATTAAAAATTCTGTCAGTGGGATATGACCTAATGCAATTTTGCTTTGTTTTGTTAAGAGGGTCTTTGAGGGACTCTGTGGCCCCAGTTAGAGTACAATGCCATCATCATAGCTCACTGCAGCCTCCAGCTCCTGGGCTAAGGTGATATCCTCCTGCCTCAGCCTCCCAAAGTGCTAGGATTACAAGTGTGAGCACACAGGCAAGATGTTATTTACTTACTGCACATACCATGCTTGTCCTGCATTACAATGAGTAACGAACAGTATACTATTTTTAGACAGCTTCACTACATAAAAGCAAATGATTAACTAAAAGCCATTTTAATAAAAGACCTAAAGAGTTAAAAATTCTGATAACTGCAAAACTATTATAAATAGTACATACTGATATTTTACTTATCTAACATTTATTTTATAAACACAAGTTGCTTGTGTATGTTTCTGTATTTGTTTTTCTAACAACTATATACTCCTGCAAGGTAAGTGACTTCAGTCCTTTGTAATGTACGTTGATTAGCATAATAAAGTATTTTTGGACTTTCCCCCTAAGGTCTCACATGAAATTTTACAGGGATTTTTTTGTTTGTTTGTTTAAATTTACTTACTTTGTAATACGGTCAATGTTGGCAATTTGCTTCTGGTTCCGTATAATCTCAATGGCTGCTCAAAGATGCTGGATAGCTTTTGTATCCGCCTGTCATCTTTTTGTTAAACGTGCCATGACCTGTTTACTTCTTTAGCTGTAGTAAGACATAAAAACATAAGGGAAAAAAACATTACAAATTGAATTATTATCAACACAAGTGAGTACCATCATCAGTGCCTCTTGACTACTGATCATACCAAGGTAGCAGGTAGCACTGCCAACTTTTTGCCTCATTCCCTGCTATCCACCTCACCACCTTCTTCATACAAGTTACCATTTGCTTCATTACTTCATAAAAAGTGAGAGTCTAAAAATGAAAGGGTTAAGGTTTTCCCAAAGAGGACAAGTGGCTACCTTATGCCAACATGTTTTATTAAATAAATTTAAGTTTTATTCTAATGCACAGAAATATTACAAGACAAAATTTCATTTATCAATAATGCATTGTTTGTAATTTGATCAATATAAAATGGAATTTAAATGCCCTAATTGTTTGTACTTTGGTTTATTATAATCATGGCTTAAAAAGTCCAATTCTGTATGCATATATTGATAAATGGAAGCATTTCAATAAAATAAAACCATGAACAGAAAATGCAAAAAGTATTAATAGTTACTTCTGGGGTAAGATGGGAAAAGCTGGCAAACAGGATACCAGAGGGCCACAAATTATTAGGAACAATCATATTCTTGAATAGATGTTAATTTCAGGGGTATTTATTACATTATTAAGAAACAACATTGCTATTTATTCAAATTTCAGTATTCTGGAGTAACTGAAGAAAATAGCCACCCGACCTCCAGATGATTTTCCACCTGTGCCTGGCAAGACTGGGGAAAACCCTGGGGCCACAGCTTGGGTGTCTGGTGACTGAGGGTTTTACAAAAGAGGCCTCTCCTGACTCAGCTTGGAGGGACTCATCTGTTAGGAACAGAGTGAGCCTATGAAAACTTCACCACGAACTTTGTGTTAGATCATGAATCCCAGCATTTGGCAACAACTGAAACATATCTCTAAATCTTACAGATTATAATGCTAAGTTTAAAATCTAGGCCTTAAAAATACAGTAAACGTTAAAGCTTCTGGGATTCCTAAAATCTCCTTGCCGGGACCTTTCCTGTCCTGTAAGGGAAGAGAATGAGCGAGGGAAGCTCATTCTCGGCACTTCACTGTGCTGCGTGATTGCCAACTGAGCCCCGTGAATCTCCTCTTTCTCCACCTCCACACTTCTTTTCACAGCCCTCTCAGTTCTCCCTTTCCTTGACAAACCCAAGTAAACCCCACAGTTGCTATCAAAGCTTATCCTGAGAAGACTCACTTCCAGTCAGTCTGGGGTCAGTGAGACTCCTAGAATGAGATGGTTTTCAGAATTACACTACTGACAGAATACATTTTGAACATGTTTTAAAAGGTATTCTTGAATATCCTACTTCTTCACACTTTTACTTATAATAGTTCCAGACTTTGCTCCAAGAAAATAAAGAAAAAATAATGCCAGTATTCAAATTTAAAGAAAACTTAAGGAAAATCAGTTGGTTCTGTACAAACATAGATGTAAAACTAAAAGATAATGAAAATTACAATTAAGAAACACTTCTGTTTTAGAGTAATCACTTTAAGATGAAAGAAACTTTAAGATGAAAGAAGACAGAAACGTCTCAGTTTAAGTGCACTCATAGAGGAGTGCCAACTTTCAGGATCTGATAAGCTGTACAGTAGGAATTCAGTGGTAAGAACATATGTTAGAAAGTGACATCTAATGGTGAACTGTAATAATACAACTTAACCCTGTGAGATTATACAAAGACTCATACAAAACAACAAAATTTCAGTCATTCTTATACACTTGAAAAAATACACAGTTGCCCACTTTGTGTAAAGCACTGTGCTAAACATAAGGAAGTATTTAAAAATGTGTAAATAATGGCCAGGCATGGTGGCTTATGCCTGTAAATCTAGCACTTTGGGAGGCCAAGGCAGGAAGATTGCTTGAGGCCAGCAGTTCAAGACCAGCCCGAGCAAAAGCAAGACCTCATCTCTGTAAAAATTAGGAAAAAAAAATATAGCCAAGCATGGTGGCACATGCTTGTAGTGCCAGGTACTCAGGAGGCTGAGGCAGGAGGATCACTTGAGCCCAGAAATTTGAGGTTGCTTTGAGTTGTAATGACACCACTGCACTTTAGAATAGGTGACTGAATGAGATCTTGTCTAAAAAAAAAAAAAAAAAAGTAAAAAATACTGATGCTTGCCAAAAAATAACCTAAAACCAGTAGAGAAAATATGGCATATGCATGGAACTATGAATTGTACGGTAATATATGACATATAAATTGTCCACAATATGAAAATTTGGATGGCGAGACATTAATTCTAGCTTCAGTAAAAATTAAGCAGAAAGAAAGAGACGTCTTCTGCAAAATGGTAAATATATGGAAAAATATAAGAGCCAATCTTTTCCTTTGTTAATTTCTTTAAAAGATAATTGGCTGCTTAAAGCAAAGATAAAAATAATTGGTAGGTGTCATTAGGTTTATAATGCATGTAGAAGTAAAATACATGAGAACCACAGCAAACAGATGAGAAAGGGGGAATAAACAGAATGATACTATTGCAAATCTCTTACATTTTTTGTGAAGTGGTATTATGTTACAATGTTATATATTATATATTGTAAATGAATTATATTAATTCATGGGAGACTACGGTACATTAAGCATGCATATTGTAATTTCTAGAACACTAAGGAATAATACAAATAGGTATAGCTAATATATAATGAAACTTGTAAGTTTTTTCAAAATACACATATATAAAATTATAAATAATTTATTCAGAACTATCAAATATGAAGCAGCAAAGCTAACATTTCTAAATAATATTAAAATAGGAAACACAACTATTTATAGAATATAACAAGCAGAAGAACACAGTGGGAACCAAGTGGCAAAAACTCTAAAAGTGATGTCACATATTTCTAGAAATGATTAAAATCGAGATTAAAGAATGATGCAATGCTACACACCTCAGGAAAAGAGATGTAATGTTAAAATCAAAGATTTGTGGGCTCTGCCTGAACCGAGACACAGAAAGCAGGTTCACCTCGCGATGCAGGTGCCCTGTGGGGAGGGTCATTCGCACTAGAAGCCCAAGTAGGGAAGCAAAAGCGACAGGGCCAGGAGGTGGAGGAAGAGAAGAGCGACTTTTTCACTGCTGCCTTCGCGGGAGCGAGCGGCCGTGGAAGCTTCTGGAGGGCGGGGAGGCGGCCCGCGGCTGGGGGAGCAGCCTCTGGGCCCCGGGGGCTGCAGAAACCTCTCAAGGACGCGGTTTTGTCCCTGGCCACCTGCGACCTGGCGGGGACAGGAGACCTGGCGCGGTGCGGGCGGCCCTGGCCGAGCGGCGGGAGCTGCGGCCCGAGGAGGTTTCGCTTCCCGGAACCGGAGCCAGACGGAGCTTCCCCCGCGCAGTGGACGCGGCTCCCGGCGCCCCGGCCGCCCTCGGAGGAGGCGGGAGGCTGCGGCTCCAGCCGGGGCTGCGGCTTCTCCCACCCGGAGTCCCGAGTCCCGGGACGAGGCCGAGGAGCCGCCAGCGCGAGCCCGTCTGACCGACCCGAGCGATGCGCGGTGGAGCCGCGTGGCGACCCCAGCACCCTGGGCCGACCAAGGCCCGCGGCTGCCGGCTGCTCTGCGGCCCCGGGTCCGCCTCCGTGTCCCTGGAGGACCGCAGCGACTGCGCGCTGGCCGTGGTCCGCGACAGCTCCGCATCAGGGCACCGGAGACACCGCGTCTTCCTGCGGGTGGTCAGCAGGGCCATCGCGGGGGCCGCAGTGGGATCCAGTTCGCCCCTTCCACCTGGACCTCCCGGGGATGGACAGAGACCTCGAGGGCTCCGGTTTACACAGGAGCAAAAATCACTGGAACGATGCTGACGATTTCACTGGCTGGGCCGGGATGTGGCCTCCCCAACCCGGAGTGTCCTTCCTGAAGACGAGCAAAGCTCCAGTGGGACCAAGCAGTCGCCACTCTGTTCTTCACTCCTGCCACAGCTTTCCACGTGGGACTGGCTCCAGCGAATGGGGGCCCCAAGTTACCTACTGTTGTCACACTGTACACGTATTCGGTATTTCAAGGCTTGAGATTGTGACAGGCTCCGAATTGTGATTTACATTAAATTCATGACAGGTATTAAAAAAAAAAAAAAGCCCAAGTAGAACATTACAAAGAACGCAAGAGAAAGACAAATCCAAGCGAGGTGAATACAATGAAGTTTGGGGCATACTATAAAAGTATCCAAAACAGCTTGGCCTATTAAGGCAAGATCTCTTTAAAGTATAACCACTGACATTCTTCTCACAAAATCTAAATTTATTCCTTGATTTAACATATAATTCACATTCACCTGTGACAACACCAGGAGCTCTTCTACGCTCTAAGGATACAGCAATAAGCAAAGAGACAAAAATCCTTCTCTAATCTAATAAATATGATTAATGACGTGACTAGATACAAGAAAAGAATTGTAATTTGGGTGTTCACCAATAAAAAGAAAATTAGATCCTATGTGTAGACAGTTGATCATTTAAGGTCCTTGTTGATGCGGCCAAACCAACTTTTCAGCCCCTCCTTACCTGGATGTGTATTCTATCACTATTAAACTGTACTATTCACATTCCCAAATATGCCCCCAAACCTCACACCTCTAGCCCTTTGTTTATGCAGTTCTCTCTTCTGGAATGTTCTCCCCTGCCCCATTACTAATTAGTAAAAACTTTCCCTTCTAGGACTTACTCTAATCCAATCTTCCCTGACCAAACTAAATCAAACTCAATTGTCTTTTGTATTCTAACAGTAATTTGTTTATATCTCTCTCACAAATTTATTGCTTGTACACATAACTACATATTCCTCAAAAGAATTCTTTTAATTCAACTAAGACAAGACATGTCATTTATTTTTACATCTAATGTCTTTCAAGGTGCCTAGCACAGGTTTCTTTTTTTTTTTTTTTTTTTTTGAGTGTTGTACAGGCCCCAGAGCCTCTTCCATCCTTGTCAAGGGGAGTGCTAACCTTCTCTCCTTTCATACAACACCCTAGCACAGGTTTCAACATGTTAAATCTGCAATACAAAATTTTTAAACTCAACTTTTTCAGCTGTTATGTAAACAACAAGATCCTAGAGTAAGCCTTCATTTCTGTTTTATCAAAAACTGAGACATCAAAAAGGAAGACCAAGACTGGAAGACTTGCAGAGATCATTGCTATAGTCCTCAATCTTTTTTCTGCTCAAATGCATTTGAGGAATACAACAGACTCCTTTCACTAAAAGTAGCTCGTGACCCTCAAAAATAAAAAACAGAAAACTTGTGAGTAACTTTAATGAGGCCCCAGGCGACACTGACACTCTCCACCCTACAAACGCAGGCTCACCGCAGCCCCTCGGTCACAGCAGCGTCGTATTTTGCGCCCACACCAGCTTTACACAAACAGCAGGGAAAAGAAGAGAGAAAAGGAGAAAGCAAGTCAGGAAAACCTTTAAAATGGGCAAAGTTGAACAATCTGCGTGGGGATATACATGTATGTGAAAATTGCTTTAATGCAAGAGAACGATAAACACAGCAGGCAGGAGAGCAGCGAGGGGACAGGGAGGAGACGGGGAAGCCACATGCGAATTCACACCATCAAACAGGTTCTGAGTTTTACTTTCAATGGGTTCAAGTTTTTGCTTTTTTATTATGTTGCATAAAATGAATATAAAAATATTTTCAAACATTTGCATCAAATATTACATAAAATTAAAAAATTAATCCCATTTGTTTTGGATGTACATTTCATTGTTACTTCAGTAAGTCTGAACTTTCCCCAAAAGTCTACTAGCAATTTTAAATTATTTTTCATTCATCGTCAATTCATACCATTTTCCCATTTATGTGTTAATTTTTCATATATTAACATTACTCATGCTTTTCTCTCTTTGCCTCCTAAGAAACATTAAATAAAATTATACTGAAATCTAGCTATGTATCCCTTTATCACCGTGAGTCTTGCAGTCGGGCACTGTCAGTCCCCCAACTTCGTTATTCTTCAAAATTATGTGGACTAGTCTGGGTCTTCTGCCTCTGCATATAAACTTTAGAATCATTTTTTTTTTTCATCCACTTATTCCTTCTTGAATGATCTTCCATTCTTCAGGAAGATCCAGGTTTCTAATCTATATAATTTTCCTCTGAAGAACTTCTTTTAAAATTTCTAAAAAGGCAGGTAACTGGCAAGAAATTCCCTCAATTTTGTCTGTCTTATAAAGTCTGTATTTTTACTTTTTATGGAAGACATAGCTTTGCTGGATACAGAATTCTAGGTGGGTGGATTTTTTTTCTTTCAATACGTTCAATATTTTCACTCCACTCTTCTTGCTTAGTTTCTGAGGAAAAAGACAGTTCTTAACTTTGCTCCTTTATAGGAAAGATTTTTTAATTTTCTGACATTTGAATATCATATGCTTAGGTATTTTTGGCATTTATTCTGCTTGATGTTCTCTGAGCTTCCTGGATCATTGGTGTGGCGTCGACATTAATTTGGTGAAATTCTCAGGCACTAGTGCTTCAAATATTGCTTCTGTTCCTTTCTTTCTTCACTTCCAGCATTCCCATTACACATACATTACACCCTTTGTAGCTGCCCCACAGTTCTAGAATATTCTATTCTGGGTTTGGGTTCCCCCACGCCCAGCTTTTTTCTCTTTGCTTTTCAGTTTTGAAAGTTTCCAACTGTCAAGCTGTGAGAGTCTATCTTCAGCCCTGTCCCGTGAGCCCATGAAAGGCAGTGTACATTTTGCTATAGTGTTTTTTATCTCTAGCACTTCTTTTTGGTTTCTTCTTAGAATTTCTACCTCTATGCTTAGATCACAAATCTAACCTTGCATGTTGCTTATTTTTTGCCTTAAAGTCCTTACCATTTTAATCATGGCCTTTAATAATTCCTGGTCTGATTATTCCAACATTTCTGCCATATCTGCCTCTAATTCTTGTGGTTGTTTAGTCCCTTCAAACTATTTTTTACCTTTCAGTAGGCCTTGCACTTCTCTGTTGAAAGGCAAACATGATGTATTGGGTACAAGGAACCAGGGTACACAGGCCTTCAGTAATGCAGTGGGAGGTGTGGGAGGGAGGCATTCCCAGCCCTGTCATCAGACTGCAGTCTTTGGTGAGCCTGTGCCCTGCACTGCGAACTTCACGGTGCTTCACAGTCCCCCCTTGGGTGGGGCAGGACGGAGCTGGAGGCTGGAGTAGGCTGAAGTTGTTTGTTTCCCTTTCCCCCAGTAGAATGATAGAGGGGGCTGGAGTTGGGTACTTCCCTTCCTCCAGGTAGGTCTGGCGCTGCTAGAATCACCTCTCCAGAGGGGAGGCCTCGTGAAGAACAGAGTGCTCCAGCATCTATCAGAACGGTTCATCTCTCCTTTCTCATGTGAGAAGCACAAAGGGGTTTTTCTCCAGTATTCACTGTGAGGTCCTGGCTGAGCTCCTGGAGGTAAAACTCAGCAATGCACGGAGGCCCTCCCCTGTGACTCAGGCCCTCTGGAGTCTGTAACTCTGAGTTGTCCACATAGAATGTCCAGCAACTCATCAGTTACAGCTCAGGTTTTCCAGCCCCAGCACTGGTTCCCGCAGAGGTTTCTGCTTGCAGGCCTCTGCTGTGAGGAGCTGGGATTCTTTGTATCTGCCTGTCTCTTCATTTTTGGTGCCGCAGTTTGTCCTGTGGTCTGACTCCTCTAAAAGAGCTAAGAGTTGGGTTTTCTTGACTGTTTAGCTTTTCAGTTGTTGTTAGGATGGAGTGGGGACTTAGGAGCTCCTGAAATGCCAGGCTGGAAACCACAAAATTACTGTTTTATATGACATTAAATGAGAATACGCAGTGTTTTCCCAAAGAGGCAACAACTGAAGTAGCATGATTTACTGAAAGATTTCCTTCTTCTCCAACAAAATGTGATACATTCCTAATCGTATATTAAACTCTTTTTTATTTAGAGACAGGGTCTCACTATGTTGCCCAAGCTGGACTCGAACTCCTAGGCTCGAGTCTTCCTCCCACCTCATCCTTCGGAGCAACAGGGACTACAGGTTTGCACCGCTGCCCAGCATCATAATTAAATTCTTATCAATGCTGGCATTACTTTCTTTGATCTGTTTGGTCTCTTATTAGTGCCCCATAATTTATTACAACTTGCATATACAAGCTACATATTTAAAAGCTACAATTCCATGTTTTCATTCATTCGTATATAATTATCGTATATGTATTATCTGCCCAGCAATATTGTCAGTGTTTTAAAGCATGCCATGCTTTCAACATTCTTTATGTCGCTAATAATTTTTACCATTAAATAGACACTAAATAAACACTCACCAATTGAATACTCTCCCCAACCAACCCTGAGATAGTAATGAGCGGGTGGCTGCTGGCGGCCGGGGGAGGGGAGGGCAAGCTCCTGCTTAGTGGGTGCAGAGCTCCAGGGTTACCAAACGGCAGCGCCACTGAGGTGGATGGTGGTGAGAACTGCGCATTATAGATGATGAAAATACACTCAACTGTACACTTCAAATAATTAAAATAATAAATTTTGTTACATGTATTTTACCACAATAAAACTAACTGAAAGAAAAAATAAGGGGAGGAGAAATAAAGTTAGTCCTTAACAATAAGATCCGGTAACCAGCCATTTATTAAGAAGAATAACTATCAATAACACTTCCCCAAGAACCTCCAAGCAGTCAGTGTGGCAAGCACTGAATGTGGACAGTTAGCAAAGCAGAGTACTTAAATTAGACTTCCTGGTAGGTTTTTGTTTATTTATTTTGGCATCAAAGTACATTAGATTAAGAACAGGAAATAACACTATGCAACTTATTGATCAAGGTTCCTGATAGCAAAACAGGTCATTTTGAATACTTTATTTGGTTTTATAAAATGTTTTAATTACTTTTTTAGTTAAACTAGTAAAGCAAAAGTATGTTTCCAGGCTTTTGGATTTGACAGAATAGCAGTTTATAAAACAAAATGATGGGTGCGGAAATTGTTGATCTTTCATTTCTTAAACAGTTACATTGAGGCATAATGCACACTCCATGCAATTTAACTATTTGAAGTATACAATTTAGTACTTGTTATATATAACATTTTTAATTTTTTTTAGAAATGTAAAACAGCATATTGTTTATTGACTACAAATATATCTGCCTCATTTAACTGCATAGTATTCCATAGAATTAGTATACCATTATTTATTAAGAATAAGCACCCTAAAAGTATTCATTGGAAGGAAGAAAGGAGATGCTGAGTTGCCACTCATGACAATGTCCACCAGATTCTCTGATCCAGATTCCTGGAGGTGGCTTATGAAACAGGCCCTCCCCATCTGGCCTATTACATCACTGGAAGGAGTTGTCATTCATGCGATCAGAAAGAAAGTAGCCAAAAAGCTAACACTGAAGTGCAGTTTGTCCATCTAGTGGATTGTCTTGCCTAACCAGTTATCTTGGACAATACCTTTAACTGTTTTGGGGTAAACTCAAGTAATACCAAATTTAAAAGGGTCTTCTAAAAAATTAAATGAAGTAAGAGAATTCCTGTAGCCTCTCCAAAAAGTTAGTTCTGTTTCCAGCTGCCTGCAAGTTAAATTGAGAGAATAATGGTTCATTGCCATATTTGTCACTATGTGCAATTAAGTCAAACCTAGATTGGAAAACAAAAAAAACAATAGCTGGACTGGAGAAGAAGTCTCAGCCAGCACAGCTGAGTTGGCAGTGCCAAAGAGGAGGAGATGGCCATATGCTCAGGCGATTGGTTACATGTAAAAGGACTAAGCAGGCCCGGTGCAGTGGCTCACACCTGTAATCCTAGCACTCTGGGAGGCTGAGGCCAACGGATTGTTTGAGCTCAGCATTTCGAGACCAGGCTGAGCAAAAGTGAGACCCTGCCTCTACTAAAAATAGAAAGAAATTATATGGACAGCTAAAAATATATGTAGAAAAATTAGCCAGGCATGGTGGCGCATGCCTGTAGTCCCAGCTACTCAGGAGGCTGACACAGGAGGATGGATTGAGTCCAGGAGTTTGAGGTTGCTGTGAGCTAGGCTGACACCATGGCACTCTAGCCTGGGCAACAGAGCAATACTCTGACTCAAAAAAAAAAAAAAAAGACAGAAAAACAAAGGACTAAGCAAATATGTCAATACATTGAGTGCCTACCCTCACTCTCAGGGAAGGCAGGTACAAATATAAAAGGGGGAAAGACTAGAATTAGAAACATCTAAGATTGGATTGTAATTGGAACTATCAGTAAAAACTCCTGGTTTCTGATTGATAGATGATAGATAGAAAAACATCTATCTGTGTATAGACATAGATACATATACAGTCAGGCCTCTGTCTGTGGGCTCTGCATCCATGGATTCAACCAATTGTAGATCCAAAATATTTGAGAAAAAAATTGTATCTGTACTGGACATGTACAGACTTTCTTCTCTTGTCATTATTCCCTAAACCATGTAACAACTATTTGCATAGCGTTTACATTACATTAGGTATTATAGGTCTTATAAGTAATCTAGATATGATTTAAAGTATATAAGAGGATGTGCATAGGTTATATGCAAATACTACACCATTTCATATCAGGAACTTGAGCATCCATGGATTTTGGTACCTGTAGGAGGTCCTGGACCCAATCCCCCACTGAGGAACAAGGGACAACTGTATATGTATGTATGTATGTATTTATGTATACATGCACACACATACATACATACACACATAAACACAAAGATGAGTATAACAGCAGCAATGAGCATGCCAGACATCCAGACTTTGGTTTCTAAATATTATTCTCCTCAAAAGGAACCAGAGAAATGGCTAATTTCAGGGCTCAGGCAGGGAAAGTATTTAATAAGCCTAGAACATCATGTACCATAAAGTATGGAAATTCCCAAAAGATCATGGAGATATATCAAAATGACACTGGAGCCAACCAAGGGGCTCCCACTGGCTAAATCTGGGACAATTTGAACATCAAAGAAATGATATAATGAGAGCAATCGTTTATAAACCATTGAATAAAATAGGAACCGAGGAGCCCATACTGATATCAATTAATAGATAAACAAATGGGGGTGGATACAGAGGCAGGAAAGCTTTCCCTTACAATAGAAGGTCAACTAATAAATGTAGAAGGATGATGGAAGGGATGGTTACCATTTGGTAACCCTTATAATAATTGTTTTAGTCAAGGAGCAAAACTGGATACTAATGTAAATGGGTGAAAGTGTGATCAGGAACAGGATTTTTACATAGTCTCAAAATATCTCCAGACAATATTTATTCATTAACTTTCCATTGCAAAGTCTGGCAGACATCATCTTACCAAATGATGAAAGTAAATTTCATCAGCAATGGGACAAATCAACGTCATGTGCCTTCTGATAGATGCATTGAGAAGAACACAGCATCACTTCTGTGGTATTCCTGCCAAAAACGCCTGTCCTGAGTACATTGGTGGTATAGCGGTGAGCACAGCTGCCTTTCAAAACACATGTCCTAAATCCAGTCATGAGGAAACATCAGACAAACACAAACTGATGGACATTCTGCAAAGTAATTGGCCTGTCCTCTCCAAAATATCAAGGTCATGAAAGGAAGGAGAGACTCGGAACTGCTCCAGATAGAAGGAAACTAAAGAGACATGACAGTGAAATGCAATGTGTGATCCTATATTGGATCCTGGATCTGTAAAAGACTTTATTGGAGAAAACCAGTAAAATTTGAATGAGGTTTGTGGATTAGAATGTGCTATGGTATTAATTTCCTGATTTTGATGGACATAATGTGATTCATGTAGAAAAGTGTCTATTTTTTAGGAAACAGACATTGAAGTATTGAGGGGTCCTGTGACATCATGTCTGCCACTTACTGCCAAATGGTTCAGAAAAAAATGACTTGTATCCACACAGAGAGAAAGAGAGAATGATAAGGCAGATGTGGTAAATTTCTAACAACTGGGAAATCAGGCTGAGGGAACACAGGATATCTTTGTACTATTCTTGAAACTGTTTTGAAGAGTTTAATTATTTCCACTTTTATAGTTTTGAAATATTTTTAATAACCCCATTGTAACATCCCCTTCAGCAATTTAATTCAAGATGAGTATAAAATAAGAGCATGAAGCTAATAAGAAATAAGTCATGCACAAAGTAAGAATTTATAAAGATAAATAAATGTTACTAAATATATTAAGACCTATGAATCTTGGATTCTATTTTTTAATTACATACTAAATTTTACTGTTAAAGAGCCATGGGGGGCCAGAAAAGTTCTAAGAGGTCTTTTCTTCATATATTTTTACATTAGGATCAAGAATAAAGTACAGTGATCCTAAGAGGGTTATGTATCAGAGAGTTCTTCTGGAGTTAACTCATATAAGGTTTTTATTTTATTTCATCATAAAACAAGTCAAGCAAAAAAAAGCCTAGCTCTCTTTTCCTGCTGTGACAATGGGTCTGGTCGTCATCTGTGGTGTATGCATCACACTCTGTAAACCTGTATCTTGCTCTTGCCCTATCATCCCATCTTTCTCTCCTCAATAAACCTCATTTCCATGCTTGCCTTACAAAAAAACAGTAAAGCCTGGGAAATACATTATGTAATATAATGTACACCTACCCAGCCTAAAGTAAAACATTTCTAAACACAACAGACTCTCTTCTTCTCCCTACCATGTTCCCAGGACAATATTCTTAATTTAGTATCTGTCATTCCCTTTTAAGTATTTATACTTTTGCTGCACAAGTATATATTTCTTAACAAAATATAATCTTGTTTGGCATGATATTTGACTTTACAGAAATTGTAAAATACCATATACATCCTTCTAAGCTTATTTTTCTCACTCAAGTGTTTTTAGATTTAGTTAGCTTGATACACATAATTTTAATTCATTCGTTTTAACTGCTGTGTAGTGTTCCATGGTTTAAATATATTATTTTTTATTCTATATCATATTGATGAGCATTTAAATTGTTATCCCATCTACCCTATTACAAACAATGTTAAAATGAACACCAAATCTACGCCTTAAAATGTTTTGCAAGCATTTATCTTGGCCGGTGGTTCTCAAACTTTGGAATGCATCAGAATCCCCTGAGGGTTTTGTTGAAACATAGATTGTTGAATCCCACCCCCAGAGGTTCTGATTCATTTTCTAAAAGAGGTTTTTAAGTGATGTTGATGCTGCTGGCCTGAAGACCACACTTTCAGATCCACTGCCCTAGGATGTACATCCTGGAGTAAAATTGCTGGGTCAAATAACTGTGCATCTTCAGCTTTACCAAATTGTGCCAAATTGCTCTGCAAAGGAATTTTAATGATATGCTCTCCCACAACAGGCAAGTTGTCTTTCTCAAATCCACACCACACTTGATGTCACAACACTTTTAAGGTTTTACCAATCCAAAGAAAATGGAATTATGACCGGGCACGGTGGCTCACGCCTGTAATCCTAGCACTCTGGGAAGCTGAGGCGGGTGTATCATTTGAGCTCAGGAGTTCGAGACCAGCCTGAGCAAGAGCAAGACCCCATCTCCACTAAAAATGGAAAGAAATTATAGGGACAACCAAAAATATATATAGAAGTACTCGGGAGGCTGAGTCAGGAGGATTGCTTGAGCCCAGGAGTTTGAGGTTGCTGTGAGCTAGGCTGATGCCACGGCACTCTAGCCCAGGCAACAGAGCGAGACTCTGTATCCCCCCCCAAAACAACAACAACAACAATATGGAATTGTGGTTTTCATTTGAATTTTTATAATTACTAATGAGGTTGGGCATCTTTTTATATGTCTGTGCCATTCAGGCTCGGTTTTCTCTTGTCTGCATTATCTGTTCATTCCTTTGTTTGTTATTAGGGTTTTTAACTTATGTCAAAAGACAAAATTACAACAAATTTAAAGATCCAATTAGCTTTTATTTGTGCTTCTAGAATTGGGCAACACCTCACTCTGTGAAAATAAAATGAGTGTTCTAATGAACTGAGCAGAGAAGACTGGCTTTATAGGCAGAAAAAATGCTGCAGAAAGCAGAAACAATACAAAAAAAATGGATTGGCCATTTCAAAGTTACTTTCCTTATAGGGTTAAAAAAGAGGGGACTTCTTTACTATGCAACTCAGGTTGGTTGACTGGTATTCACCTGCTTTTTGGGAAACTGGTCTGTTTCAAAGTTCTATTTAACTGTGGCACTTAGCACAAGCAAACCCATTCTGGTTTGACCTGGTCTACTGGGGCCTAGTGCAGGCAGCTAGTCCAAAACAGTGGCCTCCCATAAACCTTGTTTAACTCTTATATAGAGTAATAGTTACTAAACTGTCATCTTTAGAACATGATGTGAGGACAATGCACCTATAATACATTTTTGGGAAATTCAACATATATATTTACACTCAGTTTATTATAATATAAAAATTTCTGTGTTATATCAACCTAAAAGTAAGAAGCTGATGAAAAATTAATATAGAGAGTTTATTTGGGCCAAGGTTGAGGACAGTAGCCTGGGAAACACTTTCAAGTTGCCTTGAGGAGTCTTCCAGGGAGCAAGGAAATGTTCAAGATTTTAAAGAAAAAAAGGACAAATCAGGAGAGGGGACAATTACAAAAGTTGTTCAGCAGGAATTCTCATTGGTTTACAGATACAACAGTGGTTAGCGATTGGCGACAGACTGTTGAACTATAGGGTGCATGGCATTTTATGGCTACTTGGCATCAGGTTAGTCTAGAACCTCATAGCAAGTGGCTTCAAGAGGTAATTATTGTGCTCAAGGGGGAGTGAGAGTGACTGCTGTTACATTTTAAATGCCTCTCCTGGCCTGATAGTTTAAAAGTGCTGGAATTCCTCAGATGAAAAGGGTTGTTTTTTTTTCTTTCTCAGTTATAATAGGAGAAATAAGAATACAAAATTACATATGTACCACAATATATAAACTAACACCCCAAAACACCATACTTAGAAAAGAAACTAAAAGGAAATATTCTATCACTGTATGTTCAAGTTTACAAATAGGTTTTTTTTTTATGGCTTTTAAGTATGTACTCTTTCTTCCAATTTTCTATATTTTCAAATTTTTAAATTAAAATAATGTAGTTTCATATTCCATGGAGATTCAGCGCCAAGCTAACACATAAAACAAAAGTCATGTATGTAATATTACCCTGAACATCCCTTAAATTGGGCTGTCTCTCAGAAAGTCCAATAGTGATTGAAGAAATGTTCAGGGTAATTTTGCAATACAACCCATTTTCTGTCTACCATTGGAATTATTGCTGTTTCTTCAGTTGAGTACCAGATGGAGCAACAGAAAAGCAACTGGGTAACATAAGAAAAATCTACATTGTATCTCTTCTTAGAATCACACTTAATCTAGTGAGATGATAATATCAGAGACACCCAGAAACTGGGATCAATGAAGAAAAAGCAGGTTTACACATTTCATCTCATGCTCACCCTACGGTTCATTGAGTGGAATGTTAGGCAGTATAATGCACCATTTAGACTGTTGCTTTCTCCCTCTCTTATTTTTGTGGGGCTAAGCTCATATAGTTGAATTTGCATACACTAAATTTGTATATGAGGAGACTGCATTGTACAGTTTGTTTATAATAGGGAAAAAGACACCTTTTTCAAAGGAACAGATATTCTGGAATACATAAATATATACATGCCCCCTGTTTTCATCATTTACTCAGTCATTCAACAAATATTGCATCTGCTGTTTCCAGCACTGGGCTACATAATGGAAGAGATAGAGGAAAAAGTAAAACAATCTCTGTCCCTACCCTCATGGTGCTTAATCAATTAATCAATCAGTCAAATAAAAAATTATCCTGTGATAAAAAAGAGGTACATAGTATCTCGAGAACATATAATAAGGATATTGATGTACACTGAGGGTTTTAGAAAGGCTCCCTGTGAAAGTGACTACTGAGCTGGTTAGGAAGTATGGGATGCTGTGATGTAAGCTGGAGCCAGATGACACTGCCTCATGAGAGCCAATAGTTTAATTTTCAGAAATTTTGAGACAGGTTTTAAATAGCCATTATTAAACATTAAATTATGTAAACTTATAATTAAATTATATTAAAAACAGATCATAAATACTCAAAACTCATCACTTCTTAATTATTTTTACATTTTACTCTTTTTATTTTTTTATGTTTTTTTTTTTTTTGAGACAGAGTCTCACTCTGTTGCCCAGGCTAGAGTGAGTGCCGTGGCGTCAGCCTAGCTCACAGCAACCTCAAACTCCTGAGCTCAAGGGATCCTCCTGTCTCAGCCTCCCAAGTAGTTGGGACTACAGGCATGCACCACCATGCCTGGCTAATTTTTTCTATATATATATTTTAGCTATCCATATAATTTCTTTTATATTTTTAGTAGAGATGGGGTCTCGCTCTTGCTCAGGCTGGTCTCGAACTCCTGAGCTCAAACGATCCACCCACCTCGGCCTCCCAGAGTGCTAGGATTACAGGCGTGAGCCACCGCGCCCGGCCTACATTTTACTCTTATCTATGCTCTTGAGGTTATCTACTATGCATCTTTTCCCATTCTGAGTAGCAGAATGAAATCATCCTGTCCAGCACCTCTGCACTGCATATGCTACCTGCCCATTAGTGACTTAGTAGCCACGTCAGTTATCAGATCGACTGTCACAGTGTCGCAGTGCTTATGTTCAAGTATATCTTATTTTACTTAATAATGGCCCCCAAGCTCAAGAGTGGTGATGCTGGCAACTCAGCTATGCCAAAGCCACAAAGTGCTTCCTTTAAGTGAAAAAGTGAAAGTTCTCAACTTAATAAAGAAAGAAAAAAAAAAGTAGGCTGAGGTTGCTAAGATCTACGGTAAGAACAAATCTTTCATCCGTGAAATTGTGCACAGTATATTGTCATAATTGTTCTATTTTATTATTATTATTATTAATCTTTTTACTGTACTTAATTTATAAATTAAACTTTATCATCAGTATGTACGTATAGGAAACACATAATATAGGGTTTGGTGCTATCTAAAGTTTCAGGCCTCCACTGGGGGTCTTGGAACATATCCCCTGAGGATAAGTGAGAACTACTACATCCATGGAAAAGCTGCTTCAGAGCAGTGACGAGTACAGAAGCAAGGCTGGAATGGGTTAAGAAGTGAGTAGGAAAAAAGAAAATAGAGGCGCTTTTCCTTCTATTACAAAAAACAATTGCAGGAAATGTACTTACTTACGTTGGCCTAAAAGAAAAAAGTTGTGATTTTAACCAAATCAGAAATGTTAACTGAATTCAAGCTCCACTTAGGACAAAAGTTCACCTCAATTTATCCATGTAATTTTACCTAGTTCTCTGAGTTCCAGAGGATGAAACTAACTCTGGAAAAACACAATGGTTATAAAACAAAAACTCGAAGTAAAAAATAAATAAATATTTTTTAAAAACCACAACAGTAAGTTGTTACCACTGCCATTCCATTTAGGAAACAGCAATTCTACAAAGAAATTGTTACCAAAAAAAATTGCTACAAAAAAGTCAGCTGGAGAAAGTGAAGCAAGAACGTCACTCTGCTGAGCCTTACCTGGCCCACCCCATTCTGAGTCAATGATTATCACCAGATGCAGGCAAAAGACATGGATATTTTTATACAAATTTCATAAATAAACATAATACTATGAAAATCCTGAGTTTAAAACCCCAGTACAGCCAATGGAGTACTGTACCTTTGTTTTTATTTGCCTCAAATGGGAGCATATGCATCTTTAGCTTTTAATGGTCACACCCTCCTCTCACTCTGTGTTCCATACAGAGGATGCCTTTCTTTCCTCGATGCCTTTCTCTCATATCAAAAACCTTATCCAAGTATAAGGTTGAGTTCTGTCTACCAGTGAGTCTTTTCTGGTTATCACACCTTATTTGGGAAATCTTAGCATTTGTGCTTTTAATGTGTAATACTGCCAACTGGGCCTTGCTCTCAAATTGTTAAATATTTTCCACAAGAGATTATAAAGTTCTAGCACGTAGAGACTGTGATACCTCGTTCTTTCATGTTTCCAAGGCTCTTTGTATTCAAATTAAGTAGAGTACTGTAAACTATTAATAATTATAACTTATACTGCTCAAAGTCCCATTTTCATCCCCAAATCTCCATTCTAAAATTTCTTTGAATAATAAGAGTTAACATTTATTGAGTGATACTATATAGCATTCACTGTTCAAGATACTTTTCACATATTAACACACATAATCTTCCCAACAACCCTATGATATAGATACTACTATTCCTATTTTACAGATAAGAAAACTGAGGTACAGAGAGGCCAAGTGACCGACCCGAAGTCCCACAATTAGTAAGTGGCAGAGTTGGGATTCAAACTAAGACTGACACAGGAGCTCACATTTCTAAATTTTTAGCAACACAAAAATAACTCTTTCAAGGCCTGGTCCTCCCTGGCCTTGTTTTAAGATGTGCCTGGATAAGCAGCACAGTTTCACAGCCAGAATTTAAAGAAATTCTACTCTTTTCTTTTCAAAAAGGGATAAAACATAGTGTACAGCAACACTTAACCAAATCCCCTTCCTTCTCCTGTGTTCTGTCCCCAGGCACTTCAATTCCAAGGCCTTTGTCTAGCGATCACTATCAGTTTTCCAGCCCCCAAAGGGAAAACCACAAAGGGATTCTTTTGAAAGATGGCCCCAGGCTCCCTGCTGGCAAAGAGAATCCTTCCTTCAGAAATGTTTAGGTTCAGTTGTCAGGGTGGGAGAGAAGGCCATAAAGATACCCACAGTCACTCCTAGAAAATTGCCCTGAGGTAATTTGCGGAGAAGGGAAACTTTGGCCAAATACAAGTTTCTCCTCTGCAAAGTCCATCGAGAGAGTTGTTCAAAAGAGAAGCCTGGCCCACTATTTGCAATAGATTCTCTACATATTGAAACACAGTTATTTCTCTGGGGGTCCCGAGCACTTTTAAGACTTTGGCTTTTTTCTTGGTTTGTTTTTTGAGACAGAGTCTCATACTCTGTTGCCCGGGCTAGAGTGCCGTGGCTTCAGCCTAGCTCACAGCAGCCTCAAACTCCTGGGCTCAAGCGATCCTCCTGCCTCAGCCTCCCGAGTAGCTGGGACTACAGGCATGCGCCACCATGCCCTGCTGATTTTCTTTAAATATTTTTAGTTGCCTGGCCAAGTTTCCTTCTATTTTTTAGTAGAGATAGGGTCTCACTCCCGCTCAGGCCGGTCTCAAAACTGCTGAGCTCAAACAATCTGCCCGCCTCGGCCTCCCAGAGTGCTGGATCACAGGAGCGGGCCACCGCGCCAGGCGAGACTTTGGCTTTCTTATCAGAAAAATCTTGATTCATACACAAACTTTGAGGAAACGCGTACGTCACAGTCCTAAATTAAGAAACCCTGGCCGTGCGTGGCGGCTCGCGCCTGGATCCCTGGCGCTCTAGGCGGAGGCGGGAGGTCGCCCGAGGCCAGCGTTCGAGACCCGCCCGAGCCGGGCAAGGCCCCGTCCCTACCTGGAGTCAGCGAGGCCGGCCGGGCGCGGCGGCGCCTGCAGCCCCAGCCACCCACGGAGGCTGACGCAGGAGGCCAGGGCCTCGCTGGAGCCCAGGAGTCTGAGGCTGCAGCCAGCTGTGAGGACGCCACGACACTACTCTAGCCCGAGGGACAGAGCGAGACTCTGTCTCAAAAAGAAAAAAAAGAAATCCCTATGGCGGAGGGATTGTGAGCTTTGTTGAATCACAACTTGTACGTTTTTTTAAGCCCCGGTCATGGCACTTAAGGAACACCGGGACCCGCTGTGCCAGTGGCGGCCCCCAGGTGGCACTGCGGGGACAGCTAAGCGGGCCGCCTGCGTCCACCGCAGAGGCTGACGGGGACGGGGATTCGATTTTAATTTTTTTAAATTGTGGCAAATATGTTATCATAAAATTTGCCACCTTAACCATTTTTGAGTATACAGTTTGGTGGCATTAATTACTGTGCATTCACAGTGTTTTGCAACCATCGCTATTTTCCAAAACCTTTTTGTCACCCCAAACAGAGATTCTATAACCATTAAACAATAATTTCTCATTCTCCCCTCTTCCCAGCCCCTGGTATCCTCAAAGCTACTTTCTGTTTCTATGGATACGCCTATTCTAGATACTTCATGAGTGGAAACATACACTATTTGTCCTTTTGTGTCTGGCTTATTTCACTTAGCATAATGATTTAAGGTTCATCCATGTTGCAGCCTGTGTCAGAACTTCATTTATTTTCACGGATGGATAATATTCCACTGTATGGAATATCACACTCTGCTTACCCATTCCCCTGTTGGACACGTGGGTGGCTTCTACCTTTCGGGTACTGTGAGTAGCGCTGCAGGACACACTGGCACACAGGCATCTGCCGAAGTCTGCTTTTAATTCCTTTGGGTATATACCCAGAAGTGGAGTTGCTAGCTCACATAGTAATTCTATGATTAACCTTTTAAGGAATCAGCAAACACTTTTCTACAGCAGCTGTACCATTTCACAATCCTACTAGCAGTGTACAAGTGTTCCAATTTCTCCACATTACCAACACTTGCCATTTTCCATTTTTTCTTTTTTCCCCCCAAAAAATAAAACAGCCATCTTAGTAGATGTAAAGCAGTATCACATGGTGGCTTTGATCTGAATTTTCCTAACGACTAATGGTGTTGAGCATCTTTTCATGTACTTATTGGATATCTGTTATCTTGTCTAGAGAAACGTCTATTCAAGTCCTTTGCCCATTTTGGAATTGGGTTGCCTGTTTGGTTGTTGTTGAGTTGTAAGTGTTCTTCATAGATTCTGGATATTAGTCCCATGTCAGACATAAGCTTGGTAAACATTAGGTTGTCCTTATACTTCCTTGATAATGTTCTTTGATGCATAGCAGTTTTAAATTTTGATAAATTATAACATCTATTTTTTCTCTTGTTGCTCATGCTTTTGGTGTCATACCTATGAATCCATTGCAAAATCAAAAGTCTGAAGATTAACTTCTGTTTTCCTCTAAAAGTTTTAGGGTTCTGGATTTTATATTTAGGTCATTGATCCCTTTTGAATTAATTTTTATATATGATGTGAGGTAGGAGGTCCAACTTCATTCTCTACAATGTGGAAATCAAGTTATCCCAGCACCATCTGTTGATGAGACTATTCTTTCCCAATTGAATGGATTCAGTGTCTTGTCAAAAATCTACTGGCCATATAGATCTATGGGTTTTTTCTGAACAATAAATTCTAATTCATCAGTCTATATGTCTATCCTTATTCTAATGCCACACCGTTTTGATTCCTGTAGCTTTGTAGTAAATTTTGAATTGAGGAGGAGGAGGAGGAAGAGGAGGAGAATTGTTGAGAAAAAGCAGGACAAGGAATGGAAGACTAACTGCAGTTTTGGAAAATGATAGTTGTTTTTAAGTTGCTTCCAGCTACAGGGTGCAAAATGAAGAGAAAACATCACTAGGACTTAATTTTGGACGGGGAATGAGGCAGAGGCAAGTCTCAAGGACAAAGCTTCCGTTTCTGTCTTACACAGGGTACTGAAGTAAGGACTGTGGGAAGAAGACTAAATTTGCAGAAGGCAGTGGTGTGTGCATGTGTGTGCTGAGTTTGGTTTGGGGCAGACTAAGTTCAGATGCCTTTTAGAAATCCAAGGGAAGATGCCAAGCAGCTATGTGGAGATAAAGCTGAGGACTTCAGGAGAGCACATGCTGAAGATCTGTGAGACACGTAATAGTAACCAAAACCATAAATGCAGATTTGACTTCCCCAGGACAGAATATGGCAGAAAGAGACCTAGGCCCCAAGAACTAAGAGCAAATCCAGGAGAGCTATCCTATAGAAATCCAGTGAAGATAGGATTTCAAAAAGTGCAGAGTATCACTGAAAAGTCAAAAAGCAAAAGGAACTGAAAAGTCCACTAGATTTAGCAAACTGTTGGTCACTGGTGACTTTAGCAAGAGTAATATTATTTTGTTGAAATAATATTGTTCCAAACCAGATCAGGGTAGGGTGGGTTAAGGAGTGAGTGACAGGTGGAGAAACTGAAACAGAAAGAGAGCCCTTCCTAGAAGACAGACTGGACAAAGGGAGGAGGCAGATGGGAAAGGACCTGGAAAGAGATGAGAAGGCACATGTAGGTCTACGGTTACGCAAATTTTATCCTCATTTTAATTAAAATACGTACATATGATTTTTCAAAAATCAAACAATCCCAAACCCCATACCCCTATTGCTGCTACCCTACGGCAATCCCTGCCCTCTATTTTAGTTTTGTTTTTTGGTACTTACCTCTGTATTTATAAGCCCCACCCTTACCTACTGACGTCCTACCTCAAGTCAATTAATCTCTTCCACATACACCCACCCCCAACACAAACGCACATACACTATCCTTCCTCTTATCTTCTCAATAAAGTCATACCCCACTTTCTAGTTATACCAGCATTCACTGTTTTAATTACCAGGACAACGTGCTGACACTTCACAACTGCTCTGAACTCTTATCACATCTCCAGCTCCCCAAGACCCAGTCCAGACATTTCCCCAGACACAGAGCAGGGCAACTGTGGGCTCATCTCCTCTATTTACTTCCTCTCGGGACTGCAATCTTATACTGCCTATTGCCCAGTGCTGGAAAGCAATAGCCTCCTGTATTTTACCCAGTTTCATCATGGATGGTGGGAATATAAGTCCATTAGTAGTTGCTCTGCCTTGGCCAGAAGTAGAAGTCTAGACTGTCTCCTAGTACCCCTGTTTCTAGCAGGGCATCACCCACTTTCAAGACAGTCTAAATGAGAACTGTTCTCATTTGCCCTTTTCAGAAAATACACCTCAAGGCTTTTGCAGTATAGAAAAGGGTAGTGAGCTGGCTGCAGGTGCTGGGGAAGGGCTGTGTGCACGTAACTACCACAGACTGGGAGCGATCACCCTATTCTCAGCCCCCTTCACTTCCCCACCCCCAGAGGGACCTCTAATTCTTGAGATTTCCATGGTTTTGAGGCTCAAACTGGCATGTTCCTTGACCTTCCCTCTCAGGCACTTACCTTTCCTGCTAAATCAAAAGACACTTCCACCACTTTCTTTCCAGTTTCCAAAATGTCATCTTTTCTACACTCTAGTCTATCTCATTCTTTTTGTCTCTATATATGGATACACACACACACACACACACACACAACAACGTTCATTTCGATAGGGTTTCAGGAAAGAATGCACATTCAGTTAATCTTGTTCCAACAAAGGTCAGGTTTGAACTGTTTGTTTCAAATATGAAAGACTTCAAAATGTTTGAGATTCTATAAAAAGATTCACTTGAGAGGATGAGGTTGACTATATAAGAGAAAAGACATACATAAACTTTTTCTAAAGCCAGAAGATCAAATTCAAGCCGGAGAAAACATAGTTTTTAATAAGAACAAAAAAGTATATCACATGTAAATTAATAACTTTGGCCATATTTGAAAAGATTTATTAATATTTATAAATCTAAAGAATCCTAAGGAAAATAATTATCTTCTCCTAAATAGAAATTCAGCAATATGCCATAAAATTATTGAAATCAATATAAAAGAATAGTGAAAAGAAAGTATTCAATTTTCTCCTGCTTAATCATAAAAAGTGGGGCACTATAAAGGGCTTCTCTGTTAGCCTCAAGTATTTGATGCATAAAAATGTCCTATGTATCTACACAACCTGCACTGGACCTGCCAGAGCACAGCACAGTTCCCGTAAGAGTTAGTTTGTTTTGACACTTTCTTTACATTCTGTGGGACAGAGACCGTACACTGTTCAGCATGGGATCCATCGCTTAACATGGAAAAGTCTGAATTTAATAATTCCAAAACACTGTACAACACTGTATCCTGGGGAAGTAAATAAATCTATATAAACAGAAATTTTGAGTGCTGATTGCATAATTCAAATTTTTGCTTTCTTTCTTTTTCTTTTTTTTTGAAATGGAGTCTCACTCTGTGGCCTGGGCCAGTGTACAGTGGTGTCATCACAGCCCACTGCAACCTCAGACTACTGGGCTCCAGCAATTCTCCTGCCTCAGCCTCCCGACTCGCTGGGACTACAGGCGCGTGCTACTCCACCTGGCTAATTTTTCTATTTTTTGTAGAGACAGGATCTCACTCTTTCTCAGGATGGTCTTGAACTCCTGGCCTCAAACAATTCTCCCACCTCAGCCTCCCTGAGTGCAAAGATTACAGGTGTGAGCCAAATTTTTGCATTCTGAACATATCAAAAACACTATCACATACAAAAATGACCTAAAGCACAGTTTTGCTGTCTACACATTTCTCCATAAAAATGGAAGTCTGCAAAAAATCATAAATTATTGAAGAGATTTGAGTTGTAATAGCTTATCAACAATTTACTACATAAAAAAATGAGTATATCACCTTGATCTAAAAATTTTAGAACTACATTATGAAACCTAGGCTGTTAGTTTCTGTACTTGCTATAAATGATTTTGGTTTTATCCAAAGTGGGTTATGTGTCCAAACCTAACAAATATTAAATTACAAATTTCCTCCATTAAAAACCCTAATATTTTACACTTCTAATAGAAGACAGCCTATAAATATATAAAGCTAAAATTTCAAAATGTAAAAAATTCTTTATTCACAGAAAGGAAAAACTCTTTCATAAGGAAGAATGTCCTTTGCAAGCAAAAGGGAGTGATAATTATTAGTGACTATTCATTTCTGCAGGGACAGAAAGAACTAGCAGGAGGTTAAAAGGTTTTTTTTTTTTTTACATCTTGTCATGTAAAATTATGATTAAATATAACATAAATGTCTCCCTATTCAGCAAAGATAAACAAGTATTCTCATAAAAATATAGCTAAGAGTTGAAAATATTTGCTGTTAGACAACACTACTAATTTTGCATAATTTTGCACTCCACGTTGTTGGGCCAACAAAGTTTTTTACCAGTGATCTAAATCAATACTGCAATTGGAAGTTTATGGAATTATAAATATAATACATTGTATTTTTGTGATAACTTTCTAGTTTGTATTGATTAATTATGGTCATTTCTAATGACTTTTCCTAAAATGTTTTTGAATGCTTAAAAATTAACTCTATTACTATCAAAGAAAATTACTCTCAGTTGTCTATAGCAATTCATATCAAAAGCACACCTAATTTTGTTTAATGGACATTAAAGAAAATAGGAAAAGTGCCCAGTTCTATTAAAAGTGCATATTCCCGGCCGGGCGCGGTGGCTCACACCTGTAATCCTAGCACTCTGGGAGGCCAAGGTGGGTGGATAGCTCGAGCTCAGGAGTTCGAGACCAGCCTGAGCAAGAGCGAGACCCTGTCTCTACTAAAAAAATAGAAAGAAATTATATGGACAGCTAAAAATATATATGCAGATAAAATTAGCCGGGCATGGTGGCGCATGCCTGTAGTCCCAGCTACTCGGGAGGCTGAGGCAGTAGGATCGCTTAAGCCCAGGAGTTTGAGGTTGCTGTGAGCTAGGCTGACGCCATGGCACTCACTCAAGCCAGGGCAACAAAGCGACACTCTGTCTCAAAAAAAAAAAAAAAAAAAAAATTGCATATTCTCTTTAGTGGGAAGTGTTGTAAAATTTTACTTATTTCAAAAATTAACCTAGAATCATTCATCCAATGTTTTTGAGCACCTACTATTTGCTAAGCACTGCTCTAGGCACTCAGGATAGAGTGGTGAATGATTCAGAAAGGTTCCTATACTTATATGGCTTACTGTTAATATTTGAGGATATTGGGGGAACAGACAATAAATGTGAAAACAAAAAGATGATTTCAGATAGTGACAAGTCCTGTGAAAAAAAGAAAAGAAAAGGAAAAAATCAGCAGGCAATAGGGAGGGCCACTTTAGATTGGGTGGTCAAGGTTGCTATGGTGGTCATCAGTGTTGCTCACTAAATACTTCTAGTTGTCCTAAGCACCAGCAGTATTGCACTTGTAAAGGAAAATAAAAATCTCAGGACCCTCCAACTCCCTATGCCAAAGGGAAGGTCAAGCCCAGATGCTGAGTCATGCAACACCCTCTTGCAAATGAACAGCTGTTACTAACACTACAGGCCAGATTGCCACAGAAAGGTAAATGGCTTCAGGCATCTACCCGGACAGTTCCCACAGATCATTCATAAGGACACTGTTTGCTGGCCTCCCATCAATGAGGACATGCAAATTGTAACTTCCAGGTCTGCAGGCTAAGTCTAGCTCCTAAAACTAAAGTCCACTTTGATTCCACACTAATAATGGGGATTACAAGTTTATCTTCCCAAGTGCAGAACAGAGACAAGACCATTCTTTCTTCCAGCTACCCAGGGACATCTGTATAACCGATTCTTCCTTTACTCCCTTTTCTCTTCAAACATTTTCCTTAACCCTGTGTAAAATGCAGATTTCCTGGCAGTAACTAAAATCTCACAAGAATGTAACCATTTGCATCACGGCCCACCCTCTCCCCTTTTTTCTTTCTATATGCCCTCACTCTTTAAATACCGAGTTTCCAAATCCCTCTTCAGATAGCACAGGTCACAGATGCTTCTGTGGTTTGTCCTGGAACTTTGGCTTCGTAACCCTCCACTGATTGAGATCTTTGCCTGGCCACCTATTTGGGTTGTCACACTTCCCCATAGCCCTAAAAATGTGATTTATGACACCTGGCATTTGAAGATTCAAGAATCTTACTCTGATTTGCTACGCTTTTCTATATACCACAGGCAATCCAATGCCCCGATGGTGGCTGCTGTCAGCCTCCTACCAGAAGGAGGACCATTTGAGGCAGAGCTCCCACTAACCCATGATGGATGGGTAGCATGAGCAAGACCCATTGTTTTGAACCACTGAGGTTTGAGGTTGCTTGTTTCACAGCACAACCTAACCAATCCTGCCTATCATAGAAAGTTAAGGAGATCATAAATGAAGTAAAACTTAAATGATGAAAAAGAGCTAGGCACACCAAGGGGAAAACACATGCAAAGACATAACTGAGAAAGGACAGTGGCGGGAGTGTGGTGAATAAGGAGAATCGGTATGAAGGAAGTGGAGAGCTGTACTCAGATCAGGCCACCCAGGATTGAAAGCAGACTGTGGGCAGCTTGGGCTCAATACCATTTCCATAGGCGAGCAAGGTGGGGATTTTAAGCTGGAGTGGGTGGGATGGGCATGGGGGGGGCTTTTAAGGGAAAAGCTACCTAATGAATCATGAACAGGTAAAGTCCCTTTCTACCACCAAATTCCAGATGACTGGTCTCAGGCTCAGACAAGAGACCAAACTGTACCTTTCTGGAGAAATTAAATGATCCCAGAGAAAGAACCTTCAGACACTGACATCTGAAGGAACCTAAAGAAACAGCCATCTGACCACCTGACATCCCACCAGTAAAACCCACACAAAGAATGTCCAATTAGCTTCCCAATGTCTCACTCATAAATACAAACAGACAGCCAGGAATCACCAGACATTTGAGACCGGCTTCTCCACAAAAGAGAGAAAGAGGTCACATGGAGCAAACAGAAAATACATATAATTGATATCATAGAAGAGTAAGAAATGGAATCGCACCTATAAACCACAAATAGGATACTCTAGATAGAAATATTCAAAAAACTTTAAAATATGATAAACAAATTAAATTAAAGGGCTAGAAAATAAAGTTGAGGCAATCTTGCACAAAGTAGAAACAAAAGACAAGAAATGCACAAATAGGAGATAAGAGAAAAAAACTTTGTGATACAATATCTGAATAACAAGAGTTACAGAATGAAAACAGAGGGGAAAAATTATTCAAGAAAAGTACCTACCAATGAAAATTGGCATCTGCAAATGGACAAAGACCATGAAATGCCCAGCATATGAATGGAAGGAAGCACAAAGCACATCCACCTGGAAAGTCAAACACTGGTGGTAAGAAGAGGAGATGAAAGGCTCCCCAGGGTGGGTGACAGGAGAGGTCATAAAACAAACTGGTATCAGATTTCTCAGTAGCAACTGTGGAAGCTAGAAAATCATGGGTGAATGCCTTCTACATTGAACAAAAAAAAAAGAAGTGGAAGATGAAGATGTGGCTCAATTGCTACAATCACAGGATAAAACTTTAACACATGAGAAGTTGCTTCTTATGAATGAGCAAAGAAAGTGGTTTCTTGAAATAGAATCTACTCCTGGTGAAGATACAGTGAACATCATTTAAATGACAACAAAGGATTTAATAAATTTAATTGATAAAGCGGTGGCAGGGTTTGAGAAGACAGACTCCAGGTTTTTTTGTTTGTTTGTTTGTTTGTTTTTGGAGACAGGGTCTTGCACTCTTGCCTGAGCTAGAGTGCAGTGACATCATCATAGCTCACTGCAACCTCAAACTCCTGGGCTCAAGCCATCCTCCTGCCTTAGCCTCTCAAGTAGCCTAGACTACAGGCACATGCCACCCCACCCAGTTAATTTTTCTACTTTTTATAGAGACAGGGTCTTGCTATGTTGCTCAAGCTGGTCTTAAACTCCTGACCTCAAGAGATCCTCCTGCCTGAGCCTTTCCTATGATTCAAAATCCAGAAGCAAAGCCAGTGAAAGGCTGAAAAATGTGACTACCACCACATACACAGAAAAACACAAAAAGACCCCACAAAACCTAAAGCAAACAAGCAAAATTAAAACCTTTTATATGTCAAAAGTACACCATAAACAAGGTAAAAATATAAATGACAAATGGGATAGGTAAAAGTAAAAGAAATTTTTACAAATTAAATTATGAATTAAGGGTTAATATCCTTGATATGTTAAAAAAAAAAAAAAAAGAAACTTCTAAAATTTCAGAAAAAGCCCCAAAAACCCAATGGAAAAACTGAGCAAAAGATATGGACAAACAGAAAACACAACACAAAAGGTCAAGTTATGGAAAGACAATTTCTCTTAGAGAAGACCAATTTCTAAACTACATCTAATATAGCATTTCTATTTAATATCTATCAGACTCGCAAAACTATAGAAGCCTGGCAATGTACTCTGTTGTACAACTGTACAGAAACAGGGATTCTCATACAGCAGTGGTGGGAACAGAAAATGTCTCAATCTTGGGCCGGGCGCGGTGGCTCACGCCTGTAATCCTAGCACTCTGGGAGGCCGAGGCGGGTGGATTGCTCAAGGTCAGGAGTTCAAGACCAGCCTGAGCGAGACCCCGTCTCTACTAAAAATAGAAAGACATTATATGGACAACTAAAAATCTATATAGAAAAAATTAGCCGGGCATAGTGGCGCATGCCTGTAGTCCCAGCTACTCGGGAGGCTGAGGCAGTAGGATCACTTAAGCCGAGGAGTCTGAGGTTGCTGTGAGCTAAGCTGACGCCACGGCACTCACTCTAGCCTGGGCAACAAAGTGAGACTCTGTCTCAACAAAAAAAAAAAAAAAAAAAAAAAAAAAAAAGAAAATGTCTCAATCTTTATGGAGGGGAATGTGGCAATAACCACCAAAATTACATATGCATTTTCTCTTTGACCCAGCAATCCCACTGGCAAAATCAAAAATGATGTACCTACACATTCATGTCTTATAGCAGTCTTTGTAATAGTAAATCCGCAAGGAACTGGTGGAATGCAGTGCAGGGCATCTACACAGTGGAATGCAAACAAACTAGAATAAAGGGATCATATCATGTCAAAAGGCAACCAAAGAAAAAATATTAATGGATAAAGTGGACTACGTCAAAATTAAAAACTTTTATGCTTCAAAGGACACCATCAAGAAAGTGACAGCCATAGAATGGTCAAAAAGACCTGCAAATCCTACATCTGATAAAAGACTTCTACTCAAAACACATAAAAGGTTTTTTTTTTTTTTTTGTTGTTGTTGTTGTTGTTGAGACAGAGTCTCACTTTGTTGCCCAGGCTAGAGTGAGTGCCGTGGCGTCAGCTTAGCTCACAGCAACCTCAGACTCCTCGGCTTAAGCGATCCTCCTGCCTCAGCCTCCCGAGTAGCTGGGACTACAGGCATGCGCCACTATGCCCGGCTAATTTTTTCTATATAGATTTTTAGTTGTCCATATAATGTCTTTCTATTTTTAGTAGAGACGGGGTCTCGCTCTTGCTCAGGCTGGTCTCGAACTCCTGACCTCGAGCGATCCACCCGCCTCGGCCTCCCAGAGTGCTAGGATTACAGGCGTGAGCCACCGCGCCCGGCCCATAAAAGGTTTTTACAATTCAATATAAAGACAACCCAACTAAAACATGGACAAAGGATGTGAACAGACATTTATTCAAAGAAGATAAACAAACGGCCAATAAGCACTAGGATGCTCAACATCACTAGTCACTAGAGAAATGCAAATGAAAATCTCAATGAGATGCCACTTCACAACCACCAGGATAGCTATAGTCAGGAAATCCAGACAATAACAAGTGCTGACAAAGATGCAGAGAAATTGGTATTTTCATACATTGCTGGTAGGAATGTAAAATGGTACAGCTGCTTTCAAAAGCAGTTCAGCAGTTCCTCAAAAAGAAAACAGAGTTGCCACATGACCACAGCAATTCCACTTCTACATACATGCCCAAAAGAACTGAAAATATATGTCCACACAGAAACAGGTACATGTATATTCACAGCATTATTATTCATAACAGCCAAAAAGTGGGAAAAACTCAAATGTCCATCAACTGATCAATGGATAAACAAAATGTGTTATACCCAATGGAATATTATTGACACAATGAAACATTATTCAGCCATAAAAAGGAATGAAGTAGTGACACATGCTACAACATGGATGAACCTGGAAAACGTTCTAAGTAAAAGAAGCCAGACACAAAAGGCCACATATTATATGATTTCACACATATGAAATGTCCAGAATAGACAAATCCAGAGACAGAAAGTAGAATAGTGAATGCCAGGGGCTCGGATGAGAAGAGAATGGGAGATGACTGATATTGCATCTGGGGTTTCTTTTGGGGGCAGTGAAAATGTTCTAAAATCAGATACTAGTAACAGCTGCAAAACCTTGTAAATAGACTAGAAACCACAGAATCATATTTATGGAAAAAAGTCACTGGAGCCAATTTACATGTCACTTTGTTCAAGTGGGGAGTCAGCAGAGGATTATTTTTGTAGCTTCTATGTAAAATTATCAATTTACAAAGAATTTTCAATGATTCCTGTTTTTTCCATGTGTTTCCTCTTCCTTTGAGACTTTCCCCCACCCTCTAGGAAAATTTCCATCATTACTGTTACTATTAACTTTTAAAAGTATCTGTTATGGACATTTTTCAAGCATACAAAAGTAGAGAGAATTATATAAGCCTTTTGTGCTACAATAGTTTATTAACATGTGCCATGTATTTTAAATCTAAATTATTTTCCTGAAATTGCCAAGACCCAGGCCACAGCCTGAGGCATGGCTAATCACTCAAACCTGCCAGGATGGGGCTGGGCCAGTCATGTAACGCTTTCAGGCTAACTTTGGGTGAATTCTGGCAAACTATTTCCTTCACTCACAATGACATTTCTCAAACTTTCCCCTTCACTATCTTTGAAGATAGAATGGACAAGGTAACTAGTGACCATTATATCGTCTAAGGAGCAGGGTTCTATAAAAAAGGAAGAGAAAGAAGAGTGAAAACAATGCACGTCATTAAACTGTTTCAGCCTTTGTCCTTTCTCACAATAAAGTGCCATTCTCCTAAATGATATAATGTCTACTTAAAGTGTAAGGCTTGAGAAAGTATAAAATCCATCCCCATATACACCAAAACATACCCAGAATGTAGAGTACAGATATTTAAAATGTAAGGTAACTGAATATATTTAGTTATACTTTACTAGTGTGTTGCTCTTCCAAATGTAAACTCTATGTTTAAGATATCACCAGTTTACTGCCTTGAAGCAGCTCTCAGGCCACAGTGCAGGGATGGAGACTCCAAAAGGAGCCTGAGGACTGAGCTATGGAGACAGAGACCAGAGACTGAAGTGGCCAATTTTCAGTTTAGCCTTTTTTCAGATAATTCATATTTTTCAAAGGCAATTATTTTCTGTGATTCACACTTCAGATTCTTTTCCTTTCCTATGATTTACAATATTTAGGATAATTGTATGAAATGGTACCTACTTAAGAATACTGACTCACAATAGTATAACCACTTAACATTTTCTACTCTGTTCAAGATCAAATTTTATAAAAATATTCTCTTTAAAATGCAATTCTAACAGCAGCAATTAAGAATATAATGCTTGACTGTATCGGATAATCTGAAACTGAGAAAATTATGTGTATTTAGAAAATTTGACTGAACACACTTTAAAAACAGAGAACTTTGTGTGTTCTCCCCCGAGGTAAACTGAGAAGACAGAACACTGACACCACTGGGAATCCAGCCACCTGGGGAAGGACCGGGTCACACAGTGGGAGAAGCAAATAAAGAGCATGGACCAGACTCTGCTGAACTCCCTGTCAACAGCACCAGGCCCAGGGAGGCTTTCCTGTTACTTCCTAGATGTCCCTCTTCCTTTAAAACCAATCTGCCATGCACCTTGACTTTTGTGAAACTGGTGGAGAATTATGAACCTATATTATAGAGGAATTAAAGAAACCTGTGGAAATTATCACAACTGCCTAGGTCCTAGGATCACTATAAGCCTCAAAATGCTTGTGTGAGAAATCCAGTTAGCGAGGCGTGAACACAGATATTGTCCAGTAGTGGCTGAAGCCACAGTGAGTCTTACAGCTTTGTCCTTCTTCCCAGAACAAAGGAATTAAGTCATACTCTCCTCATATGCAGCCCAAAGGCTTTGAATCTATTGCTGTGGATGGGTCTTGCAGCTCAAGGACTTCTTCCCAGGGCAAAGGAAGTAAGTCATAATCTTCTAGAACTCAGCTGAAAGACTTTGAATCTCCTCCTCTGGATGGCCATCCCCACTGAACAACCTGTAGGTGGAAATGCCACCCCCAACCTGAAGGAACAGAAAGAATCATCTGAAACCCAGAGAGAGGCCAGGGAAAAGAGGAGGCTAGCCAGAGAGCAGGGCAGAACCCGGAAAACTTTCTCAGGTTGTCTCACCACGGACTGCAGATGTGACCCCAAGACGGTTGGTCTGACTGCCCTAGGGAAAGGCTTCCAAGCTTTTCTGATTTTCCTACAGGACTATGAGAAATCCGGAGCACTGAGGGCAGAAGGGGCAGGAACACCATGCTGCTGCTTTTCAGTCCAGTTACTGGAATGCCCAGACATTCAAACTGGACGTCAGCCTATCTCCTGAATATTACCTACCTCAAGATATGGTACATATTTACCTGTGATTATAGCTATATCTGAGCCCACCGGGGAACATCAGCCAATGGTACCTTTGATATCCATCTTACCTAGCAACACGGTAGCATTTCTGAGGAACCTGAAAAGACTGAAGGCTTTCTTCCAGGATGCATTTATTTTTCAGGTTGTGTTTTTTCCCCCAGATTGTTTTGATTATCGTCTTTTTTCCCCCAGGAAACTTAATTGATCTGATTCTTTTTTTTTTTTTTTTTTGTTGTTGAGACAGAGTCTCACTTTGTTGCCCAGGCTAGAGTGAGTGCCGTGGCGTCAGCTTAGCTCACAGCAACCTCAGACTCCTCGGCTTAAGCGATCCTACTGCCTCAGCCTCCCGAGTAGCTGGGACTACAGGCATGCGCCACTATGCCCGGCTAATTTTTTCTATATAGATTTTTTTTTAGTTGTCCATATAATGTCTTTCTATTTTTAGTAGAGACGGGGTCTCGCTCAGGCTGGTCTCGAACTCCTGACCTTGAGCAATCCACCCGCCTCGGCCTCCCAGAGTGCTTGATCTGATTCTTGAAAGAGAATTTCTGAGATTTGGATCTAAAGGGCCCAGGGTACACCATTTTCTATAATCTATTACAAAAAGAAATATTTTTTTTTTTTTTTTTTTTTTGTTGAGACAGAGTCTCACTTTGTTGCCCAGGCTAGAGTGAGTGCCGTGGCGTCAGCTTAGCTCACAGCAACCTCAGACTCCTCGGCTTAAGTGATCCTACTGCCTCAGCCTCCCAAGTAGCTGGGACTACAGGCATGCGCCACTATGCCCGGCTAATTTTTTTTTCTATATAGATTTTTAGTTGTCCATATAATGTCTTTCTATTTTTAGTAGAGACGGGGTCTCGCTCAGGCTGGTCTCGAACTCCTGACCTTGAGCAATCCACCTGCCTCGGCCTCCCAGAGTGCTAGGATTACAGGCGTGAGCCACCGCGCCCGGCCACAAAAAGAAATATTTAAAAAGAAAGCATGAATACCACTTAGAAAAATAAAAAATTTGAAATGTGAGACATTTAAAAAAGTGTAACTTTTAAAACTTAGAGCTTAGATCCATCCCCAGAGATTCTGGTTTAATGTTTTTTTAAAAATTTAAAAAGCAATTTAGATGCTCACTCATGATTGAGAACCAGCATGCTAAATATTGTTTCTTCCTAATGTGACTTGTGTAGCACTGTCACCTAAAATCCCAAATAATTCATTTAAAACAATATGGTACAAATACTACTGTAACTAAGGCTTACAATAGTACATTTTTCATCAGCATTTGTCTAAAAATGCAGGTGAACCAAGAGAAAGTCCAACTTTATATTAGACTGCTGGTCATTTGGCTTTTAAGTCACTTGAAAGTAACTGGGACTAAAGCTAGTTTTATTTGAATAGTCCTTAAAAACAGTAAAAACTTTCAAATGATTCAAATGGCAGTTTCTTGCCTGAAACAAACCAACATGAATATTAATCACAAGTAAGAGGCTTCTCAAGACTGTGTAGAACATATATGTGAAGAGTGGTAAATAAGTAGGTATTTCAAAAGAAACGTTTCAGGTATGTTGATATTAAATGATATTAAACTTGATATTTCCAAACATATAAGAGAAATGATAAATTATAAGTACAGTAGAAAAAAATTACTTCAGACTTTATATTGTCTATAATTTAAAAAGATAACATCTCTAATGGTAAATACACCTCATCCCAAAACCTATTAAATTTGCCATCAATGGAAATCCCAAATAAATTATTCTTATTTTTTGACCAGGCAGTTAAAATAAGCATATTTTATATTAATTGGAGAAGGGCCCCATGTCAAAATTCAATTGAAAATTAAGGACTTGCTCTCTCAAACCGCATTTTTCAGATGCACTTTTGAGATAGAAAAACAAACAATAAGCAGGTAAATCAAGAATCTACAAAAAGAGAAATCTAAAAAATTCATAATAGCTTTCAAGTTGAGAGAGCTTCTCTATACTTAGCCTTCCTTAAAAAATTTTTTTTCTAAAATCTTTCCATAGCTATCAAATATGAGAAAATCGTATTTAATAACCCACTGGAACATTACTGTGGATGGCTGTCAGGATGATCTGGATCTATGGATGCTATAACTCACTTGATCTGTTACTCTCTTCACCACATGCTTCTCATGAAATGGTATTTTATTTTAGATGACAGTGCACACCTAATGGAATTCTGAAGCCTTAACATTTACTGCAGCTTTCAAGAAATTAGCTATTTCAATGTAAATTGAACTTATCCAGGAGAAGGTATGTTAAAAGATTCCTCAAGACAATGACTTCCCCTTTGAAGACAAGAATGCTTTAATGTTGGAGTTAATTCCAAGTGTTTTCAAACATTTTTCTCCATTACATAAATATTAAAATAAATATCATAGGTCTCCCCACCTCCACTGCTCCTGCCTCAAGTTATCTTTATAACATGAGCTACCATAGTGACAGCACAAAAATGAGCCAATTATCCACACTTGTTCTTTGATTGCCAGCTATCATCACCAGTGAAACTGGAATTAACCAGAACTTTATATATGGAATGTTTTGATTACCAGGAGTTTCCTAATATCCCTGCCTTTCCACCTCCTGCTTTTGTAGGTAGAATGAGCATAGTTTTTATATTCTGTTAATATCACATACTTTTGGAGACTTATAAAGGTACATTGGGAACATGAAGGCATATCAGTACAAAGACCCAAGAGGTTGATGGGTCTTAAGGAGACAGAATAGCATAACATACTACAGGTTTGGTAGTCATACCCATGGATCGAAACCAATTTGATTATGTCTGTGTGAACTTGGGTACCAGCAATTTAACTGTGTCTCTTCCCTTATTATAAAATCATTATAACAACATTCCCCTCATGATGTTGTTGTGAAGACTAAATGGAAAATGTACACTGCCTAGTATGGAAGATGCTCAATGATGGACATCTTTAAAAAAAAATGTTAGTGCCACAGGCACTGTTTGTGATAAATCCTAGCTTGCTAGAAACTGCTTGCAAAGTGGACTTGCAAAGTGATCTAATGTGCATAGTCAAATTAAAATGTATGTAAGTCAGATTCTCTTGCTATAAACCATAGTATCTAACTAAATTTTTTTAAGTAGTATTTTTAATCCCACTTATGAGAATTAATGTGACAAGCTCTCAACAGAAATCCATTGAAAAATATTTGTATATCTTGCTTTTATGTCCATATGGTAAATGCTTAAACTAAGAAAGAGGATCCTACATTCTTTAAATTATATTTTAAATTTACTTAACATACAAGCTGACCAAACCAGGAAAAAAAATTAAAAAAAACCAACACTGAAAACTTTTAAATGGGTCTACCTTTCACTTAAATGCCTAGATAATATCTGGAGAACATAATATATGTTTGATATTTAATACAGGTCTACTTTTTAACAGAGTACTGTAAAAAATTAACATAAGAAAGTTGCTTGTAGGCCAGGAGTGGTGGCTCATGCCTTAATCCTAGCACTCTGGGAGGCTGAGATGGGCAGATTGCTAGAGGTCAGGAGTTCAAGACCAGCCTGAGCAAGAGCGAGACCCTGGTTCTACTAAAAATAGAAAGAAATTAGCTGGACAACTAAAAATATATAGAAAAAATTAGCTGGGCATGGTGGCACATACCTGTAGTCCCAGCTACTCAGGAGGCTAAAGCAGCAGGTTTGCTTGAGGCCAGGAATTTGAGGTTACTGTGAGCTAAGCTGATGCCAGGGCACTGTAGCCAAAGGAAAAAAAAAAAAAAAAGTAAGTTGATTTTAAAAACCCTCAGGTGGTTAATACAGTAAAAAAGTTACAAATTAGAATAAATTTTAAATCATCAGTGCTAACACCTCACAAGTAATTTTAACTCAAATACAATGTATCTTAATTCAGCTTCTGTTCCATAGTACCCTGGACTTACTCTCTTCTGTTACACTTTATTGTGCTTCCTTCAGTAATTGTGTTACTCTGAACTATAAACTCTGCAATGGCAAGAACTCTCTTATCTTGTTCACTTCAGCACCTAGCAAGTGTATGGCACATAGCAGAGTTTCAATAAATAACAATGTATTAATAAATGAAGTTAAGACATTAAAATTGCATATATTCTACTTGTACAAAAAATGCAATTTTAATGTGATTTGATGAAACAGATTTAATTATGAAGTAACTTGAACTATAAAAGCATTTATTTAAAATAAAACTAGCTTACCTACTATACTTATTATTCAGTTTAAAAAATAAAACTTTGTGTACAAGTTTTCAGCAACACACATTTTCCAACTAACATATAAGATAATGTGATCTGGAAATGTATCACTCTCATTTCTGAAGAACATATAGATAACAGTCTATATGACTTCTTCAAAACTCTGATGCAACAGTATTCTATTACCTTCATCATTTCTCTTTTTAACTTTACATACAGGTAGACAAACTTTTAGCCATTTATGGAGCAGTCTGGACAATTGCTGATGTTACCAACTTTAAGTGAAATCTGCCACATACCCAGTGCAAATGCAACTTTACAATGATTTAATAGTGTGAATAAATTGCTTCAGTGTTTGCACATAAGGGTATTTCTATTGCTATCTGATCAAACACATTTAAAAGATCTTACCCTGCACCTTAATTGTGAAAATATATTCCAAGATGCTAAATTTCCCTTAAAAGAAACCTGAGTTAAAAATCAGAATACTACTCTGAAATAGAAAGTATACAAAAAAGAAAGATTAAATATCTAATTAGATTATTTGTTGAATTGAGTTAAATATCTAATTTCCTAGGCCGGGCGTGGTGGCTCACGCCTGTAATCCTAGCACTCTGGGAGGCCGAGGTGGGCGGATCGTTTGAGCTCAGGAGTTCGAGACCAGCCTGAGCAAGAGCGAGACCCCACCTCTACTAAAAATAGAAAGAAATTATATGGACAGCTAAAAATATATATAGAAAAAATTAGCCGGGCATGGTGGCTCATGCCTGTAGTCCCAGCTACTCGGGAGGCTGAGATAGGAGGATCGCTTGAGCTCAGGAGTTTGAGGTTGCTGTGAGCTAGGCTGACGCCACGGCACTCACTCTAGCCTGGGCAACAGAGTGAGACTCTGTCTCAAAAAAAAAAAAAAAAAAATCTAATTTCCTAAGTTTCCCTCCTAAAGTATGTAATGGATTATACAAATACTAAGAAAACTCCAAATAATTTTTATGTTATAGACTATTTCTTTCCATTTGTAACTAATTTTGATATTAAAGCTCGTATAGCATTTTCACAATACAAACTAAGTAACTTTTTATGAATTTCCTACAGAAAAAAACATAACAGCAGGTACCTACACACACATAAGCTCTTTCTTTAAAGCAATACTTCATTTCTGTATATGTTTTAAAAAATTAAAGTTAAGCCATGATTACTCAAAAAGACTATTTTATTGAGTATTTAGATTTAGAGTCTTATCTATCTCTCTCCCATTATCTTCATTTCTATCATTTACCTCTTATTCCAGGGATTCTCAAACTTTCATGTGACACGGATCACATTCTCTCTCAAAACATCTGATTCACCCACTTCTCTTGTGTGTGTGTTTTTCTGTTTGTCATGCAATGGGATGGGATGAGGGGTGTGCTACAAGGAGGGGAACCTTCTATAACTTAAAGGAGAACTGCTATGCTTTTAAGATAATACGTAAGGGTTTTAAGTGAGATAATGTTTGTAAATAATTGCACAGTGGCTGATATACAGTAGATGGACAATACATGATATTAATACATATTATTGTGACTCATCTGTGTTATAAAATCGTAGACACCAAAACATTTCAAAAACCAAGACTACTGGGGGGCAAAACACTGACAACCTGCAGTGCACCCTCTGCACAGAGTCTCCGCGCCAAAGCAGACTTATACTTGTTTTGAAATGTGACAGTGGCACTGCAAGTAAGTAACTCAAAGTCAATACGTGAGAGATACAAGTAGACATTGAACTCAAATCAGTTACTTTTTACTTCTTGTGAAAATTCCTAGTAAAAATGTTGGTAAGGGATTAAGGACAAGAATACTCCCTACACACCATGTATGACATGCGGTACTATGTGTACACCGTTGTCTATGACACCAAGTATTTCGTATACACTGTATGAGACAACAGGTAGCGCTTGCGTACAGCGTGACAAGGACAGTGTGTACACACAGTACATGACACTAGGTACTATGTACACACTGTATACGGCATAGGGTACTGTGCAATACTGCATATGACACTCGGTCCTGCATACACAGCTTAAGTGACAAGGATGCCGTGTCCACACAGCATGACTCTGAGTACATACCACATACGACCCCGCACAGGGCGCCGTGTGAAACACCAGGTGCTGTGCACACCCCGCAAAGCGCGCGCGCGCGCGCGCACACACACACACACACACACCCCGCAAGCGCCTCCACAGCTGGCTCTGAAGAAAAGCGCGAGGCAGGACAGAGCAAAGGAAAGTTCGCGCCCGGCTGCCCCCAAGGAGCCCCTCGTCCCAGCGCGGCCCGGCAGCTTCTCCCCAGAGCTCCGGTGGGAGGAAGCGGCGGACCCCACAGGACAGTCCCGGAGGCCCGCGAGGACCCGTTGAGGCAGCAGCGGCCTCGCTCCGGGGTCGCCCGCAGCCTCCCGGACACGCACGGACCCCGCCTGGCCTCGGCCCGACCCTGCGCCGCGGATCCCACCGCCCACGGCGCCCGGAGCCCTCGAAGCGTCCTGTCCTCTCCGCCCTCCGCACGCCGGGCCCGCGCTGCCGGTGGCCCCACCGCGCAGGGCCCGAGGCCTGGCCGGGCGGGCGGCGCGGGGCCCGGCGGGCGTGCTCACGCGACTCCGCTGACTCCGCGGCTTCCCGCCCGAGCAGGCCCCGCGCCGGCCTCCTGGGCCTCCGCCCCGCGGCCCCGGGCTTTCCCCGCCATTGTTCTCCGGCGCCGCCGCTGCCGCCCCCGCCCGCCCTCCGGGGCCGCCTGTTCCCGCCGCCGGCGCCTTTGGGGCCTGAGCCGGCGACGGGCGAGCGTGGGGGCGGGGGGGCGCCATGATGGCGGCGCCGCCTCAGAGGACGCCGCGGGGCCCCGCCGCCCGCACTTACTGTGTGTCCTCACCTCGCGGCCGGGCGGGAAGTTAGGCGCCGTCGCCGGGACAGTTGGCGTCCGCGCGGGCCGCTCCTCCCTGCCGCCCGGCCGCCCGGAGAGGCTGTGCCCGCTGGAACCCTGCACACGGCTCCTACCTCCGCTCCGTCCCGGCTCCCACGCCGCTGCCGCAGCCGCCTCAGCACATTGGGAGCAGCCGCAGGCGCCCTCCGTCCCCACAGGCTCCAAGGCTGCAGCCGGCGTCCGCGGTCCTAGCGCCGCTGGTTCTACAGGCAACAAAACCGGCCACCTGGTTTTAATATCTTTTTAATCCGTGGTCAAGAGGAATTGCAGACAGGTGCTACATTCCCATTCCGCGCATATGCAAACAGGACTGCACCAAGAACAGGACCAGCCGTTACCAATTTGGCAAGGTCACCCCAAATCTGCGTTCCAAGTAGGTTGTCTATCAAAGTCAGTCTGTATCTGACATCTAACGGGAGGAGATCCCGTACACCTGTGGTTTAAGGAAGTATCAGCGATAAGCATACTTTTATAATGCTCACATATTTTCCCTCTTGTCCTTTCTCCCAGGAGTTTGGAAGGAAGACCTTTCAGCTAAAATGTCTTGCTCTCGTTATCAGTGGGCATATGTACTTATACTTAGTTTCAGTCACCAGCAGTCAAGTGAGGTCTGAAAATAGGCCAGTACAGTACAGTAAGTTGTTTTGAGAGAGAGAGACCACATTCACATAACTTTTGTTATAGTATTTTGTTATAATTCTTCCATTTTATTATTGTTGTAAATCTCTTATTATGCCTAATCTATGAATTAAACTTTATCATAAACATGTATGTGTAGGAAAAAATCATAGCATAAGTAAGGTTTGATAGTATCCTGGTTTGAGGCGTCCACAGGGGGCCTACCTGAGAATCATGGGAAAGACACTACGGGACCCCACCTCCTCTTTCGCTGGGCATGGAGGCTCCTCCCAGGATTGGCTCAGGGTTCCCGGCTTCTCCCCCATAGGACGTGGCCATCCCAGCTCCCTTCATGCAGGGCCTGGCAGCCCCGCCTGCTCTAACGGTGGAGGTGGTGCATTGGCTAAACCGCCCTCCCTCTGGGCAACGGGCCCCGCCTCCTCTCAAACACAGCGTTGTGGCTCCAACTCCTCTCACAGTGTATGGGACGCAGCGGCCCCTCCTCCTGTCACGGAGGGCACGGCAGCCACTGCTCCTCTCACGCTGCATTCTGGCCCCCACCTCCTCTCATATAGGGTAGGGCACCCCACCTCTTCTTCCAGGGGGCATGGGTACCCCACTTTCTCCCAGGATTGGCTCAGGAGTCCCTGCGCCTCCCCCATAGGGCGTGGCCATCCCACCTCCCCCCACGCAGGGCACGGCAGCCCCGCCTGGTCTAACGGTGTGGGATTGCATTGCTAAACCTCCTGTCACTCTGGCCAAGTGGCCCTGCCTCCTCTCAAACAGGGCGCTGTGACCCCACTTCCTCTACCAGCGTGGGGGACGCATCGGCCCGTCCTTCTCTCACCCAGGGCATGGCAGGCACACCCCTCTCACGCTGGATTCGGGCCCCCACCTCCTCTTATCTGGGGTACGTAGCCCCACCTCCTCTTCCGTGGCGCAAGGGGGCCCCACTTCCTCGAAGGATTGTCTCAGGAATCCTGACTCCTCCCCCATAGGGCGTGGCCATCCCACCTCCATTCATGAAGGGTGCAAAAGCCCCGCCTGCTCTAACGGTGGGGGGGATGCAGTGGCTAAACCTCCTGTCACTCTGGACAAGGGGCCCGGCCTCCTCTGTAACAGGGCGTTGTGGCTCCACCTCCTCTAACAGTGGGTGGGACGGCTTGGCCCCTCCTCACGCAGGGCATGGCAGCCCCACCTCCTGTCACTTGGGATTCGGGACCCCACTTCCTCTCATATATGGTAGGGGACTCCACCTCCTCTTCCGTGGGGCATGCGGCCCCACTTCCTCCCACAATTGGCTGAGGAGTCCTGGCTCCTCCCCATTGGGCGTGGCCATCCCACCTCCCCTCATGTAGGTCAAGACAGCCCTGCCTGCTCTAATGGCGGGGGCAGGGGGCGCCTTGGTTTAACCTCCTATCACTCTGGGCGAGGGGCCCCGCCTCCTCTCAAGCAAGGCGTTGTGACCCTGCCCCTTCTAACAGTGGGTGGGACGCGTTGGCCCCTGCTCCTCTCACCCAGGGCACAGAGGGCCGCCTCCTGTCAAGCAGGGCGCAGGTGCGTCGCCTCCTCTCAGGCAAGGCATGGCGGCACCGCCTTCTCTGATGCGGGGCATGGGGCCCCTCCTCTTCTGTGGGGCGGGGGTGCATTGGCCCCTCCTCCCCTCACGCAGGACACAGCCACCCAACCTCCTCTCACACAGGGCACGGAGGGCCTCCTCCTGTCAAGCAGTGCGCAGGTGTCCAGCCTCCTGTCACGCAGGGCATGGCGGCACCGCCTCCTCCAATGCAGGGCACAGGGCCCCCCTCTTCTGTGGGCAGGCGCACTGGCCCCTCCTCCCCTCACGCAGGGCAGGGAGGGCCGCCTCATATCAACCAGTTCGCAGGTGCCGTGCCTCCTGGGATGCAGGGCACATGGCTCCCCCTACTTTCACACATGACTCGGGTCCCCACATCCTCAGGCAGGGTACGGGGAACCACCTCCTCTGCCATCGGGCATGGGGGGCCCCAATTCCTCCCAGGCATGGCTCAGGAGCCCCGGCTCCTGCACCATAGGGTGGGGACATCACACCTCCCCCCAGGCAGGACATGGCAGCCCCGCCTGCTCTAACGGTGTTGAGAGTGCATTGGCTAAACCTCCTCTCACTCAGGGCAAGGGTCCCTGTCTCCTCTCAAGCAGCGCGTTGTGGCCCCGCCTCTTCTAACAGTGGGTGGGATGCGTTGGCCCCATCTCCCCTCATGCAGGGAACGGGTCCCCCCTTCTCACGCAGGACATGGCAGCCCCACCAAGGCTCATCTGTTCGTTGTCCAACATTCTCTAAATCCCAGGGGTGGGGACTGGCCTACAGAGCAGGGCTCATCTGTGGGCTGTGTAAGGTTCCCTAAGTCCCTGGAAGGGACTGGCCCACAGGGCAGGGCTCATCTCTGGGCAACATCAGGTTCCCTAAATCCCTTGGGGTCTGGCCTACAGACCAGGGCTCAACTGTTGGGATGTCCCAGATTCCCTAAATCCCTGGGGGCGGGGCACAGGCCTCCAGAACAGGGTTCATCTGTGGGATGTCCCAGGTTCCCTAAATGCCAGGGGGCCTGGCCAACGGAGTAGGGCTCATCTGTATGCTGTCCCAGGTTCCCTAAATCCTTTGGGGGACTGGCCTATAGACCAGGTCTCATCTGATGGCTGTCCCACGTTTCCTAAATTCCAGCGGGGGGGACTGGGCAACAAAGCAGGGCTCATCTGAGTGCTGTCCCAGGTTCCCTAAATCCCTGGAAGGGACTGGTCTACAGACCAGAGCTCATCTCTGGGCAGCCCCAGGTTCCCAAAAATCCCTGGGGGCCTGGCCTACAACCAGGGATCCTCGGTGGGCTGTCCCAGGTTCCCTAAATCACTGGGGAGGACAGGCCTACAGACCAGGGTTATTTGTGCGCTTTCCCAGGTTTTCTAAATTCAAGGGGGGGACAGGCCTACAGGCCAGGGCTCAGGTGTGGCCTGCCCCAGCTTGCACAAACCCCTTGAGGACTGATTTACACACCAGGGTTCACCTGTGGGCTGGCCCAGCTCCCTAAATCCCTGGGGCAGACTGGTCTAAAGACCAGGGCTCATATGTGGAAAGTCCAAGGTTCCCTAAATCCCTGGGGGGACTGGCCCACAGACCAGAGCTGTCCCAGGTTCCCTAAATCACTGAGGGCACAGGCCAACAGACCAGGGCTCATCTGTGGGATGGTCCAGGTTCCCTGAATCCCTTGGGTACTGGCATACACACCAGGGCTTACCTCTGGGATGTCCCAGGTTCCCTAAATCCCTGGGGGGACTGGCATACAGACCAGGGCTAATCCTTGGGATGTCCCAGGTCTTTAAATACCTGGGGGGACTGATCTTCAGACCAGAGATCATCTGTGGCACGTCCCAGGGTCCCTAAATCCCTGTTGGGGAGTGGCCTAAAAACCAGGGCTCCTCTGTGGGCTGTCCCAGGTCCCACAAATCCCTGAGAGGACTGGCCTACAGCCCAGGGCTCATCTGTGGGAGGTCCCAGATTCCCAAAACATCTGGGGAGGACAGACCTATAAACCAGAGCTTATTTGTGGGACGTCCCAGGTTCCATAAATCACGGGGGAGGGGGCAGGGGGAATGGCACAGAGACAAAGGCTCAACTGTGGAATGTCCCAAGTTGCCCAAATACCTTGGGGACTAATTTACAGACCAGGGCTCACCTGTGGGCTGGCCCAGTCCCCAAACTCCCTGGGGAAGACTAGGCTACATACCAGGACTCACCTGAGGGACATCCCAGGTTCCCTAAATCTCTTGGGGGACTACCCTACAGACTACAGCTATTCCAGGTCCCCAAAATCCCTGGGGGTCTGGCCTACAACCAGGGCACCTCTGTGGGATGTCCCAGGTTCCCTAAATCCCTGGGGGTGACTTGTCTAAACACCAAAGCTTATCTGTCGGGTGGCCCAGGTTGCTGAAATCACTGTGGGACTGTCTACAGACCAGGGCTCCTCTGTGGGCTGTCCCAGGTTCCCTACATCCCTGGGAGGACTAGCCTACACACCAGAGCTCATCTGCGGGATGTCCCAGGCTCCCTAAATCCCTTAGGGGACTGGTCTACACCGCAGGGTTCATCTGTAGGCTGTCCCAGGGTACCTGTGTACAGACCAGGGCTCATCTCTAGTCTGTCTGAGGTTCCCTAAATCCCTGGGGGGGGCCAGATTAAAGAACAGGGTTCATCTGTGGGCTGTCCCAGGTTCCCTAAATCCCTGGGGGGACTGGACTACAGACCAGAGCTCATCTGTGGGATGTATCAGGTTTCCTAAGTCACCCTGGCAGAACTGGCCCACGGACCGGGGCTCATGTGTGGGATGTCCCAGGTTGCCTAAATACCTGGGGTGCCTGGGCTACAGAGCACAGATCTTCTGGGGCCTCTCCCAGGAGTCCCAATGTGTGGGAGACTGTGATAGCCACTAGGTTCCCTTAATGCATGTCTTTCTTCCTTTTCTGTAAGAGATCAGGAACTCGCTGGGCAGGGCATCTAAGAAGGCTTATTCTCCCTGGCTCCTGCATATCCCAGGGTGGGGACAGGACTAAGTGATGAGCAGAGGGCCGCTGGAATTCCTGGGCTGACCTGGAAGGGAGGAGCAGCCGTTACCTGTCTCTTCCTTGTTATCAGGTGTGGAGCCTGTGTGTGATGGCCGGAGCCCCTGCTGCTGCTGTGGGCCAGGAGGCGGCTCCAGCGGGAGCTGTGGCAGGCAGGAGGAAGGCGTCAGGACACCGGGGTTGGCTCTCCCTGCCCACACAGGGTACCTCAGTCATTTCTGGACACATAGAGGCTCCTGTCTCCCACCCTAAAGTCTCACTCCTCTGAGCTCCCCTGAGCTCGTGCGTCGGGAATGTGGCTACATCTACCCTATGTTCTGTACTGAGGGAGGTGAGTTGCGTTCAAAACCTCAAAAACTGTAGGTAGAAGGACTCCTTTCCTGTTTTGTATTAAAGGGTCTTCCCCAAACTTCACTTGAATTCACAAGAGCAACCTGCACCCAGCCCCAGGCCCGTGCCAACCTCACACAGTCCTGTGTCGCTACAGGCGGCCTGGGCAGGGGAGCGGCCCAGGATGTGCAAGGGAGCACACCCCAGGGTTCAGAGTGGGGTCCCCTCCTCCTGGTCACTCCCTGACAGCCACCAGCAACTGTGCCTGTGCAGACTCTGCACCAAGGTCACAGGTCACAGGGAGTCCTCACAGACTCCACCAACTGTCACTGCTCAGAGTCCCGGCCAGGGTCACAGGTCGTCCTGACAGAAGCAACTGCACCTGCTCAGAGTCCACGCCCAGGTCACAGGTCGTCCGAAATTCAAATTCCAACGACAATGACACACCCTCTCACTCACACTAGAAAGGCTACTATTTAAAAAAAAATGGAACCCCTGACTTGGGGTTAACGGTGATGAGCTGGGAGCGTGTGGCTGCTGCCAAACACACGGTGAAACACACGGGAGGACTCACCGTGAAGCAGCAGACCTCACACGGCAAGGACGCCGGAGACTCTGAATGCGGGAGACAGAGGACCTTGCGCGGCGACGCCACGTTCCCGGGAAGGACGAAATTGCTGTCAGGAAACTGCGTTCATGAACAACCACCTGAACGCCCTGCCAGTGACACAGAGAGGACAGCGACCTCCCTCACAGAGGCTGAGCCAGACCCACGTCCAGCTCAGAGGCCGCTACCCCATTGGGGCGGAGAGGCCACCACGCGGACGTCACACCCGTGGCCACCACGTCCTGGGCGTGGGGGACCTCGGTGGGGTGGAGAGTGCGGGTGCCCCGTTTCCACACGTCCCCACGGAGCCCCTCCCGGGTCTCTGAGGACCGGCCGCCCCTCAGCAGGCGGCTGCGCACGGGAAGGCGGTGCCCGCGGGGCTCGGAAGGGAAGGTCGCACTGACCCTCGGGGCCTCGCGTCTCAGGGCGGACGAGGAGGACGCGGTCGCTTAGGGTCTGGGGCCAGGCCGGCGGGCGGCATGGAGGCAGCCTCTGCGGGGCGACGCTAACGTGGCGGCACCGCGTCCTCTCAGGCCGCGGGCACAGCCGCCGCGGGACGGGACATGAAGGGCGCTGCGCCCCCTGGTGGCTCGCGCCGGTACTGCAGCCCTCGCTGATCACCGGGGCGGGGACGGCGGCGAACTCGCCCTCCTGGCCTTGCCGGGGAACCAGGTAAACTCCGAGTTCAGCGTCTTCGCAGCCAGGATCTGGAAATGGAAAGTCAGACGGGCTCACTGTCCTGTGTCTTTCAGAAACACGGGGAGTCCCCTGGGAGGGGCCTGTGCTGAAATGGCCCCACCTAAGAGGGGTCTCACCTGGGGGGGGTCACCTTTAAGGGTCTCATCAGAACGGAGCCTCATGTAAAAGGTTCTCTGCTTAAAGGGCCCTCAGCTGGAATCACCTGTGTAGTATGGCCATCTTGAAACATATTAAGTCTCCAGTCGATGAACGTGAAGTGTCTTGACATTTGTTTAGATTTTCTTTAGGTTTTTTCAATAATGTTTTGTAATTTTCCACGTACAGGTCTTGCAGCTTTGTTAATTTTTTTCCCGAGTGGGTTATTTTTGTTGATATAATTCAAATGGAATTTTTGTCTTAATTTTATTTCCACGTTCTTGATTACCAGAGTACAGAAATAAAATGGATTTCTGTGTATTGAAATGTTGTTCTGTTACTTATCCATTTTTTTTTTTTTTTTTTTTTTTTTTTTGCTGGTTCAAATAATTTTTTTGAATTCTTTGGGATTTTCTATATTTAAGGTGATGTGATTTGGAATCTGTGAATAGATTTACTTTCCTTTCACGTATCGATGCCTTTTATTTCCCGTTCTTCTCTAATTGTTCTGTATAGAACTTTCAGTGCCATCTTATTTTTTTCTTTCAAAATACTAATTAAGGTGGTACAAGTATTTTTGTTACATGGCTATTTTGTGTAGTGCTGAAGTCAGAGGTGTTGGTATGTCCGTCATCAGAATATAGTGTTCATGTGGGCAAGTTTTTATCCTACACCCACTGTCCATTCCTCCCCTTTCTAGGTTTTCATGTCCTTTATATTGCCACGTGCCTCTGTGTATCCATGTAGTAGCTCCCACTTATTTGTGAGAACGTATGGTGTTTGGTTTTCCATTCCCAAGATAGTTCACTTAGGGAAATGGTCTCCAGTTCCCCCCACATTGCTGCAAATGACATTATTTCATTCCTTTTTGTTTTTAGAGACAGGGTCTCCCTCTGGTGGCCGGGATAGAGTGCAGTGGCATGATCCTAGCTCACTCCAACCTCACACTCTGGGCTCAAGTGATCCTCCTGTCTCAGCCTCCTGAGTAGCTGGGACTACAGGTATGTTCCACCATGCCTGGCTAATTTTTTTATTTTTTTAGAGACTAGGTCTTGCTCTTGCTCAGGCTGGTATTTCATTCCTTTTTATGGCTGAGTAGTACACCATGATATTTATACATATATGTGTCTACGCACACACACACACACACACACACAAACAGATTTTTGTCCCCTTATGAATTGAATGGCACTTAGGTTGATTCCACATCTTTGCAATTGTGAAGTGTGCTGTGCTAAACATTCAAGTGCAGGTGTCTTTTGGATAAAATGAATTCATTTCCTTTGGGTAGTTACCCAGGAGTGGGATTGCTGGATTGAATGGTAGGTCTACATTTCTTTCTTTGAGGATTGCCCATAATGTTTTCCAAAGAGGTTCTACTAGTTTGCAGACCCAGCAGAGTATCAGCGCTCCTTTCTCTATGCTTCTGCGGCAGCATCTGTTGTTTTTTGTCTTTTTATTAATGGCTATTCTGATTAGGGTGAGATGGTATCTTATTGTAGTTTTAATTTTCATTTGTCTGTGATTAACGAGGTTTAGCAGTTTTTCATGTTTTTTGGCAATTTGTCTATCTTCTTCTCAGAAACTTCTGTTCTGGTCTTTGCCCACTTTTTGATGAGGGTGTTATTCTTTTCTTGCTGATTTGTTTGGGTCTTTGCATATTCTGGATATCATCTTTTGTCAGGTGCATAGTTGCAAATATTTTGTCCTATTCTGTAGGTTATGTATTCACTGTGTTGATTATTTCCTTTGCTGTGCAGAAGTTTTCTAATTTAATTAAGTCCCATTGATTTATTTTTATTGTTGCTATGTTTGTCTTTGGGGTCTTAGTCATAAATTCTTTGACTTGGCTGATGCCTAAAATGTTTTTCCTACTTTTTTTCTAGAATTTTTATGGTTTCATGCTTTTCATTTAAGTCTTCAATCCATCTTGAATTGATTTTTGTATTTAGTGAGAGAGCAATCCTGTTTCTTTCTTCTTCATATGAATATCCAATTTTTCCAGCACTATTTATTGAATAGGGCTTCCTTTCCTCAGTGTATGTTTTCTGCTTTGTCAAAAATCAGTTGGTGCTAGGTAGATGGTTTTATGTCTGGGTTCTCTATTTTGTTCCCTTGGATTAGTCACAATTTTTTACACCAGGACCATGGTGTTTTGGTTACTATAGCCTTGTAGTATAATTTAACGTCAGGTAATGTCACACCTCCAGATTTGTTGTTCAGTATAATGTTGCATGTAGAGATGAAGGTGAGCATGTTTGCTTTGTCCCTGATCTTAGTGGCAAAAGCTGTGGTTAGGGGTTAGGATGTTTAGAGTTAGGGTTGCTGTTACAGTTGGGATTGGGTCCTGTTAATAATTTAGTATCTTATGGTCACAAGGATTCTATTTTGTTAGTCTTATGATCTCTGATTTTTTTTTTTTTAAACAGAGATACTTGTCAATTGTATCTAAACTCCTGGAACTCAGTTGTAAGGTTTCTCTAAGGTTTGATTGGCTAAGAGGGGTCCATTCAGTTGGCATCAGGCTTAGGGTTTTATTTTAATTTACATTACCATGCTTTCACTAGTATAATTTAGTAATGCTTTCTTTATGTATGCATGGGAGGAAACAGCCAGGAAAAATGAGTAAATCTCCAAGAAGTGGCTCTGAGTTCAGGCTTACATACTACCTTCAAGTGAAACAAAGAAAGAATGGGTATCGTGGGGGTCAGCAGTGGGGAGCTAACCAGGAAAAGCAAGGTAAGCAAGAGCAAGCATTGTTGTTCAGACTTAAGTGGTGCCTTCCGCATTGCTAAGAATCCCTCATGATTTAGTCATCCTTCTCTTCTTGGTATGAGAGGGAGACACCTTTACAAATGGAAGTAGGTCTCCTTCACAGATGTAAATTTCCCTGACAAAAAGGTAACTTCTGGCCTGTTTTCAGAGCTTCTCCTGTGTCTGCAGTGTCTCAAAGTAATCAGTTCAAAATAATCCTTATGCTGGGCTGGGCATGTTGGCTTATGCCTATGATCCCAACATTTTGGGAGGCCGAGGCAGGAGGCTCCCTGGAGCCCAAGAGTTTCAAGGCTAGCCGGGGCAATATAGCAAGGACCCATCTGTACACACACATACGAAAATATTTGGCAGTGGTGGCTCATACCTGTAGTCCCAGCTACTTGGGAGGCTGAGGATCACTGCAGCCTGGAAGTTCAAGGTGGCAGTGATCTGTGTTTGTGCCACTGCACTCCCACCTGCGATGACCGGCGCCTTGCCCTCGACCAGCCGGTGCACCTCGCGGACCGCCTCCCAGGCGCTCCTGTCTTTGAACCGCTTCTTTCCGAGCTCCTCCAGCGCCTCCTGGAACTGCTTTTTTTTTTTTTTTTTTTTTGAGACAGAGCTTCACTCTGTTGCCCAGGCTAGAGTGAGTGCCGTGGCGTCAGCCTAGCTCACAGCAACCTCAAACTCCTGAGCTCAAGCGATCCTACTGCCTCAGCCTCCCGAGTAGCTGGGACTACAGGCATGCACCACCATGCCCGGCTAATTTTTTCTATATATATTTTTAGCTGTCCATATAATTTCTTTCTATTTTTAGTAGAGATGGTGTCTCACTCTTGCTCAGGCTGGTCTCGAACTCCTGAGCTCAAACGATCCGCCCACCTCGGCCTCCCAGAGTGCTAGGATTACAGGCGTGAGCCACCGCGCCCGGCCTCCTGGAACTGCTTGAAGGTGATGATCTGGCATGACTTCCCCTGCGGGGCGATGGCGGCTTAAGGCCGGGCCTGGAAGCTGACAGGGGGCAGAGGAGAGGAGACGGGGACAGGAGGGGAACAGCCCCCAGCTAAGTCCAAAGCCAGCTGCAGCGCCCGAGAGGGAGGCCTGGCCCGGGGCAAGGGGAGGGCCTTCTGCTCACCGAGGCACCTGCGCTTGGGCCCCGGCTGCTCTCGAGACCCCTGGTGGTCACAGTGAGGCCTGGGGACAGTGAAATGCAAAGACCACAGCAGTCTGGAGTTGGGGAAGGGACGCTCCCTACTGCCCTTGGTGGGAGGAAGTGGCCGGCATCCCTGAAGAACTCACCTCCCCGTGCTGCGTCCCCGAGCCCAGCGCTTCCCGGGTCCCTAGGGCCCGAGTGAACAGGCCCAGGGGAACAAAGGCCGTTCAGAGGCTGTGGGCGCCCCAGGCGGCACCAAGCTCCCCACACTGGGCGTTCTCAGCTCTTCTGTCCGAGCCCAGTTGAGCACAGTGGCCCTGGGGCGATTGTTCGTGTTTCCGTCACAGCAGGGCACTCCTCCGCCTCTCCTCGGGACACTCCATGTGAGTGGCCACTTGTCGTGGCTACGGCCACTGCCCCAGACAGGGAGAGCTTCCCAGGGAGGCACAAAGCGGCACTGGCTGTCTGTGCCTCCCCCGCACACCCAGCAGGAGCCACAGCGCTGTCCCCGCACCCTGTGGGCACAGGCCACCCAGGGGCCAGGCACGGCAGGGCTGCTGAGCTCTAGCCCAGCCCAGGGGCCCAGCCTCAGGCTGCTCGCTGGTCCAGAAGGTCGCTGGGACAGGGTCTCAGACCCCAGTGAGGCCCCAGCCCCGCGAGGGTGCCGGATGTGCCTGCCCTTCGTTCGGGCAACATGGACGCTGAAAGGGACGAAGCCCCGCAGGTCTTCACCTTTCCCGCGGAAGTGAGAGGAAAAGGGCAGAGCTGGTGTCCCGAGGAGGTGTCCCCAGGACATCTGCACACTCCCAAGGACAGCCCTCACCAGGGAGCACACCCCGGGACCCCACTGCTCGCCAGAACCAGGTGTGGCTTCGGACCCGCTTGGAGACCAGGGGTGGGCAGTGGACGGGACAGGACAGGCGGGAGAGAGGAATGCGGGCAAGAAGCCTTCAAGGAAGGGAAACTGAGGAAGGCAGGAAGGCAGGGCCTGTGGCAGGGGTGGCTGGAGGGCATCTTCCACCCCCAGCTCCTCGGAAGGAGATATGGATGTGCAGGGCTTCCCTGGCCCACAGAGGCCTCCCGGCACCCAGCCGCCTGGTGCTCTGAGTCCCCAGGAACCGCACTTGGGGCTGAGAACAGGCTCATGGCAGGGGTGACCGCTGGAGCCACCTGCACCTAGACCTAAGGTGAGAAAGCGAGGACAGCCGCTCCTTCTCAGGTTGTGGGGGCCGAGAGGAGACCCTGCCAGGTCACATGGCAATGCCCTGTCCCTGCGTGGGAGCATCAGGATGGGAAGGTGGAACTTTCCAGCACTCGAGTCACCCACCAAGGTTGTCCTCACTGGCCTGTTATCCAGCCCACATATGCCCGGGCACCGGGGATGCTCAGGAGCACCAGTTACATCACTGGCAGCCACAGAGATAGGACGGAGCAGCAAGAGAGCGCTAAGACCTGTCTGCAGGTGGCACCGCGGCCCCCGGTCCCGCGCTCGAGACCCACAAAGGCAGCAGAGGACGATCGGATGCTGAACCGGAGAAGGGGTGAGGGGTGCTGGCGTGCAACAGGCCATGCCGCCTGCGAGGACCAGCACTGACACCTCGGGAACCTGGGGGCAGCGTGGCCCCCACAGTGGCCGGGGCTCAGCTTCCTCTCAGCCCCTCTGGGGTCTGCTTCTGCAGCCGCCGCCTAGACTGACCCTAACTCTTGCTGTTCTGAGAAGTCCCCTCCAGAGCGCAGGTAAGGCACAGAGCAGGAGAGCGCACGCGTGGGTGGGGTCACACTGGGCCAGTCCTGTGACTCAGTTTCTTTTTACATCCGTTGTGGCTGGCTGCGCTTTCTTTATGGCCCACAGAGCCCTGGGCACTTGCCTTCTGGAAGTTAGTATTGACAATATAAACCAGGTAGTGAAAAGATCAACCCGGTTGTGTTCCTTTTACCATTTTAGTCAAAAGGTGACTCACCGGTCCGTTTTTCAGAACGTCTACAAATGCTCTTGATGTAAATTCAGTGATTTTATCAATAGAATCACAGCTAGAGGTGGCCTCGGCTGTGGGAGCAGAATTATTCCAGGACAGGCAGGCAGTCGCCGTCCAGGGAGCTAAGCGAGTCCCCTGCCCAGAGGAGAACCAGGCCGGCTGTGCAGTGCCACCAGAAAGCCAGGCCCCGCTCCCGGACAGGGCCCCAGTGTCACGCCAGGAGCCTGCCAGCTCATGAAGACCATTCCTGACTCTCTGCAAATGGAATTGATTTTAGATGGCAGGTGTGTCATTTCCTAGCTGGCAGTCAGCTCAGTCTGCACTTAGAAAATCACCTAAAATAGTGGCATAGGGCCTTGCTCAGCTAGGAAAATTAAATCCTGGTTTGGGAATTAGCGGCCCTTCACCAGCCATGGCCACCTGACCAGTGCGCCCTTTGACCCCGCTCTGGGCTCTTGGTCCATTGACAAGACCTGGACAACGTCCACGGATTTACCTTCCAGTTTTTAAGGACCGATTCGCCATCAGTGAACGAACTTCTTCACAGAAGTTGTGTTTGGAAAACCGGGTGGCTTAAACAACAAGAGCTTCCTGTCTTCCAGCCAGCAGGCCAGACGTCCAGGGCCACGTGCCCCCTGGAGGCTCCAGGGAAGGACCTTTCCTTGTCTCCAGCGTCTGGTGGCTCCCTGCATCCTGGGCTTGTGGCCGCCAGCTCCTCCTCTGCTCTGTCCTCATAGGGCCTCCTCCTGCGGTGTCTGTTAAAAGGACACTTGTCACTGGATTTAGGGGCCCCCATCTCAAGATCATTAACTTAATTACTTCTACAAAGACCCTATTTTAAAATAAGTTCCTATTCTGAGGTTCCTGGTGGACGTGAATTTGGGGGGTGCTATCACACCAGCTCTACCAGTGGCACGAGCAGTTGCCAGGGGTGTTCACCAGAGGGCCAGGTCCCCAACTGCCCTGCTCAGCTCCCTGCCCAGGGTCCCTGTGCACAGGTGGGAGCTCAGAGGTCCCCACAGGAGGCTGGCTCTCGAGGGTGCCCATTCCCCTGCCCTCTGCTCACACCTGAGCTGGCTGGCCAGGCACACTCCCTGCCTGTCAGGTTCTGGACTCTGTGGTTGCCTTGCACCTCCTGAGAGAGACAGAGACAAGAGAGTGAAAGAGGCAGAGACAGAGAGAAGAGAGCAGGGGAGACAAAGAGGCGGAGATGGACACACACGCAGAGGAGGGAGGGGGCAAATAGGAGGTGTGGCCACCTGGGTGGCACAGCGACACCACATGACATCTTGGGAGTGCCACCTGCCCTGGAGCTCCATGGATGGAACTGACTCAGTTTTACCAAAGGATGGTCACAGAGGCCCACTCTTCTCCCCAACCATGTGAACCTGGTAGAAAGTCCCAGGGCCTTCCTGAACCAGCGGGATCTACACAGCCAGGTGTGGGGCAGGCCCTGGTGGGACCAGGCCTCCCAGGGAAGCCCAGAGAGGGGAGCTGGGAGACCTGTGTCCACACCTGTCCTACCCCTCCGCCCTCTGCAGCAGTGGGGTGGGGAGGGGAGCAGCTCTCCCTCCTGGAAGCCTCTCTGGCTGACCAGGCCCTGGGCTACTGCTTTGGGCCAGGAGGGTGTCAGGACGCCGACTTGGCAGCGGGGTGGGGTGTGGCTGTGGGGTGCAGAAGTCTCGGGGACACAGGGCTCCTGGGCAGCTCCCTGTGCCCAATCCACAGGTATGGGACTGTGTAGGGGCTAAGGGGCTCCTGCCCACCCCCCGGGCCCTGCAGGCCCCTCTCTGTCCCTCCTGCATGGTCTGACTCCTCTCTCAGCGTTCACCCCTCTCCCCCGCCAGGGGGCTCCGGGATTTGGAGTTTCATTCCAGGTGGCCTGGGGCTGCTGGCAGTGGGCGGTCGGTCATGCTCAGCCGCAGCAACTCTTGGACGTCTGTTCAGCCTCTCCCTGGAGAGGCAGCACCATTCACACCCTCCCCCTCCGCAGAGCCAAGGCAGGACCAGCCCATCGGACACCACCCGGCCCACAGCACACCTGGCCCCTGGCCCTGGGGTTTGGCTGCCCGCAGCCTCGGGCCTGCTGAGCCCCTCCCGGGGACCTGGCCCAGGGCAGGCTCTGTCCTCAAGCGGCAGTGCCAGGGCCCTCTCACTCGAGCCACGTGGGGCTCCAGCAGCCGGATGCCAGAACAGGGGCCTCTCGACCTGGTTCCTGTTTGGGGCACAGAACCACCCAGCTCAGCGCCTCGCCTGCCTGGTCCCAGCCCTGCCTGTGTTCCTGGGCCTCCCCAACGTTCCCCATCATTTTGTTTGGAGTGGGCAGCTGCTGGGGGTCAGGATGCTGAGGTAATATGGCAGCAATCAAAGCTCCTGCTTGTGAGCACCTTGCGAAGCACCTCAAAATCCACCAAGGGACACAAAAGCCAAACTCAGGAGACTCTCCAGACACACGTGGGGGCCTCTGACCCTGGCAGGCGGGGACTTAGTGGGAATTGGCTGGCCGCAGGGCAGACGGCTGACCCTCGACATCAGAAGGCGCCGAGTACAAGCAGTAGGCTCACAGCAGGCCAACAGTCCCCCATGTGCCGGGGCTGCGAGCTGGCCCGACGCCTGCCAGTCTCAAGAGGCCCAGGCCCCTGGAGAGGAAGCTACCTATGCTAGAGCGCCGGCCTGGCCAAGCAGGGTCCTGGCGGGAAGCAGCAGAGGTGTTGGGGAGCAAGGGGAAGTGGCCCCTGGGATGTTCCAAAGTCCAGCCAAGGACACCCGCAGGAGGCAGTGGGGAGCTGTGCGGGTTGCAGGCAGGGTGCCACATGGCAGAGGAAGCTGGCACAGCTGGCAGCTTTCAAGCTAGATCGCAAAAGGCCACCCGCAGGGGTCCCAGTGGGGACTCAGGGTCTCTGGCCTTGAGCAAGGATTCTCAGCTGGGGTGCAGTGGCTCCCCAGTGTCCCAGGCGGCCAGAGGATGGGCCCTTTGATGAGCAGGAGCTGGGCAGCCTCTGCTGGGCACCGCGACCATGCAGCCCACTGCCGAGCGAGCGAGGTCCGTGCCCTCGGGGCTCCAGTAGCTCCTGTGGGGCCCCGACCACGGATGAGCTGCAGCCTGAGCGGGAGGTCTGGGGAGGGTGCAGGGCGGGGCTGGGTGAGCCCGCAGGTAAGGACAGCTGGGGGAAAGTCTGTGGGACCCCTGCGTGCCGGGAACAGAAGTTCTCTAAAAAGGAGTCTGGAGGAAAGAGACTCATTCCAGAGACCCCGCCTTCCGTGTGATAGGGTGGCTGTTCCAGAGAGCACAGGGAAGAGCTCAGGTCACACAGCGTAAGTTCCTGCCCGGGCTCCAGATAGGTTCATTATACAAATGAGGGATTCACTGGCTTGGTCTGATAGACCAGTGCAGCTGAGTCCTGATTGGTCAATACAGATGAGTCTGATTGGTCAATGCAGCTGAGTCTGACTGGTTAGTGTGGCTGAGTCCTGATTAGTCAATGAGCTGTGTCAGATTGGACAGTGAGGCTGAGTCCGGACTGGCCAGTGAAGCTGAGTTTGATTGGTCAGTGAGGCTGAGTTCTGATTGGTCAGTTCACCTGAGTCTGATTGGTCATTGTGGCTGAATCCTGATTGATCAATATGGCTGAAGCTGATTGGTCAGTGTGGCTGAGTCCTGACCAGTCAGTGTGGCTGAATCTGATTGGTCAGTGTTGCTGAGTCCTCATTGGTCAACGTGGCTGAGCTGAATACTCAATGTGGCTGCCTCTAATTAGTCAGTGTGGCTGAATCTGATTGGTCAGTGTGGCTGAGTCCTCACTACTCAGTGTGGCTGAATCTCATTGGTCAGTGCTGCTGAGTCCTCATTGGTCAACGTGGCTGAGTCTGAATGCTCAATGCGGCTGCGTCTGATTAGACTGTGTGGTTGAATCTGATTGGTCAGTTTGGCTGAGTCCTCATTGGTCAAAGTGGCTGAGCCTGAATGCTCAATGTGGCTGCTCTGATTAGTCAGTGTCGCTGAATCTCATTGGCCAGTGTGGCTGAATCTGATTGGTCAGTACAGCTGAGTCCTGATTGGTCAACGTGGCTGAGTGTGATTAGTCAGTGTGGCTGAATCTGATTGGTCAGTGTGGCTGAGTCCTGACTAGTCAGTGTGGCTGAATCTGATTGGGCAGTGCTGCTGAGTCCTGATTGGTCAGCGTGGCTGAGTTTGATTGGACAATTTTGCTTAGTCCTGATTGGTCAATTTGGCTGAGTCTGCTCCGTGAATGTGACTGAGTCTGATTGGTCAGTGCGGCTGAATTCTGATTGGTAGTGGGGCTGTATCTAATTCGTCAATGTGACTGAGTCCTAAGTCAGCGTGGCTGAATCTGATTGGTCAGTGCTGCTTAGTCCTGATTGGTCAACTTGGCTGAGTCTGAATGCTCAATGTGGCTGCGTCTGATTAGTCCGTGTGGCTGAATCTGATTGGTCAGTGTGGCTGAATCTGATTGGTCAGTGCGACTGAACGTGCTTTACCAATGCGGCTGAATCTGATTGGTCAGTGCTGCTGAGGTCTGATTGGTCAACCTGGCTCAGTCTGATTAGTCAGTGTGGCTGAATATGATTGGTCAGTGCTGTTGAGTCCTGATTGGTCAGTGTGGCTGAGTCTGATTGGACAATTTGGTTTAGTCCTGATTGGTCAATTTGGCTGAGTCTGCATCATCAGTTTGGCTGAGTATGATTAGTCAGTGTGGCTGAATCTGATTGGTCAGTGTGGCTGAGTCCTGACTAGTCAGTGTGGCTGAATCTATTAGGTCAGTGCAAGTGAGTCCTGATTCGTCAATGTGGCTGAGTCTGATTGGTCAATGCGGCTTGTCTGATTAGTCAGTGTGGCTGAATCTGATTTGTCAGTGTGGCTGAGTCCTGACTAGTCAGTGTGGCTCCAACTGATTGGTCAGTGCTGCTGAATCCTCATTGGTCAACGTGGCTGAGTCCGAATGCTCAATGAGGCTGCCTCTGATTAGTCAGTGTGGCTGAGTCTGATTGGTCAATGCAGCTGAGTCTGATTGGTCAGTGTGGCTGAGTCCTGTTTGGTCAATGCAGCTGAGTCTCATTGGTTAATGCAGTTGAATGTGATTGGTCAGTGGTTGAGTCTGATTGGTCAGTGCAGTTGCGTTCTAATTCCTTAATGCAGCTGAGCTCCAGACGTGCTAAAGCCGATCCCAGGCTCAGGTTTCTGGGGAACTCCAGTGCGGTGCAGGCGTGGCATGTGCGCGGCCTCCAGTCAGCAAATGGCCTCGGGGCTCCATGTTAAAATCAGACTCTGCGGCTGCTCGGGGTCCATCTTGAAGGATGGGCTTTCAGGTACACATTTGTCCCCATTCTCCCTCTGAGCCAGACCTGTCCGGGGCAGCGGCTGCAGCCGGCCTGGTTCCCCTAGTCCACGGGGGACCCCAGCGGTAGCGCAGGGCCCGGCCAGCGCCACAAGCCATGTGCCTGGTAAGCGCCCAAGCGCCTGTGAAATACAGATTGGTTCAGGTCGCATTGGCTCCGGTCGGCTGCGGAGAGTCAGCCGGCGCGGTCCGGGGCCTCCCGCAGAGGCCTGTGACAACGGCTGAGGCACGGTGGGGAGGACGCCGAGCCCAGCCCGGATGCGAGGAGGCTCATTAGGGCCCGAGGGGTGGGGTGTCGATGGGACCTGGAAACAGCTCAGAAAGGGAAATTGAGTCCAGTGCGGCGGGCCGGGGCCGGGAGGCTTTCTGAAGACGCGTCTGTCAGAGCGTCACTGCCGCAAGATCTTAGGTTTCTCACGTGACCCAGGTGTGGCGGGAGTGTGGGCAGCGGCAGCGACGCCACCTGAGCCACGGGGCTGGTCTAACGCACGCAGCAGCTGGGCTGCGACGACCCGCGAGGGCGTCTGGAGACCCCCGCTGCGCCCTGGTGGCTTCGGAAGCTCTGTTCACGGCATGGGAAAGGTTTCTGACCACACGGTCATCCCAAGCAGAACCTCGTCCAACGCAGGACTGCAGAAACCTTCCCCATCTCGCTCCTTCACTGGGGTCGACTCCTGGGGTGAATCGCGTCCTCGGGAGTGTACACAACTGTCATCTTCACAACCTGAGGGTTTTCCTCGGTGTTGGATTGTGCCCAGACTCCCACCTGGCTCTTATGGGGCAGGGTGGGTAGTGGTGGCCAGACTAACTGAATGGATGGGAATTTGAGTAAAAGCCATGGAGTGGCAAAGTCTCCTGGTGAAAATAACTCAAGCATTATTTCCCCTAGTTGGGAGAAGGACGTATGGGCCTGGTAGGTTTTTAAGAAGTCCCTGTCTAGGCCGGGCGCGGTGGCTCACGCCTGTAATCCTAGCACTCTGGGAGGCCGAGGCGGGTGGATTGCTCAAGGTCAGGAGTTCGAGACCAGCCTGAGCGAGACCCCGTCTCTACTAAAAATAGAAAGACATTATATGGACACCTAAAAATCTATATAGAAAAAATTAGCCGGGCATAGTGGCGCATGCCTGTAGTCCCAGCTACTCGGGAGGCTGAGGCAGTAGGATCGCTTAAGCCCAGGAGTTTGAGGTTGCTGTGAGCTAAGCTGACGCCACGGCACTCATTCTAGCCTGGGCAACAAAGTGAGACTCTGTCTCAACAAAAAAAAAAAAAAAAAAAAAAAAAGAAGTCCCTGTCCAGGAGATGTATGGGGGCTGTCACGAGGGGTCCTAGTTGGAGGATAGGTAGAGATTTAGGAACTGTCATAGATTCGTTGGCCACTCCAACCATCTAGATGAATTCAGAACCCCACGGAGGGCACAGAGACAGTGTGCCGGGGCTAAGGATAGACAGCGTAGCCCCAGTGTCACCCACATCTCCAGTCTTCATATCTAACTCCTCTCCAATCTGAATATTTAATTCTGTTAGTTGGTTAATCTGGATAGGGATCGTGTTCCATGAATGGCCCTGGAGTATCCCTGCTTTGCTGGTGGGCGAGATCCCGGGGACTTTAGCAGGATTTAGTTGTAGCCAAATATTGGAGGAAATCAGGGGATTTAGGATCCATTCTAGGCCACAGGTAGATAACAAGGACTCGAACTCAGTGCACAGGGCTTCAATCTACTAGCAGGTGTGCTTTCGTTTTCCTTAGAAGCATGATTTTCTCTGTCCACGTGATCATATAGGAATCTCAGATTTTAGAACTTCTTGAGAGGAGGAAGCCAAACCAAGGCAGGCTTTAGGTTTTACTTATAGTCTTAAGGTTCTCGGACTTATAGTCTCTTTACTTATAGTTCTCTTTACTTATAGTCTTAAGGTTTGTCACTGCCAGGAAGTGACAAATTTTTACTCATTCTCTGTAAGGCTGGGAACACTGGCATTTTATGCATATTCTTAAATATGACACTTCAGTCAAATCCTTGGCAATATGGCCAGTGTTTCCAATTGTATCCTGCTTGTAAAGAGACAGCATATTTTTATTGAACTTATATAAATAAAGATAATGATATTCACAAATACTTCCGGAATTTTGAAGGAATCGAGTAGGGAGAAAAAGCAAATGCTTTCATCTTTGTTCACAAAGGGATACTTTACGAAATTGTTGCAAACTATACAGAGCTTATGAAAGAAAATTTCCTTGACTCTGGAAAACATTTAGGTAAAGAACCAACATTTTAAATAAAGGCATAAAAGCAGTATTGTTATCAATTACTTAGTTTCATGTAATCAAGATTGTTTTTCTCAATCTTGATTAACAATTTTGGACTATAGCTGATTGAAAATGCTTCCATCAAAGAATTTAAAATAATAACTGTAGAAATCCAGAATAGCCATGGTCAAAAGTCTGATGAGAGTTTACAATTGGCAAGAAAATTTAGGTATTTCTGTGGCATATAACAGTTTAACATAGTAATCATGATGACTGATAGCACATAACCCAACACATTAGAATTTTCAGAATCACATATTTTTGGAATACATTTTAATAACACATTCACACAAATATGACCAAGTTAAATATCATTTCTTATTTGGCAATGCTTCCTATATGATTTACCAAATTAGCCTAATAGTTTAATATCTCCACAAGAAGAGATATACATTCTTTGATGCTCTCCTGGGGTCCAACTGGAAAATCCCAAAGTTAATTTTAGGTCAAAAGATTTAATTTAGGATTTTGATCCCAGGAAAACCTGCCAAAGATGTTAAAGGGTTTGAGGTACTTCACTAAACAGAGTCATGGGTCACTAACAGACTCAGATAACTTTTGTTTCTTTGAAATAAGAAGTCAAAAGTATATGAGTCTAAACTCTTATTCACTTAATGTTCAATTACTGTTTTAGAATTATCTTATTTGGATAACATCTATATATTCAATGAATATTCATCATTTAACTTCACTTAGCAAAACTCTAAGGGTATATTTACTTAAAATATTTGAGAAACCTCCCCAAGGAAACATATTACAAAATATAACCATCATCAAAAATTTATTTACAAACTTTTTTCCTAGCCACATCTACCCAATTTATTCATTCTTAACAATTATGCCTGGAAAATTTCATGAGACATCAGACAAATATAGCCATCATCCCAGGCTAAATTTTCATGCCAAGAAAGCATCATAAAAGTAAGAACTTTAAAGTTAAGGCCGGGCGCGGTGGCTCACGCCTGTAATCCTAGCACTCTGGGAGGCCGAGGCGGGTGGATTGCTCAAGGTCAGGAGTTCGAGACCAGCCTGAGCGAGACCCCGTCTCTACTAAAAATAGAAAGACATTATATGGACAACTAAAAATCTATATAGAAAAAAATTAGCCGGGCATAGTGGCGCATGCCTGTAGTCCCAGCTACTCGGGAGGCTGAGGCAGTAGGATCGCTTAAGCCGAGGAGTCTGAGGTTGCTGTGAGCTAAGCTGAGGCCACGGCACTCACTCTAGCCTGGGCAACAAAGTGAGACTCTGTCTCAACAAAAAAAAAAAAAAAAAAAAAAAAAAAAACTTTAAAGTTAAATATATGCATATTTAGCTGAAGACCTGGCCATTCCCATCAAACCAATATTAGACCAGTCTCATCTGCCAAAAGATTACTAAGTCCTGTGCATTTGAAAAACATCTGGGCTTATTTGCATAATTTACGAATACTCATTTATTTATAAGCCAATTTGGTACTATAGACGATATACAAACAGACCTTTGTAGATAGTCCCAATTGTTGAAGCTGTCATTTCTCCCAATCCAATTATCTTGATATCCTTGTTTAAAATTGATCGACCATAAATGAAAGGTTTAAGTCTGGACCTCTATTCTGTTCCACTTGGCTGTAGGTCCATCTTTGTGTCAGCATCACACTGTCGTTATTGCCATAGCTTTGTAGTAAAATTGGACGCCTGGTTGTGTAAGTTCTTCAATTTTGTTCTTTTTCAAAATTGTTTTGGCTGGCATATTGTCTAGATGCTCTGAATTTCCATACACATGTTAGGGTCAGCTTGTCATTTCCACTAACAAAAGGCGCTGCCAGGGTTCAGTAAGGATCCTGGTTAGTCTGTAGATCAGTTTAGGGGAAAACTGCCCCTTAACACAGCCAGACCCCCGCCTCCCCGGCGCCCCCTTTCCCGCCCATGCCCGTCCTCCCGCCCCGCCCCGCCCCGCCCCCGCTCACTGTCCGGCTGCGCCCCCGTGTGGCCGCGGGGGGAAGAGCGCAGCCGCGGCGGGGGGCTGGGGAGGGCAGGAGGGGGAGGGGAGGGCAGGAGGGGGAGGGGAGGGGAGGGGGGGACCCGGGCAGACACGGGAGGGGAGTGGGGGCGGGGACGGGGCATGGTATGGTGGCTCATGCCTGTAATCTTAGCACTCTAGGAGGCCGAGGCAGGAGGATCGCTTGAGGTCAGGAGGCCGAGACCAACCTGAGCAAGAGTGAGACCCAGTCTCGACAAAAACTAGAAAGAAAAATTAGCCAGGTGTGGTGGCGTGTGCCTGTAGTCCCAGCTACTCAGGAGGCTGAGGCAGCAGGATCCCTGGAGCCCAGGAGTTGGAGGTTGCAGAGAGCTATTATGACGCCACTGCACTCTAGCCCAGGTGACAGAGCAAGACCCTGTCTCAAAGACAGAGAGAAACAAACAAACAAACAAAATCCAAACTGTCTGTGGCTTTAAATTGCTTTGTTTTAAATCTTAAAGGCTAAATTAAATATGTAAGGAGAGTGTTATGAATATAATATTGACCAAATTAACTAATAGAAATTGAAACCAAGAGGAAATTTAAAATACAAAACGGGTCATTTTTTTGTTGCTTTACACTTTTTATTATCTCAGGGAATTTAAAAATTTTTCATTTATTCTAGGCACTTGGGTACATCAGTTGAACAAAACAGACAAAAATCCCAGCTTCTACCGGCGAAGACCAGAGAGACACTAAAAGGTAAACATGTAAAATAAATACAGTCATACCTCAGAATCTTTAGGGGATTGGTTCCAGGATCCCCACCAATACCAAAATCTGTGGATGCTCAAGTCCCTAATATAAAATGGCATAATATATAACTCATATATATCCTCCTGTATACTTCAAATGATCTCTACATTACTTACAATACCAAATACAATGTAAATGCTATATAAATAGTTGTTATACTGTATTTCTTGTGTTATTTAATTTTTTTTCCTGAATATTTTTGACCTGCGGTTAGTTGAATCTGTGAATGCCTAACCATAGATCCGGAAAGCTGACCATAGAGATCGCTACCAGGTGTGAAGTGTCATGGGAAGAAAAGAAAAAGAATGAAGTAGGAAGGATTGAGAATTGGTGTCTGGCGGTTACAATTTTAAATACCTGGCTCAGGCTAAGTATCAACGCTAAGTGACATTTCCTTGTGAGAGGATATTCCGGCTGTTTTGACAGTAAACGGAGTAGATGATGGGCAGGGAGGCCCTGCGGTTTAGTAGGTCACTGAGGTATCATTGAGATGCTGGAAGTAACGCAGGTGAGAACTAGTCTGATGTATTTTGGAAGTGGAACCAACGAGCTTTCTTGGCAGATTGGAAGTGAAAATGAGAGTGTGAGAGGGACCAAGGATGACGCCAAAGTCTGTGGCCTGAGCAGCTGGAAGGATGCCCTGACACCGGCACCTGGCTCTCTCTGTCCCTTTGACCACAGGCAGAGTTTGGCGGGTCCTTTGGTGGAGTACTGGCCGCTAGACTGGGACACTGTCACGTGTCCCGACTTCTGGGAGGTATGCGATCCCGGGGAGGAGTCACAGGGGTCTGGGGCACGAACAGTTTTCGCATTGCAAACGCCAGCTGGATGTGCCGGGCCTGAAGCCAGCGAATGACAAAACGATTCTGACTGTGACATTGAAAAAAACAATGGTCGGAGGGTTTCAGGACCTCGAGGTCTCAACTGCGACCGACAGACACCTCGTCCCCCGCCAGCTCGGCACCCGCTTCCTCCTCAGGGCGCGGCCGCGGCCCACACCGCGTGCAGAAACCGCCCCTCCTCGGCCGGGCGGGCGCGAGCCGCAGCCGCCTGCGGGCCGGGCTGGGAAGAGGCTCCCGCGCGCTCCCGCGCAGGCTCGGTGGCCATCTTCCGCGCGCGCTTTCCCGCACAAGCTCCACTCCCTGCTGTCCGCGGTCGGTTCCCCACAGCAGCGGCCGCCCAGCCTGCGCGGCTCCAAGGTGGGGGTGGCGCCGCCCGCCCATCCTGAGGCGGGGCCTGGCCGGGGCGGGGCCTGGCCAGGGCGGGGCCTGGCCAGGGCGGGGCCTGGCTGGGCCGGCCCGGGGGCGGGGCCGGCATGGCAGCCGCCGCGGTTGCCTGATGAGGCCCCGCCCCCCGCCGCCCTGGGAGCGCGCGACGCCTCCGGGTGCGCCCGCGCACGAGTCTGGGCGGCGCGGAGGGAACCGGGAGCACAGCTGCGGGCGTGAGGGCGGCGGCAGCCGCGGAGCCGGCCAGAGAGCGGCGCTGCGGGAGCGGGCGGCCGAGACAGAGGTGACGGTGAGTGCGGCGCCGGCCCCGCGCCTCGCCCTCTCGGGCCCTTGGGCGGCGGCCTGAAGCCCCGAACCGCGGTGCCCGAGGACTCCGCCGTGAGCGCCGCCCGTGGGCTCCGGGCTGAGCCTGCGGCTCCGTTTCCAGGTTCGGGCGAGGTCTCTTCCCCGGGGACCCGCCCTTTGGGTTTCGTCCCTTCCCTCTGAGGAAGGGACACGAGCTCAGCTCGGAATTCAGGCAGGCGGGCGACCGAGGCGCCCACCGCCCGCCGCGGTAAAGCGGAAATGCAGACCCCTCCCCCCAACTTGGCGGGTCTGGCGGTCGCGAGGGTGGCGCGAGGGGCGGGCGGGGACGGCCCGGGGTCTCCAGCTGAGGGTTGGCGGGGCGGGGACCCGGGCTCCGGAGCCGGAATGTCGCCCGAGGCGCCCGGCGCGTCCCGCCCGCGGTCCCGCAGCGGAGCTCGCTGGGCTCGGAGTGGAAGCCCCGGCCGCCTCCTCGGAGGAGGAGCGCGGACGACTCTCACAGGTGGTTTCACCGGCTGTGGCTCCTGGTTGTGATTTTGGGTCCCGGGTGTGGTCGGCAGCGGCTCGCTGATGCCGCTTTAACGGCTGAAAAAGCGTCCCAATCCACTGACTTAATGTGTGCAAGAAACGGTGTTGAGATTCCTTATTACCTTGCCATCCTTTTAAATGATAAGGCTTCGCAGAGGAATTCGGTGGTGGTGTGCAGTTTGCAAACGCAAACGTTAAAGGGCTTGGAATACAGTAGATGCTCATTAAAATATTTGTTGAACGAATGAATCTGGAAGCATCAGACAAAGCTGGTCTCACATCTAGTAAAATTTAGGCACATACCCTTTTGACTAAGATTAAGGAAAAAACGTTGGCAAAAAACATGTAGTTTTGTTTCTATGCTTGTTTTGGATTTTTACCCAATCCGTGCCTACTTTGGAACCATCAGTTGTTACTCTGAGTACTACTAACATAGAAAGTAAGTTTCAAAAGTGAATTTTTTATTTTGAGAAAAGTTGGTATCCATTATCTATTTCTTAAAAACAGGCTTTATTTCTCATTTTCTTTAAAAATAATGGAGAACATAAAGATGGCGCTGGGATTGTATTTTGAGACCCAGCTTTATTTTTCATTGTGAATAAAGTTGTTTATGTGTTTTTGAGGGACTGCTATGGTCTTGAGTTTCATTTCCAACAAGGGAGAACTGTAAATTGAAGGAGGAAAAAAAAACTAATGTTGCACTAATACAATTCAACATTACCATTTACTCAAGAGATATTCATTAAACATCTCTTATGTGCTGAGATCTGTGCTGAGCGGTGTTTCTGGGGCCGAACAAAACTCACAATAATCCTTTTCTAAAACGAGCATAAAGTTCTTTCTTATAATTGATGTTGCAAGTCGAGACTGTCTTCAACCCCTAGTGTCTGCTTTAAATTGGGAAAGGTGGCAGGTGAACTGCAGGAACTGTAAATTCATAACAGTCTATTGAAAAGATAATAAGTAACTTAAGAGGGCTAAGATTACTGGGTTACACTTTCGTATTGTCAGTTTAATAAAATCTATCTACATTTTAAAAAGAAGCGAGGAAGAGATTTAACAGACTGGTGTTTTTATTATCTCTCTCTTAGTACTCTTGTACTCTCTTGTACTCTTTAGTACAGTGTATTTATTGAAAGGTCATGGACTTCTGGTTCTGTGTTCTGTAAATAATCTTTGCAACAGAAATATTTTCTATTTTTAAAAATCACTGATGATAAACATTGGATTCCTTTTCCATAAGAAACGTTTTTAAGTAAAGCACCATTTCAGGAATTTATTTTGTCCTTTTCTTTACTATTGACAGACAAATACAGTACTAACTTGGTAGTGCTGAAATTGGAAGGATTGTTAGTAATAACTTGTGGTTCCATATATGGACTTTACCTGTAGTTTTACAACTGATGGAACTGTTTATTAAAAAGAAGATGAAATTTTTAGTATTGCATTTATTCCAAGGTTGCATTGCCTATTTTTATCTTATTTCTATATGTTTAAAACAATATTTGGCCTCTTCAGCAGTCTGAGTTAATGTACTCCAAAGCCAATCTTGATCTTTACAAAATAATGTAGATTACCAATGATTTTTGCAGCTAGCTTTTGAATTTTGGTGGACCCTTTTGACTTGTCGATGCTTGTAGTAGTTTCTACATTGTGGAAAGTAATGTATACATTCAAATAGAAGTTTTAGATTTTAGACTTGCTGGCCATTAGCTCTTTGTGATTGTTGTTCCTAGGAATAGTAAGGGAAGGAATCCCTCAAATTGTCGTGGTAGAGAGTTGTGATAGTTTTTCTTTAAATATGTATTTCTTGGAGGAAGCAATGTGTATTTCTTGACAATTTACCACTCTCAGTCTGGTGTTGATAAGAAATCTAATAGCGATGATAAAGAACAATGTAAGCAGGCTGTCATATGTTAAATAAAAAGTGCCTGGCATTTTTTTTTTCTTTTTTTCTTTTTTTTTTTTTTTTTTGGATAAGCACATCATCAGAATTCTTGACAATCAACAGCATTGAGACATGTTCAAATAATTTTTCCAAGAAATCAGGATTCATAATGAATATTTTTTGTACTTCAGAAAACACTGTAGGTGTTTTTAAGGTATTATTCCTGTGTTGGAGTAGTTCATAATGTTTTGAGGCTGAGTAAATTCCAGGATTATCCTATTTTATGATTGTTGGAATATTTGAAATGTTGGTGTTTTCTTCATCGAGGTAGATGTGTCTGCTGGGGGGGAGGGTTGATTTTTTTGTAAGACCCTTCAGAGTGATCTAGAAGGAATTTGTTTTCTCTCAGATGCAATTAATCAAGTGATTAAGAATGATGCTAACAAGGCATTTGCAGCTGTGCCCATGTTTGCCTGTGTAGATTGTGAGAGTTTATTAATTAGCATTTGTAGAAAACATTTTTGAATTTTAAAATTTTTATTTCAATGCTTATATAACAAATTTCTCACGTTTATTGTCTAGTATAGGTTGCTATTATGTTTTTAATTCCCAGTTGTCTTTTTAAAAATCATGAAAATCTTTAGATTTCTAATCTGTTTTAGGATGAATCTGGGATTATTTTTAAGGTTTTATAAGATTTTTCACTCACAATGAAACATGCTTGTTGGTTTTTATATATTGTAGTTTTTTTTTTGTTTGTTTGTTTTTTAATTTTAGAGACAGGGTCTCACTCTGTCACCCATGCTGGAGTGCGGTGGCATGACTATCACTCAACTGCAACCTCAGACACCTGGGCTCAAGCGATCCTCCTACCTCAGCCTCCCGAGTAGCTGGGGTAATAAGCTTGCACTGCCAAGCCCGGCTAATTTTCAAAGTTTTGGTAGAGACGAGGTGTTGCTACGTTGCCGAGGCTGGTCTGGAACTCCTAGCCTCTGCGTCCGAAACTGCTGGGATTACAGGTACTGGCCACCCCACCTGGCCTGTTTTAGTGTTTTTTTTATCTCCGTTTTTATGAAACAAATATTTTAACATTTTATTGAATGTTAAATGTTAGTAATGTGTCAGAATGGGGGGCATTGTAGGTTCCCTGTGTATTCTTGAGAGGAACTGAGTGAAACGTGCTTATCCTTAATGCTTGCTTGCTAGTTAGGTGATAGCATTTTTTCTGATTTTTTTCATGCTTCCTGGAAAAACTTGGAATTTAGCATATTAAATATTGACTTGCTGCCTCAGTTCAAAGCTTAAGTATGCTTGACTCTTTCTGTAATACTACTAAAGTATGAATGGACTAGAATTTCGTTGAGACTCGTCTGTGACTGCATCCAAATGTGGTTTCTGAATTGAAATGCCAAAAAGACTTGGTAATAAATTGTGTTTATTGTCTTTATCTTGACACTGTAAAATACCCGCAAATGTATTTCAGTCAAAATTATAGTAGCACGTACTCACTCCTTTTCCTAGAATGCATTAGATGAGTCCGGATTAAATAGAGGTGACTTTGAAAATGACTAAATGGTGAGCCCTGATATCTCTGTTTTGTTGCTTGCCCGCTTAGAAACTCATGCTAAGATTTCTTATGACATCTTCCATGATCAAATTTTGTACTTGTACTCAAACCTAAAATGACTTTTGTTCTATTTGACGTAATAATTTGCTTTCACTTTTTGCTTAGTAAAGCAAAAATGAATTTCTGCTACATCTAGCATTGTGTATATTTTATTACCTTACACGTAGTGGGAATTTATGGGTATCTGTGGAACTAGTATGGTCAGTGGATGGGACTTGGTAAGGCTAAGCAGAAAACAGTTTTCACTGTGCCTTCAGACCCTCTATAGATTCAGTCTCTACCTCTGGATGAGCTCTTAGTAAGATCAGATAACTTTTCCAGTAACTCTCAGGTAATAAAAACTCTTGTGGTCACTTGTCATTCGTAATCTTATTTTAGTCATTAGAAGGTGCAGTTCAGTATAATCAGTGTTGAGACGCTCACACAATTCTGAACTCTTCTTTGGTTCCCACTGTTTCAGACCTAGAAGCCTGCTTTGGAGGAAGATTCCTACTTGATTTCTCTTTTTACTTTGCCAGATTCTCTTCAGTATGACATCCTCGCCTGCTCAGGGTCCACCTCAGTGGGGGAAAGGAATCGAGGGGAAAGGTATGGTTTATTTTAGCTGATCTGTTTGTGATCTGGCATTTTTGCCTCGTGGGTTGGACAGGTTGTTCAAAGCGGACGCCTTAGGACTGCTGGAAATAGTTTTCTGGAGAATTCTATGTCTGGGACCCCCAGCTACAATTCCCGTGAAATAGTTCTCTATCTTTAATTTCGCTTCCCAGCTTTCCTCAGCTGCGGGCCCACTTTGCCCAGGGTGACGTTCTGCTTTGGTGTTTAAGGTGGTTCTATAACATTTTAACCAGAACTGCCCATACTTTACTAAGGATGTTTCATTCGGCATAATTCCACTGGGGCCTCCGCATCCTCTATTTCCAACTTCTGTCAGATACAGTAGACCCTCTGTGTCTGTGGGTTCCACATGTGAGGATTCAACCAACTGTGGATCAAAAACACTGAACCCTGTCTCTAAAAAAAAGACAAATTTAAAAACTACAGGATAACAGCTACTTAATGGCATTTACATATAAGTAATCTAGAGATGCTTTAAATTCTATGGATATGTATAGGTTATATGCAAACACCTACGTATTTTACATATGGTACTTGAGCATCTGGGGATTTTGGTATGGTGTGGTTCCATGAAGCAAACCCCCGTGGGACAACTGTAACCCCCCGTGACAGTACTTCTGTCTGTTTGGGACCTGCAGTCCATTGCTTCTGCCACCTCTGTTGCTGTCCCCCTTCCTGCACATCCTTACTTGAGTATTTTCCCTGCCTTGAAGCCATGGTCCACTATTATAATCTCTCCCTTTCATGCGCCCTCAGTTCCATGTAGGGCGCTCCTCCATTGCACTCTCCTGGCCAGCCCTCCACCCCACACCGTTTACATGCAGTTCTCCGTCCGGGTGAGCCTGCACCTGGGCAGTAGACCGTGCTCTGAGGAAAACACAGCCATGCTGACCCGGGTCTCCCGTTCAGTGCCTGTACGCTGACCTCAGGAAGGCCCTTTGTGTTGCTGACAGTGGTGTAATCCCAGGACATTTCCCTGGTTGAATCACTTTAGCATTCCCCTAAAGGACTATTTTACACCTCTCTCCTCAAACCTCTACCCTTTTCTCCATTTTCATCTGATAACGTGTTTCCCGTGTGTGAAAAATGAAAGCGATCAGAAAGCCTTTCCATGTCCCTCAGGCCTCTGCGCATGCTCTTTGCATTTCCTGCTGTTCTTCACCCTGGTCTGCAGGGCTGCCCTGGTGTTCTCTGTCTTCCTCCCGTCAAGGACACTGCGTTGCTTCCGTGTCCATCCCCTCGTGCATGCCAACGAGATGCGTCAGTGTCCTGTTTTTACCGGATCATTCCTGTCAGCATATAGATATATATGCAGCATATAGATACTGAAATCTCCCATCTTTAAAAAACCTTGTTCCACACTGCATCTTTCTTTTCGTTACTACTCTCCAGAAAAGTTGATATTTGTGGTCTTCAGTACTCCCTCTCTCTCTTGGATCCACTACAGTGAGGTTTTTTTATTTTATTTTATTTTATTTTTTTCTCTTCCATTCTACTATAGCAGCTCTTTTTTGAGGTTACTAGTGACCTCTTTGGTGAATTCCAATATCAGTGAAGATAGCAGCAGTCACAGCATTTGATGTGGTTGATAATGTTCTATTCTTTGAAACCTTCTTCCCTTTGCTTCTGGGATAGTACTGTTTATTTTCAGTTTCTTTTGCTGGTTCCTTTTCATCACTCCAACTTCTAAAAAACGAGGCAGTGTTCCAGGGATATATGTTTAGACCTCTTCTGTATTTCTATTTAGTCCCTTGTGATCTCATCTCATCTAGCTAGAAGTATATATTTCTAACTAAAAATTTTATCTTTGGTCTGAATTTCTTTCCTAATCTCCAGACTTGTATGTTCATCTGCGTACTCAACATTTTCAGCTAGATGTCTAATTTAACTAGACATCTAGATCCCAAATTTAACATGTCACAACTGAACAACTCGTCGCCTCCTTCTTCTCTCCCACCCATTCCAATAATTGTTTCCATTCCAGTCTTCCTCATCTTTTAAATGTCCACTCCCTCTTTCAGTTTCTCTGGCCCCAAACCACATAGACGTCTTGACTCCTTTCCTTCTGATACTCCCCCATCTAATTCAAATAATTATCACAAAAGTACATTCTTTATCTACTTTAAAGGCTGCCTTAACTATACATGGAACCACAATTTGCTGCCACCGCTGTAGGCAACCGTAACCTCTTGCTTGTGTTATTTTCATAGTCACTCGTCTCCCCGCTGCTTCTGTACTTTTCTATTCTCAACGCAGCAACCAGGGTGATCCTTTTAACGTGAAAGTCTGATGATTTCACTCCTGTGTTCAAACCGTTCCGTGGCTTTCTGAAAGTAAAAGCCAGAATATTTACTGTGCCTATAAGAGCCTCCGTTGATCTGTACCTCCTGCCTCTCTGGCTTTGTGTCCTACACAATCAGGTTTCTCCTTGGCTTCCTCTACTCTGGCCCCCAGGCATCCTCCAGGTTTCTTGAACCTGCCAAGCACAGTCTTGCTTTCGTGCCCTCAGGGATAGAGCATTGTTTTATATATTCACTGCAGAGTCCCCAGGACGGTGGCTGGCTCACGATGGGCACTCAGAGTTCCTGAACGAATGGCTGCTTGTCTTGTTACTCCTGATTCTGGTTACAGCCCTATGTGCATGTTTCTATAACGAAAGTATTTGAACTTCCCCTCAAACGGTATAGTCCTATAAGAATGAAGTAGGAACAGCTTTAGATACAAGAATATAAAGTAAGTTTCCAGTCAACTTTTGTGTATGGGAAGTGAAAATACACAGTGAAATGGTAAGGGACAGAGGAGGTAGGAAAGGAATGAAGAGAGCTAAGGCAAATGAAATAAAGAAGAGGAAAACCTGGTTTGGAAATAGGGTGACAACATGTAAAAAATTTATTTTGGGCTTGCCCCATATTTCTTTCCAGTTACATTTCTTGAGTTCTGAGTGTTGGTGATTTTCATGGACTAGACACTTCCAGTTGGACTATACTGTACCCTTCTTTTTATCAGGGATGTAGGCTCAGGTGAGATCAGGAGCCAAAACTTCATTGTTCTCCTGTGTTTTGCTCAACTCTTTTTGTTAGAAAAGAGGAGAAATTACTGAGAAAGCCTAATGGTATTCTTAGCAGTTTTTATTTATTTATTTTTTTTTTTGTAGAAACCTCCAATAGAAGTCTGATAGTTTTGGGGAGGGATTTTCAGTGTACAAAAACGTATTGGTATGCCTGTCCTCTTGGTACCGTGCCGCCTATTTCGTCCCCCCTTAAAAAAGGAGAGGAATATAAGTACATTTATTGTTTTGCACGGAAAACTAGCAGCTAGCTAAGATAATCACAAGTTTATTGAGTAGTATTAAATGCATATGCTTATTTGTGCTCTTAAAGGAAAAAAAAAAAAGAAAAATGCTTGTACAGACTTCAATGCATAGTCTAAAAATGGAGTTTAACTGATATTTAGTTGGGAAATGAGAGCGCAAGGGGAATTAATAACATGCAGATTCTTAGTATTTCATTCTGCTGAGACAAGATTTTTTTTCTTTTAGCCATTTTCCCCCTGAGCTGTAGGTCTCATTTTCTGTTGGTTGATAAAAAAAAAAAAAAAATCTTTTTGATAAATTGTGGAAATGAGTAGCTTGGTAGTTCCTGAATGAATAAATAATTTTATGTGCAAGTGTAAATTCTCCTCAAACCAGTCTTCAGAGTTTCCTTTTTTTTGTGCAATATACAAAAATTTGTCTTTATTGACTTGTGGGACTTTTATGTGGCCATAATGTAGACTTGGTTTTCATGGCTACAGGGAGTGTGGGTGTGTATGTGTGTGCATATTTCTTTACAGTTTTCGTAATATGAACATGTAATTTAGACTGATATGCTATATTTTACTTTAACTCCTAATTACTAATTTGAACAAAAATCAGATTTGGTATTATAGTTTTCTTTCACGTTAACATAAACATGACCTTTATACTTCTTAAAAAGTCTATTTACATACCAAATAAAATGATTTTTGGATGACACACAAGCAGTGTTTTCCTATGGTTCTGAAATAATCCTAGCCTGAACAACATAGTGAATCTATTTTATAGACTAATTGGGTCATCTTCATTAGAATTCCACATTGACGTACTTGGATTCATATGTTAGCATTTCACGTATGAAGTAACCATCTTGGGTTAATAAGATCCTTATTTCTGAGCTGGTGTGTAGTCCTACCACTAAGTTTATTTCAGCTATAGTCACGGTTTTCTGTTTTTTCTTTTTTTTTTTAAAGAGACACGGTTTTGCTCTGTTGCCCAGGCTGGAGTGTAGTGGTGTGATCATAACTCCTGGGATTGCTGTGGCTAGCTGCTAGTTTACCGTGCAAAACGATAAATGTACTTATACTCCTCTCCTTTTTTAAGGGGGGACTAAATAGGCGGCACGGTACCAAGAGGACAGGCATTCCAATACATTTTTGTACACTGAAAATCCCTCCCTAAATCTAGGAGACTTGTGTTGGAGGTTTTTACATTGGTGATCTCCTGCCATTGCTTCTTGAGTAGCTGGGACCACAGGCGTGTACCACCGTGCCCAGCTGAGCAGAATTTTTTTTAGAGATGGGGTCTTGCTGTGTTGCCCAGGCTGGTCTCGAATTCCTGGGCTCAGGAGATCTTCTTGCCTCTCACGACCTCTCAGACATTCTCACCTTTGCTCATTAGACTCTACCCAAGATAGTCTGTTCAATTTTTCAAACATGCCATGCTTGGTCTTGCCTTAGGACTTTTACACTAGTCATTGCCTTTGTCTGAATGGTCTTTCCCAGATCTTGAGCCTGGCCCCTTAACTTTAAGGTCTCAGCTTAAATATCACCTAACTCACCACGCAGTTTAAAATAGCTTCCCCATTACTGTTTTAATTTCTTCATGGCATTTCTCAGTCCTTGAAATTATGTATTTTTATGTATATTTCTTATGAGAGCAGGGACCTCCTTTGTCTTGTTCCCTGCTGTCCATGATGCCCAGAATGCTACCTGGCACCAAACAGGTGTGCAGTCAAGTGTTGAATGGATGAAACCAGGTACCGGTCTCATTGATTCTTTGTTATGAATGACTTTACTGTACTAGTATTTTAAACTGTCAACAGCATATTTCTTCTAACCTAGGGAAGACAGCACCTGGATCAATCAGACAAAAGCCTGGTTTTAGAAAAGGGTGGGACAGTTTGGGAACTGCTCTGATCCTCAGCGTGTTCCGTGGAGCCAGTGGTGTGCTGGAGTTGGTGAGGTGCCTGTGCCTCTGGCTCCGACTCCGTGCTCGGTGCCATCATCTGGCAGTTTGAAACTGGCTGTGGTGGGACAGTTCCAACATGGGAATGGGCAAAAGGTACCAATCAGGGCTTTTTTTCAAAAGAGGTGGTGGTTCAATATTTATCAGGAGACCACTGGGTGGGCCCATGTGGAATTGCTGGTGTTTGTTGACTATTGCCAATTTCTTTTTTTTTTTTTGCCAATTTCTTATGTTTTAACCTAGTAGAGTTACCTGTTTTGGTTTAAAGATACTTTCTTCGTAGGAGTTACTGAAATTACCTCAGTGCTTTAGTTTCTTTCTTTTTCAAAGTTATGTTCCCTTCACATGTGATGATTACTTTGAGATTCACCTAATGCATAAAATTTGACAGGTCTTACTCAGTTGCTGGGGCTAGACGTCATATCTCACTGCAACCTCCTACTCCTCGGCCCAAGTGATCCTCCTGCTTCAGCCTCCCGAGTAGCTGGGATGACAGGCATGCGCTGCCATGCAGGGCTAATTTCTTCTGTTTGTGTTAGAGGTGGGGTCTCACTCTTGCTCAGGCTGGTCTTGAACTCCTGAGCTGAAAGGATTCTCCTCCTTCGGCCTCCCAGAGTGCTAGGATTACAGGTGCCAGCCACTGTGCTGGGCCTTAAAGTAGCAATTTTTAAAGCCACTCAAAGTTCCTTTAAGGGTTTTATAATTTAACTGTTTTTTCCTTTGCCACAGGAAAGGTACCTGTTACCTAGGGTAGAGTAGGCTGTTGCTGTTTTGCCTTGTTTTTAGCTATGTCCTTTCCTGTGTTGTATTACTGCTTGCTCGCAAGCTCTTGTAGTCTTTTTCTGTTCAGTGGCCATTTCTCTTACCCCACAATGCTACATCCCAGACGGTGCGTGTGTTGCGGAAAGCGCTTCTCACAGGGTAAAGAAGAATAAAAAGCATTGTAGTCAACGTGGACTTTTTTACTGAGAAAAGATGTATTTCTTGTTTAGAGACTGGCAGTGTAGTCACTAAAAAATGTTTTTCATCCACATTATATGTTTGTGAATGGATATGCTGGTGTCTCTGTTTGTTGGAAGGTAAAGTGAATCTTGAGATTCACTTTAAATTCGAGAAAAGTGTTTAGAATTATTCCATACGTTTTGCTGTTTTAAAAAAAATTATTTTTTAAAAAGTTTCATTCCACAGTGAGTTTCTAGCCTCCTCTTTTTACATTGATATTGTTGTTGTAAACTGTTCTAAAGAAGCTTAGAAACTAGTCACAAAGTAAGTGGCATAACTCACATTTGAAGTCCTTTCTGATTTTTTAGAGTCAGTAAGCTTGGGAAGCACTGTAAAGTGGCAGAAAGAATATGGACTTTGGAGTTAGACACACCTCAGTTTGATCCCTAACTCTGGCACATATTTGCTGCATGGCAAGTTCTTACCCTGGGTGATTTTTATTTTCCTTTTCATTTAAGTGAGGCTTATTAAATGAAGTAATACACATAAAGCACTTGGCTTGTAGAAGATGCTAATAAATGTTTCATTTCCTTTCTGCTACACCTTATGGTTTTAAAATATCTTGGGAGCCACTTGGACATTTCACTTGAAAGTGAATTGCAGTCAGGAAACTGGAAATAGACGTAACCCAGGTGGACTCGTATTGTAGTGACCTTCTTAATTTCCCTGTCTGAGAAGCAGAGTGGTTCTTATAACTGTTCAAAATATTTGACTTCAAGGCAGGTTTTATTGTTAAAAGCTAAAATGGAACCCATTGGGATAAGTTAATTATTGCTGACCAAAATGGCAAGAAAGTAACTATTTCTATATTTCCTGAGAAATTGAAGCATTTGTGCTGTATGCATAAGGATGGTAAATTTTAAAGGCTAAGAACTGACCCTTTGGAAAGAAATATATGATGAAAATAGGAGGGGAAAGTGTTCAACCAATAATCAATTTTTTTTATCAGATTTAAGAGATGGTGCTGATTCAGACATGTGCACAGTGACACAGGTGCTAAATACAGTGCTGGAGGGAGTACAAATCTGTGGAACCTGTTTCAGAAGCACTTTGGCACATGTCACAGAGCAGAACTTAGTACTTCCGAGAGTACATCCTAAGGAAATAACCCATTTTTCTGTTTTGCGGGAGTGAGGGGAGAAATTTTTTTTTTATTGTAACAGCCTTATTGAGATTATTCATATAACATAAACACCTTTTTAAAGTACATATGTCAGTGTTATACAGCCCTTGCCACTATCTAATTTTACAATATTTTCATCACCCCGCCCCCAAAAAAAGAAATTAGCAGTCATTCCCCATTCTTCCCTCTCCTCAGCCCCTGGCAACCACTGACATATTTTGTCTTTCTAGATTTGCCTCTTTGGACATGTAATATAAATGGAATTATATGCTGTGTGGCCAACTGGCTTTTTTTCATTTAGCATAATGTTTCAAGTTTGATCTGGACAGTGTATATCAGTACATCATTCTCTTTATGGCTAAATATTATTCCATTGTAGGATATACAACATTTGACTTATCTATTCACTAATGAATAGATAGTGAGTGAGTGAACCCAAACAACTATGATGAACGACGCTGCTATGAAAATTCACGTACAGGTTTTTTTGTGTGGATATGTTTTAATTTATCTTGGATATATACCTAGGAGTGGAATTGCTGGATCATATGGTAATTCTATGTTTAAGATTTTGAGGAGCTGCTAGACTGTTTTCCAGAGTAGCTGCACAATTTTACATTTCTGTCAGCAGAGTAGGTAATATGTGGCCTTTTGTAACTGTCTTCTTTCACTTAGTATGTTCAAGGTTTATCCATGTTGTATGTATCAGTACTTTCTTTTTATAGCTTTATAATAAACCTTGAATTCACATAGTATAAGGTTTCTAATGGTATTCTTTTTGAAAGTTATTTTCACTATTCTATCTTTTTGGCATTTCTATGTGATTTTAGAATCAACGTGTCAATTTCTACAAAAAAGTCTGCTGGAATTTTAACTAGAATTGCGCTTACTCTATTGCTTAAAATGAGGAGAATTGACATGTTAACACCATTGACTGCACTGATCTATGAACATAGTATCTCTATTTGTCTTTGCACATCATTTGATAATTGATTAATAATTCATATTTTTCATATTATAAATGAACTTTTCTTTACAGTGTCAGTTTCTGATTGTTCTTTGAACAATTGTTTTATAGAAATAGATTTTATTTTTGAGTATTGATCATGTATCTTGCAACGTTCCTAAAATCACTTTAGTTCTGCTAACTTTTGGTTTTCCCAATTTCATTATAAGATTTAGCATAGCCTCTGAGTTCTTTGTCAGCTTAGAGTTGAAGAATTGCGTAAGCTTATGAATTGTGATATCAATACCTTGCAAGGAGTGATGTGCAGCATCCCCAATATTTGTCTTCATTTTTCTTTTAATGAAATATTAATATTCCTCATAATATGAAACCTGGACATTTCAAGCTACTCTTATTTAAGTAGTTGAATTTATAGGCAATTTCAGCAAAGTATTTGATTCTGATGGAGGAATTGCTGTTTGTTTTCATGGCTGGAATTCTAACCATCTGTTCAAATTATATATTTTGGAGGGCGAATCAATTGCCTTGCTGATGATTTTGGGGGACAAGGAGAGTATATGGTAAGGACTTTCATGTTTGTGGCTTGAGCAGAACTGTGTGGATCATGGTATGATTTACTGAGATGAGGAAGAATGAGGAAGCAGTGGATTTATGATTATCAGTTCAGCTTGGACAGGTTAGATTTTAGGCCTGTTTGCCTACTGTGTTAAATGCTTATAGGTTTATTTGGGTGCTTGTAAATGAAGAAATATATTTTAGGTTAAAAACAGGCCTGAGGTCCCATTGCTAGTCATTTACAGAATTACAACTCAGGTCTTGGGTGCTCTGACTAAGCCCATGTTGTTATTCCCTTATGCTATATTATATCCTCAAGGCAGAAAAACATGCCTGGCTTTGGCAATAATAAAATGTTCCCTGGGAGCTACTAGAAATACATAGCAAAGTGGAAGCTCAGCTGCCTGTGGAGTCCAGGCAGGTAACCGTGAGCCAGGTTGTAACATGAAAGTGTGGCCTTGTCTTTGGAGAACGGCGAAGTCCATGCCCCACCTAGAGGGTTCACTGTTAATCGGCTCCAGCAGATTATTACCATGTGGGAATGTGGGTGCAGTATTGCCAGATTTTCTGATTTTTCAAGAGAGCCAGAAGTGTTGATTTTTCACGTGAAGTCTTCTGATTTATAAATGTAGGTAGCTATCCTTTAACACACTGTGGAGACCAACCTTGCGTGGGTCCAACAAAAATATCTGTCTGCTGAATTCTGCTTACTGGCAATGTTTGGTAGGGTTGTACCGGTATACTGTGGAAGCAACAACAGATTTATATGATGGGAAAAGGGTGGTAACCACATATAATAAGCACGTTACAAGTGTTGAAGTGTAGGTTGCTTAGTTTAAACATGGTGGTTAGTCTGATGTTTGAGTTCAGTTTTCATATGGATCAGTTAATTATAGATAGGGGAGAGGGAATTGCTCCCTGCAGCTTTTTGCCTCCTAATTGCATGCTTTCATTTGCAGATAGGGCCGGTTTGGAGTGTGTGGATTTTTGAGTGAAACCTCTTCCCCAGATGAGAAGAAACCTTCAAGGAAGAACTACTGGCAGTGAGTCTGCAGCGTCATCTGGATGCATAATATGGAATGTTCTAAGCCCAGATGTAGCTGAATGGGTGGCTCCACTGATGAGGAGTGGTAAGTCTTATTGTCCCCACTGATAATTAAATAACCTCAATCCTTTCCATAAAAATAGGACGACTTCTGCATTCTTAGCATTTACTGATGAACAGTAAGTTAATTTTTGTATCACTGGGAAAGACAACAGTGCAGTTTAAGAGAATTCTTTATCCCTCACAGTGTATTTAATGTATGGTTTCAGAACCTGGCTTTCTTCTTCCAGTTAGGCACATCTCTTCCTTTGCTGATGTATTTTTCTTTTTTATTTCTTCTTCATTCCAAGGCCGGAAATATTCTTGAAATATTCAGCCAACACTGAAGTGATGGTCATGATGGTTACTGGTATCCATGGTAATCTTAGTTGTAGTGGATCTCATTCCCTCTGGAAGTGATTGTTCTAGTAATGGATACGAGAGACAGTTTTGGCTGATGGGACATAAAATAGAAATCTGCAAGGGGCTTCTGGGGAAGGTTTTCTTGCATTTGAGAAAAGGAAGAAAAAAGATGGTCCCTCTTCTCTCCAGGGCTGGTTTTATCTGGATGTGACTTCTGGGACTGCTGTAGCCACTTTTCTAGTAGCTCGAAGGCGATGCCTCCATGACGGAGGGCAGCACCAACAGGATTGCAGAAAAGTAGAACTGGAGCCCCGTCTACTGTGCCTAGAGCCACCCTACCTGAATTGCTTTATTAAGTAGTTTTGCCTTGAGATTTTCTGTTATTTGCTATAGAAATCATCCACATTCGTTTGATTTCTTCCTTTTCTGATTACCCAAAGCCCTATCTTTTAGTGTCTCAGGCATTTCTACTTGATTATGTTTTATGCTGTTCAGGAATGTTTGAAGTCAAAGGCTATGTTTATATCCCTATCGTGTCTGACATTTATGTGCTCTTCTTAGTGAATTCCTAAGTACATATTTGTTGAACTGAATTTTTTGAATGGTGGAGTATTTGAAAAACCAATCCACGGAATTGAATAGAGATTTTCTTCTAATTCACTTCCTTTTCTTTAACCACACTACTTCCCTCTAGGATTATTAGTGAAGTTTGACTTTTTATTTAAGACGACTAGTGTGTAATATATGTTCAGGTGGTTAGTTCTACTCTAAAACATATTGCTTGGATTTTGCCTTTTGTTTTTGTGTTTTTTTTTTTTTCTTTTCTTTTCCCAACTTTATTCAGAATGGTCTGCTCCCAAGGTACTGATTTCACACAGGAAATGTACCGAGTAAAGTTACTGAGCTAGGGCCAGTAACAGAGATGGAGCACCGCAAATCCTTAAGAGTTCAAGCCTTGCTGGAGTGGGAAGATCTAGCCACCTTCTGACCACATTAGGCAGAAGGCTCAGAGTCCTGGAGCCAGACTCTCCCCTCGTCAGCCAAATACTGAACAAGTCTTGAGTCCTTTATTTCTATATCCAGGAGTGCGGTCTCACTCCCTGATACTACCTGCTTCCTTCCAGAAGTAGCAAGCCTGGCTGGTAGGGAACCACCCTGAGGGATATGGGAAGGGGAAGTCTGTTCACTTTCCCTATTTCCCAAAATACTAGAGGTGGGGTTGGCACCCTCCCCTGGCTCTCTGAGCCTACAGAGCTAGCCCAGTCTCCAGGCAAGGCCAAGATGCCCTGGGACTTAGCTAGGGGAGGGAGGTATAGGCATGGGGTGCTCATCTGTCCTGGGGGCTGCAGAGCCCTGCCCCTTTTCTGGGCGGCAGTAGGAATACAGAAGCTAAGCTCACCAAAATCCTATTGGTTAATGTTTCTAGTGAATGTCCCAGAAACATTTTTTTAAGTGGACTACCAAACTACCTTTCCTCAATTAAAAATTCATTAAACTGCTAAAATCCCTCCCATGCGCTTTTTCTTGCAAATCAGATATTTGTATAAACAAACAAAAATAGGAAAAAAAAAAAAAAAAAGAAAGGATATTTTCAAATGGAACTTACTTTTTAAGTGATGAAGACATGCACTTGGGGGTGGGTGGGCAGGAGTTCTCATTTGTGTTTTAAAATCCCAAATTAATGAGCATGATAAACTGTTATTGCTGGCACTGGCTTTACCCCAAGTGGCCAAGTGGCACTGTCTGACTCTCTACTCTGAGTTCTTGGTGGGTCCCCCCAACCCTCCCCTAATCCCCACCCTTTCCCTTTCCATTGACTTGGGACAGCCCTTGTCGACATGCCAATCACAGTGGGAAGAGGGGAGAAGGGGGGAGGTCACAGTGCATGGGGTTCAAGGTCACAGTGGGTGGAGCAAGGAGGATCACAGTGCAAGTAAGTCAGGTCGTTCCCTCTGCTCAAGTCCAGCTGTGTGCCATGGCAGTGCAACCCGTGGCGGACGACCCAGGAGGCGGTGACGGCAGCAGCGGCGGCATCCTTTCTTGCCTGCATTTATCTGCGCTGTTTGAAGCCTTGTGACCCATCAGGACCCAAAGGCTGTCTGATCACATTATTGGGCTGCCTGCTGTCTTCGGGTTGGGAGATCCTGGTTGGCCTGTCGAGGATGGGTTTCTCCTGCTCCTCCTCAGGGCTGGCACTGCCCAGGATCCGCTTCCGGGCCTCGGCGTACTCTGTCTCCCGCTGTGCTAGGGACTTGACCGGAAGGGCTGGCCTGCTGGTGGAGTTGGGGCTGCTGACCACACCGTTGCTGGTGGGCCTCTTGAGGATGCGGATCTGTGGAGGGGGCCCCGTGGGAAGGCTATCGTCCTGAATCACAATGGGCACTTTGGGAGGAGATTTGGATATCCTGCCCGCTGTCTGCCGCCTCCTCCCAGCTCTCAGCGACCTCCTCATCTTCCATCTTACTCCTGCCTTTTGTTTTTGTGCAACTTTACCATCAGAACCAGAATACTCCTACATGTTTGAGTATTGGCTTTCAGTCTAATAAATGCAATTTTGCTTTCTTCTCCATTATAAATCTGAGAATAAACTTTGTGTTTTCTGTGCTAATTGTAAGAATGAGGGACATGAACATTAGGAAACATAGTTCAGGAATGATTTGTATTTGGCTTTGGAGTGCACATTCACAATAAGATTCCCTAAAGTGCGCATCTCCCACTGTGTTTCTAGGACCCTGTGTTTTGGGCGGGGCAAGAGAAGAGGTGTGGTGGTGAGTATGGTAAGAGGGGTCTTGAGCCATAGGATGGATTATCTAGTTGCTTATATTTTAAGGCTGTATGAAACAAACCACTTCTTTTTTTTTTTCCTTCCTTTCTTTTTTGCCAAAGTCAAGATATTCCTGTACTCTTCTATCTTTTAAGTTATTATGATAATCTCAAAAAAGTATGGGATAAGGACCTCTTTTTCTTCTTGAAAATCTATGGTGTTGCTTTCAGTTAGGTTAACAAGAACAATCATGAACTTGTGGTTTTGATTTTACCAGGTAATCTAGTAGTACATTTTGAATCCTCCAAAAAGTGATTTACGTTAAGGGAAAATTTTAATTTTTTTTTCTTGATAGGTTGTGATGAAAATCTGGGAGAGTAATTTTTAAGAAGATAGGGAAAGTTATATGATGTGCTTTACCCATCAGTTTAAATGCAGTAATATCATTGTTTAGTAATATAAGAAATTTAAATCACTAAGGTCAACTTTAATGTGCTTTGTTTCATATAAGTTTTGATGGGTTTGTAGGAATGGATCATGTGTCTTACCTAAGCCAATCATGGCAGGCATGTGACTTAAGCCTGATGAGTCAGAATGAATCTTAAGACATTTGCTAGGAATGCTGGGATGAAGGCACTTTTTTTTTTTTTCTGAATTTCAACCTGAAAACGTAGTCATTGAACTCCTGGCAGTTATCTTCTGACCATCAAAGGAAAGCTAGTTGAATAAGACGTCAACACTGAAGGAACAGAGTGGAGAAAAACCATGCCCTGGTCACTTCAGTTGAGCTGCTAGCTCAAGCCTTCCGTGAAGGTGCTATGCCTTTACACTGTCAGTTATACGAGTCAGTAAACACCTTGTTTAATCCAATTTGCTTTGGATTTTTTTCTCTTACATGTATGTGAAAATGTCCTGATACATCCTTCTCATCACTCATTCCATACCTTTATAATAAGAGTTCAAGCAACTCACTAAATCTTGAATTGTGAATTAGGCAAGTAAACCTGTAATACAGTTATGCCGGGTAGCAGACAATGCAATCTACTCACTGATTTTTTTTCAGTACCAAATACAAGGACTAAGGTGGTAAACAAATATGTAGTCCACGCCATTGCAAATGGAGTTTGTTGTTAACTCGACGAGACTGACATTATGTGAACAGTCTTCCTATGAATGTATTCTTACCAGCGGAAGTTAGGGTTCTAGAAAAAAGGAGCATGTGTTCATCTACAGTGATTGGCCCTTTGGCAGGGACTCCTGCTGAACCCTTGGCACCTCTAGAACTGTAAAATAAACAATTATGGGCAACTTGGAATCTGGCTGACTTAAAAAAATAAATACAATAAGTCATTATTAATTATTTTTTCAGAAGAAGAGTTTATAAAGGTACAGGACCACAATCACTTATTCAAAATCTTGGGGCCCACATGTGTTTTTAAATTTCAGAACCTTGTATATTTTAGGAAGTTTAATTTGGTAGACATCCCTCATTATCTGTGAGAAATTGGTTCCAGGACCACAGATGCTCAAGTTCCTTATATAAAATGGCATTGTAATTAGATATAACTTACACACATCCTCCCATATACTTTAAATCATTACTTCTAATACCCATTATGATGCCTGTATATCACTTTATTCATGAGACAAATTCAAGTTTTGCTTTTTGGAACTTTGTGGAATTTTCTTCTCCGAGATGTTTTCCATCCATGCTTGGTTGAATCCCTGGATGCAGAACCCCTGGATCCTGAGGGTGGACTGTACATACTGTGTATTTAATGTGACTTCTCTGCTGTGGTTTGGATGTGATTCGTCCCTGCCAAAAAAATTAGTGAGGCAGTGTTGGGAGGTGGGGCCTGGTGGCAGGTGTTTGGTCAGAGAGGTGGATCCCTCCCTTGTGGGAAGGAATGGATTAGTTCTCTGAGAGTGGGTGCTGTAAAGTGAGGGTCCTCTCCTGTGTGGTCCCCCTTCACACAGGCCTGCTTGCCTTTCTGTTTCTCCACCATGTGCTAGTGCAGCTGAGGCCTTTACCGGCAGCCGAGCTGATGCTGGTGCCATGCTTTTGGTCTTTATAGCCACCGGCATTATGGGCCAAATAAACTTCTTTTATTTATAAATTACCCAGCCTCAAGTATTCTGTTATAACAACACGAATAGGTAAGACAATCTTTTTTTTTTAAGGAATGGACAGGTGGCTTTTTTTTTTCCTAATACTACAGATAATAATATCTTAACATTAGTTGAACTACTAAATAAATGCCAGGCTCTGTGTAAAGTACTTTTCTGTATTATCTTAACTTACCTGTTTAGTAAATTGTATTCATTTATATACTTGAGAAAATTTAGAGAGGTTAAGTGACTTTATCAAGGTTCATTCATGGCCGGGCACAGTGGCTCACGCCTGTAATCCTAGCACTTTGGGAGGCCGAGGCAGGTGGATCGCTCGAGGTCAGGAGTTTGAGACCAGCCTGAGCAAGAGCAAGACCCCGTCTCTACTAAAAATAGAAAGAAATTATATGGACAACTAAAAATCTATATAGAAAAAATTAGCCAGGCATGGTGGCGCATGCCTGTAGTCCCAGCTACTCGGGAGGCTGAGGCAGTAGGATCACTTAAGCCGAGGAGTCTGAGGTTGCTGTGAGTTAAGCTGATGCCACGGCACTCACTCTAGCCTGGGCAACAAAGTGAGACTCTGTCTCAACAAAAAAAAAAAAAAAAAAAAAAAAAGTTCATTCAGCTAGGAGATAGGAGAATTGAGATTGTAACCTAGAGCTTTTGGCTCTGAGGTCTGTGCCCTTAACCGCTGTTCAGACTGTGGATTGTGCTGTGCTGCTCAGGGCCAGTGCGGAAGGCGTCATGTCTTGCCCACTGGGTTACTGTTCTTTTCAGCAGGGACTTTCTTGAGTACATGGTGAGAGAGGAAGGGAAGGGGGAAGAAGGGACTGTCTTGAAATCTTACTGTACAGGGAAAAAGAAAGAAAAATTTTAAAATGCACTTTTAACCCATCACATATCACAGCTACATGATGGGCTAAAACAATTGAAACATATCTCTGATGCCACATTTTCTAAAATAAAATTCTATCAGTGTTGTCTATCAGAAACATGGGAAGGGTAATCGCAGCCCAGTGTCCACTCCCAGGTTCAGTCTGGGCACATCCGTGAGTATTTTCTGAAACTTGATTCCTGGGATTGGGATTCTAGGGGTAAGGATAACGGCACGTTAGTTAGTCTTTTAAACTTTAATTATGAAGTTCTGGTCTGTAATCCTAGGACTATTCACTGAACTCATGAAATCTTTAGAATTATAATATTTTTTAAGTCTGCCCATTTGAGCAGAAAATATTTGTTATTTTCTTCATTTTTATTTCTTTAATTGGTATTGAGATTTAACATTTTTGATTTTTTTTTTTACCTGTTTTCATTTTTCCTTCAGGATTTTAAAAGATTTTAAGTGGTCTTCACAAATCTATTATTCTTTTGGAAGAGAGATGTAGAAAATTAAAAGGAATGGACTCTGGAGCCAGATTGTTTATTGCATTGGCTAGAACTTCTAGAACATTGTGATTATAAGGAGCATCTTGTCTTGTTCAATAATTAATGCTTCTGATGTTCCATTAAATGCTTACATTTTTGGAATGTTTATAATATTTTGACATAGAGTATGTTTTTCTTTTTTAAGATGCACCTATGTCCTAGGAACGATTAAGCATTATGTCTGCCTTTGAGTGTGCTTTATAAATGTGAAAGAGATCGGTTTGCTGGTTAAGACTTTTTAAAATCAGAAGTATATGTTGAATATTGTCAATTCAATTTTGACATCTGTATAGGCCAGATTTTAAAGTGTGTATAAAATGATCTTAAAAAGTGTTTAATTGTCACTGTGTTGCAGTTGCTACAAACTAAAAATAAAGTTACTTTTATCTAGTTAAACTGCACTGTAGTTAATCTCTGGTAGTCTACAAATATTTTGCTTCTATGGTAGTTTCAAGAATATAGTGCTTATTTTATTTTTGTGCTTTTAAAAATATAGTTTTATACTATGTTGACTTATGTTTAATTTATATATGTTTTATTAAAATATCTATGTGGTCCTAATATGTAGGAGCTCAGTGAATATTTGTTGAATAAGTTAATTTTTGTAATTATCTGATGAGTGAGTTATCTTGATAGCTTATTTTTTCACTGGTGATAGGAAAAGCATATAGCAATTTTAGAGATGGAAAAAACTCAGAAAATATTTATGCAGTATTAACAGCTTTAGTTTCCTGGTTTCGTGGTCATATGGCTGACTTCTGATCCTGATTTCCCATTCTGACTTAATAGCATCTTGCTATGCGTACCAGTCTACTAGAAGCAATCTGTTGAGTTTAGGTATTGAGCCTCCCACCCCCCACAGAGACAAAAGGAATAATCTGTTCACCAAATGTGAGAGAATGTACACATTGTAGAAATTGAAATTTTTTTAAACCCAGAAATACAATGGGATATTTTTTCACACATCAGCTTTAATGGCTCTGAGTTTTTCCCTTTCTAAATGTTAATATCTATAAAGAAGGAGTTTGGGAAACTTTCAGGGAATAGAATAATTGGTATTAGCTCTTCAATTTTGGGAATTTGATCCAATATGAAAATCTTCATCTATAGCTAGAAAAAATGTATATAAATATATATATTTTTAAGAGACAAGGTCTTGCTCTGTCATCCAGGCTAGAGTATAGTGGTACAGTCATAACGCACTGTAACTTTGAACTCCTGGGTTCAAGCTATCCTCCAACCTCAGCCTTCCAAGTAGCTAGGACTACAGGCATGCACCACCATTCCCAACTAATTTTTAAATTTTTTTGTGAACATGAGGTCTCACTATTTAGCCCAGGCTGGTCTCAAAGCAATCTTCCTGCCTTGGTTTCTGGAAGTGCTGGGGTTATAGGCATGAGCTACTATGTCTGGCCTATAGATAGAAAATATTTTAAAGTCTGATAGTAGTTTAAAGTTTAGGGAATGGAAACTGATATTAAATTTCCAGTTTTTTAGTTAGTGGTCCAGTTTAGAAGTATCTGGAAATAATTGCCATCTAAGGGGATATGCTTATGTAAATAGTGTTGGTGATTTTAATTAATTAGCTGGCCATTGTTAGGGTGAGTGCTTTTTGTACACTAAGCTCTGCCTGTCACTTCAACAAGCCCTTTTGGGGCAACACATGGTAGCTCACACCTGTAACCTTAGCACTTTGGGAGGTGGAGGCGGGAAGATCGCTTGAGCCCAGGAGTTTGAGAACAGCCTGGACAACAGCAAGACCCTGTTTCTTTAAAAAAATAAAAATTAGCTGGGATCATGGCGCATGCCTATAGTCCCAGCTGAGCTAAGAGGATTGCTTAAACCCAGGAGTTTGAGACTGCAGTGAGCTATGATTGTGCCACTGCAGTCCAGCCTGGGCAACAGAGCAAGACCCTGTCTCTTAAAAAAAGAAAAGCCTTTTTTTTTTTTCCTTGTGAGACAGAGTCTCACTCTGTTGCCTGGGCTAGAGTGCTGTGGCATCGCCTCGCTCACAGCAACCTCAGACTCCTGGGCTCAAGCAATCCTTCTGCCTCAGCCTCCTGAGATGCTGGGACTACAGGCATGCACCACCATGCTCAGCTAATTTTTTTCTATATATTTTTAGTTGGCCTGATAATGTCTCTCTATTTTTAGTAGAGACGGGGGGGGGGGTCTCGCTCCTGGTCAGGCTGGTCTTGAACTCCTGACCTCGAGTGATCCACCCACCTTGGCCTTCCAGAGTGCTAGGATTATAGCTGTGAGCCACAGTGCCCAGCCTAGAAAAGCCTTTTTGAGCCCATTCCTTTCAGCTGGGACTGACTTAGTCACACAGGTTTTAATTTCATGCAACTTAGTATGTTTACCTGAAATGCTGATCTTTTAAGTGAATTAGGAGTGGAAGGTGGGAGAATGATCTTTTCAAGTCACAGTGTTAATTTTTCCTCCCCACACCCAGGGTCTCATGTCATTCTGGTTCTCTTAAACCTACAATAAACCACTGAGTTTTAAGTTCCTGTATAGAATGGAATTCTGAACCACTTACTTCAGCTGCAGTTGTCCTCTACCCTAGGGACATAGAAAGTGGTTTAGAGTGCAGTTTCTGCTACTGGGAAGAACTACTGATCTCCCTAACAAGGATAACTTTGCACTGATACATAGCACTGTCAGGCTGCAGCCCACTGCTAGACGTGGCCTGCACTGTGTGCAGTGGCTTCCCTCGCCCCTTGTCAGGCACCACTGTTCTGCAGTTGGACGGGCAGGGCTGTTTCTCAAAATGCAGGCCCCCTATAGCAGAATTATCTAAAACCTAAAAGATGATATAGAGAGTCACCATCATGATTCAATATGTGAAAAATGTTATTGTTTAATCAATGACATAGCATGATCCCAATAAAAATACCAGCAGGATTTTTAAGGATTAGACCAGCTGAATCTAAAATTTTGTAAGGAAAAAATAAGATTATCCAGAAAAATTCTTAAAAAAAGGAACTTTTAAAAAGGAACTAGTTCTCCCAGACATTAAATGTATATTCTAAAGTTACTGTAGTCAAAACATCATGATTCAGGTATATGATTAGATAGATTAGTGGTACAGAATAAAAGTAGTCCCAAATTCATATGGAAATTTAGAATATAATGAAGACACATTTCAGTGTGAAAGGAGATAAGGTTTTTTTTTTTTTTTTTTTTTTGGCAGTATATATAGCTGGGTAGTCATCAGGAAAAAATCAGATCCTTGAGAGAAGGAATACAGATTTTTTTTTCCTTTTTATATTTGAAATTAGGGAAGCCTTTTAAGAAAACATTTTTTGAAAGATAGAAAATACAGGTGCTCTGATGCATTGTTAGAGGAAGTATAGGTTGGTACATTCTCTTAGGAGATTTGGGAAATATCTGCCAAAGTTTAAAAATGCCTACCAAAGTTTAAATGTATGTGTCCTTTGATTAATCATTTTCACTTCTTGGTATTTGTCCTGCAGATAAATGCTTTAGGTTTGGGTTTACTTCATCATATTTCCACATGTGTGAATATACAGGTTATTCTTCACACTATTTCTTACAATAGTAAAATATTAGAAACAACTTACTTTTCCATCTGTCAGAGACTATTTATACTGATATAAAAATGCAGCTTTTAAAAACTGAGGGAGGGCTGGGTGTGGTGGCTCACGCCTGTAATCCTAGCACTCTGGGAGGCCAAGGCGGGCAGATTGTTTGAGCTCAGGAGTTCGAGACCAGCCTGAGCAAAAACGAGACCCTGTCTCTATTAAAAAATAGAAAGAAATTAGCCAGACAATTTAAAGTATATATAGAAAAAATTAGCTGGGCGTGTTGGCGCATGCATGTAGTCCCAGCTACTTGGGAGGCTGAGGCAGGAGGATCGCTTGAGCCCAGGAGTTTGAAGTTGCTGTGAGCGAGACTGACGCCATGGCACTCCCTTCCCTTATCTCCGTCACACGCAGCAGAGTGAGACTTTGTCTCAAAAAATAAATAAATAAATAAATAATCGAGGGAGGTAGTTGTTAAAAAGTTATTGCTATTGCCTGATTTTCAAGATGTAGTATGAAGTGAAAAGGTAGGGTGCCAATGATATATGATACTATATAAAAATATTTTTACATATACTGAATACCTCTGAAATGCTACAGAAGAAGCTAATATTAGTGGCTGTGTTAGAGGAGAACTGGGTGGCTAGGGGTAAGGTGGGAAGGAGATTTAGTTTTCATAATTAATATCTTGAATCTTGAGTTTTGTGCCATGGTGATACAAGATGTATCTGGGGAAAAAAAAGTGATAGTTGGTAAAAGCAAAAAAAAAAATTCCACCAAATTTTCATCTTTATCAACTTATCAGAATCTCCAAGGGTGAAATCACCCCGAATCTCCATTTGAAAAAAGTTTTCCATAGTACTGGTAAAAACCATATAACATTGGTGTCGTTGAAAATAAATTTTTAAAAACTCCACATAACATGAGCTTTATCATGGTAATCATTTCTAAGTGTATGGTTTAGTAGCGTTAAGCATATTTACATTGCTGACCAAAACTTTTTATCTTGTAAAACTAAAACTCTATACCCATTAAACAATAACTTTCCTTTTCCCCCTACCACCTTCCCCTGCTACCCACCTACTTTATGTTTCTATGAACTTGACTACTTTAGTGACCTCATTTAAGTGGAATCATGCAGTATTTGTGACTGGCTTATTTCACTTGACATGATGTCCAGTAGGCTTATTCATGTTATAGCATATGGCAGAATTCCATTCCTTTTTAAGGCTTAATTATACTCCATTGTGTATGTACCATATTTGGTTTATCTCTTTATCCCTTGATGGACGTTTGGGTTGGCTATTGTGAATAGTGCTGGTATTATCATGGGCATATGGACATCTCTTCAAGACCCTGCCTTCAATTCTTTTGACTATATTCCAGAAATGGGATTGCTGGATCATGTGGTATTTCTATTTTTAATTTTTTGAGGACCTGTAATCATGTTTTCCATAGCACCTGCACCATTTTACAGTCTCACCATCAGTGCACAGGGTTTCTGATTTCTTCACATCCTCACCAACACTTATTTTTTGTTTTTTTGATAATAGCCATCCTAAAGGGTATGAGGGGATCCTAATCTATGTATATATATATTTTTTTTTTGAGACAGAGTCTCACTCTGTTGCCCAGGCTAGAGTGGGTGCCGTGGCGTCAGCCTAGCTCACAGCAACCTCAAACTCCTGAGCTCAAGCGATCCCCCTGTCTCAGCCTCCCGAGTAGCTGGGACTACAGGCATGCACCACCATGCCCGGCTAATTTTTTCTATATATATTTTTAGCTGTCCATATAATTTCTTTCTATTTTTAGTAGAGATGGGGTCTCTCTCTTGCTCAGGCTGGTCTCGAACTCCTGAGCTCAAACGATCCGCCCACCTCGGCCTCCCAGAGTGCTAGGATTACAGGCATGAGCCACCGCGCCCGGCCTCTAATCTATATTTTTAACAAGCATTTTGATGTATTTCTCAGTGAGCTATGATGGCGCCGTTGCACTCCAGCCTGGGTGCCAGAGGAAGACCGCGTCTCTTAAAAGAAAAATCATGTATTTCTCATATACTTTAAAAAAGCTTTATGAAGTTATGAAGTACACTTAAAGATTTTATAGTTTGATTTATAGTTTGAACTGTTATCTGTGTGCTTTGTTTCTGTAACTTAAAGTACATGTTGTATAATCAGATTGTCTAGGGATAATACCCTTCACTCTCCTGCCACCCCCATTTTTTTCTTTTATTTAGTTAGCTGTAAAAGAATTGCCCGGGGAACAGACTCAGCTGTGTGTACTTAACCCCAAGATGTTTTGCTCACCTTAATTCTTTTCTCCAATATAGTTAAAATTCTAAGGTTTTACATGTTATAAGAATTCCAATGGTATACCAACATTCAAAATATTATGTTTTAATAAAAAACTGACTGTCCTTTTTACTTGGCATGAGAGGATTTGAGCTGTTTTTTTTTTTTTTTTTTTTTTTTTGACAGAGTCTCACTCTGTTGCCCAGGCTAGAGTGAGTGCCGTGGCGTCAGCCTAGCTCACAGCAACCTCAAACTCCTGAGCTCAAGCGATCCTCCTGTCTCAGCCTCCCGAGTAGCTGGGACTACAGGCATGCGCCACCATGCCCGGCTAATTTTTTCTCTATATATTTTTAGCTGTCCATATAATTTCTTTCTATTTTTAGTAGAGATGGGGTCTCGCTCTTGCTCAGGCTGGTCTCGAACTCCTGAGCTCAAACGATCCGCCCACCTCGGCCTCCCAGAGTGCTAGGATTACAGGCGTGAGCCACCGCGCCCGGCCCTGAGCTGTTTAGTTTTAATTGAGAATACTAAGATCCTAGTAACAAAGGGAAAAGAAGTATAAATTGTCCTTAAATTTTTTTCCTCCATTTCCAAGAAAATTTTAGGGTGTGAGTGTTCTACAACAAAATTAATAGCTTTGGAGTATTTTGCATTTGGAGTAAATTCCTTGCGGTTTTTGTTTTTCTGACTTGAAGTTCCTGAAATTGTTATTCTGGAACTGTTATTGCAGAGTGCCCATTCTTTCTGGCAGGTATTTTTTCTTGAGAAGTATTATTTCTAAAATCACATCACTGTATGAGTATCCAGCTATAACCTATGACTACATCATGAGTATTAGAAGTCATTTTGAAATAACTTTTACCAGACTTTAAGGTTCCTTACTGTGCCATTTTCTCCTTTTTGACGGTTTTTATTTGGATATTTAGGACTGAACTGCTGCATTTATTCTATCTGGTGTGTGAGTTGGTAGAGGAGGGTTCAGGTAGTTGTATGGCTTGAGAAGAGTGGGAGTTCAGTCCTCACTGTGAATTGTGAGAAGATGATGAAATCCTTTATATCCGTTTCCATAGACCTGCATTTCAATGACTCACATTTTAATGAGAATTGGTTGTGCAGCTGCAACCCTGGCAACAAAGCCTAGGAGAAAAGCATGGGGGCAGCATTCCAGAAATCAAGGCAGGCCCTGGTCTCATGTGGAGCTGAGCCAATGAAACAGATAAAATATAAAGCATTTACTAGAATTAAGACCAATACTTTCTTTGGCATAGTGGAGTTGAAAATTTTCCACACGTTTTATTTAAAAAGTCCAAAGCTGTCATACGTTGCACACTCAATAAGAGTAGCTATATTATATTCTCTTTTAGTATAAAAATAAAATACTCTTGGAAGTTAATATTTCTGTGAATTATATCTAAAATGTGATTACTGGCCCATTCTTGGTGAAGTCTATGTTTTCAAAACACAGGGTATGAAATTTGTCAGATTTTTAAACACAAGCTTTGAGGTTTTAATAACTTTAAAAATTAAATGGTCATAGCAGTTTTAATGTGAATGTCGCATGGTTATTGGCCTCCATAGATTCCCTTAAATAATACAATTTATTAAATATATTCTCCTAATGCTATGACAGTGACTAATCTATCATTAAACCATAATTTCATTATTACCTGGTTTTTATACAATTATGTTGCATCTGGGTTTTCCCTCCTATTACAATAGGAAATACTACAATAAAACATTTTTGTCCATATAAGTATTTTGCTTTCTTTTAGATTACTCAGGATTATTTTTGTATTTCCAGAAGCGTTACTAATGCATTAAATGTAAACATTTTCAATAATTTCTGACAGTGTGTATGCAATTAGTAGTTTCTCTACTTCTTTCCCTTTATTGATTACCACGTTTTAAAATTCATTGAATAGATGTGAAATGGTAGATGCAGTTTTTGTTTTTAATTTTAATTTCTTTAATTACGAACTTTGAACATTTTAAAAGAAGCCTACTAGCTTCTCCTCTGTGGATTGTAAATTTTACATCCTTTTCCCGTTTATCTATTGGAAATCCATTAGTTGTTTTAGGTAATAGTCCTGAGAATCTCTCAAATTGAATGTGGTAAACTTCTCATTCATTCTGTACGTACATACTAATATGTGCCAGACCCTGTTATAGGTTGAACAAAACATCATGATGTAATTGCAAACTCCTCGAGCTAAAAGGACTCTTAGATGGTGTTTTCATTTTTCACCTAAGAAAACTGAGATCCCATCCCAAATTACATGATCAGTAATTAACCTTAGGGGATTGTGGCCGAACTGGAATTAAAGCTCTGTAGGCATCATTGCCTCCATAGTCTTCCATGTATCTCCTCTTTGCTCTTCCAGATATGATACCAGATTTCTTCCCACTGCCCCTGCTGCTTCTGCTATACTTGTGGATTCCTGTGGCCTAAGCAAATCAGCCTAATCCTAGTCTTTTGGTTTAAAGAACCCATTGGTTTTTACCATTCCTTTGGCCGCAGTGATTGGTTTGGGAATGACAAGTCAGCCAAGTTGATCCAGTTAGATGGTAGCCTTGAATTTTCATTACCATTAAGTGCTAATAAGTATTTTTAAAAATGTTTACATGTTTTTACCTTTTAATTTGAATTATCTAGTTATATAGTTTCCAAACATGAGATTTTAAAAACCATCTTTTTGTCATTAATTTCTAATTTTATCCCATTTTTGTAAGAGAATACAGTCTGTCTGGTATTGATCCTCTCAAGTGTTTTGAGGCACGCTTTTTCTATTATACGACCAGTGTGTGTACGTGCTGTATGCTCATGAAAATAATAGGTATTCTTAGTTTTTTTCCTGGGATCTTCAATATGTCTACTTATATTGTTCTCTTCTTGATGAATTGATGTTAAAATTCTCAACTACACTTGAATTTTTACACATGTATTTGTGGTATTTATTCCTGACGTATATTGAAGCCTTCTTGTTTGCTGTGGATGTGTTCATCATGATGATACATTTTTGTTATATCAGTATATAATATCTGAATTTGTCCTTTATGATATTTTTTGCCTTAAATTTTATTATGATTGCTACTGTAGCTTTATTTTTATTCATAGTCATCTGATGTATCCTTTCTTAAATATGTCTCTTTTAGGGACTATATTGCTTTATCATTTTTTAACCCACCATAAAATCTTTGGCCTAATTTGTTTTCAAATTGGCAAGTTCAACTCACTTACATGATTGTAATTTTTTTTTTTTTTTTTTGAGACAGGGTCTTGCTCTGTCTCCCAGGCTAGAGTGCCATGGCATCATCATAGCTCACAGCAACCTCAAACTCCTGGACTCAAGTGATCCTCCTGCCTCAGCCTCTGGAGTAGCTGGCACTATAGATTCCTGCCACCTTGCCCAGCTAATTTTTCTATTTTTTGTAGAGATGGGGTCTCGTTCTAAATCAAGCTGGTCATGAACTCCTGGCCTGAAATGATCCTCCTGCCTCGGCCCCTGTTGTAATCACTCTAATTGGGCTTACTTTTGGTCCTTTTCCCCCTTTCCTGCCTTTCATTGGATAGGTTGAGTTTTTTTTTTTCTATTATTGTTCTTACGCTGGTTGTCCTTTAGACCTATTCCTGTTTATTTCTGCATATTGATTACACTTAAAGTAGCTTTTTCTTCCCCCACATATGACAAATACTCTAGCGCACTCTTATGTTCTCTGGGTGTGTGTCCTGACTTCCCGTCCCCAATGAATGTATTGCTAGTATTTTAGGTCAGAGTTTTTTTCGATATCAAGGCATTTGTCTTCTTTTACTTTGTCTCTCCCTTTTTCTTTTTCTTTTCAATATTCCTCCAAGATTGTGCTTAGTGGGCTTTTTATGACATTCTGAGGCTTTGTGTTCTTGGGAATATTTTTGCCGAACCTATTGGAATGATATTTTGTCTGGATGTAAAATTCTAAATGTAAAGTTCTTTTAATTCAAGACTTTTAAAATAGAGGTAACAATCCCTTACCTGGAATTCCAAAATCAAAAAAAGATCTGAAAACCAAAGGGCTTCTTGTAACTCATTTGGCAACAAAACCCAACAAGCTGACAGGAGGCTATTTATGGCTCATTTGGCAGAAGAACCCAACCTGAACTGACATGAGGGTATTTATGGCTTTAATTCATCTCATTTAGTGTGAGTATTTACAGATTTTGCTTCAAAATATTAATGAGTTCAATTATGGGTTAGTGCCTTAGACACTGCTCTGGATGTTACATACTATGTGATATATACCATATTACTTTTGTAAAATCTGAAAAATTCTTGTCTTAGTCTGTTTTGTCTGTCTGTAACAGAACACCACAGACTGGGCAGTTTATAATGAATCAGAAGTTTATTGGCTCACAGTTCTGGAGGATAGGAAGTCCAAGATCGAGAGGCTGGTATCTCGCTGGGCAGAGAAAGCGAGGCAGTGGGGGAACTCGCCCCTTTATAATGAACCCTTCCTGATGGACGCACTCTCAGTGCAGGGCCAGCATGAATCCGTCCGTGAGGGCTGATCCTTAGTCCCAATACTGTTGCATTGGATATTGAGTTTCCAACACATGCTTTTTAGAGGATACATTCAAGCTATAGCAATTTTAAATTCTGAAAAAACCCTTGCCTCAAGAAGTACGGATTGTGAATTTGGGTTACTCCATCTTGTATCCAGTGTTACTTACTGTGATATATATTAATCTTATTCTTTTGCTTTGGCGTTGGTCTATTCTTTTCTTTCAGTGTTTTCGAATTTTTTCTGTGGTGAACTTAAATTTTCTAGGAATAGTTTCCTCTGTTATTTGGCTCTTTGAGCCCTTATAATATTGACTTCTTTTATCTTTAATTCTGGGAAAGTTACCCTCATTATTTCTTGAAATGCTTTATTTCTTCCTTCCTGAAACTCCAATTATCTGGATATTGTCTCTTTTTCATGCTCAATATTTCTACTTGATTCTTTTTCATTGTTTCTTGTTTCATTTGGTAGTGTTTACATCTCTCATTGACTTCTTAGGGCTGTATTCTTGGATCCTCCATTCCAATAATTCTACTTCAGATGGCATAAATTGTTTAGTGTGTTGTCTTTCTTTTACAGTAGTTTTATGCTCCAGATGTATCTATTTGTCTATGTCCCTTGGGGTGGGTATTAGTTACTTACTCTAATGCCTATTGGAATTTGTGTCAGTTCAAGTGAGTTTAAGGAGAGGAAGGGCTTGAGTCTCAGGTCAGCCAGCCGCCTGGCACCGCTGAAGTGCTGTTGAGTCTCCTCTTGGCTGATGCTGCATCAGGCAACTTCTGATGAGGGTTTGCTTCTTACACTCTCAGAATGAGTAATATCGGGAAGAGGTAGTGTCCTTAGATCATAACTCCCTCTCGGCTCCATACCCCTGGCCCTTGCTGTGGGAGCACGAGTGGGGGCAGGAAGGGTGAGTGCCCAGCGGCACTGTACCTGTTTCCACAGCATTCCCCCACAGGGCTTTTGTGTTGTCTGGAGTTTATCTTGCTGCCAAAGACATCTAGGCTGTTGCTGCTAATTTCTGTGGTGAAGGGACAATCGAGGAGGGGCAAGGGCAGAATTCAAAAGAGCTTTTAGCTAATCTGTCTTTTAACTCTGACCTCTGCTGCCCTTTGCTTCTGGTCACCAGTTTCCTCTCAGATAAGTTCAGTACAGCTTCTGGTATCTCCAGCAGTTTCTGTTTGTTTTTGTTGCTGCTGCTGTTACTGTTCCTGGAATCTGGATTTACTTCCATGTTTTTTCCTTCCCAGGGTTGATTCTGTTGGGACAAGAAGCCTGTGACAGTTTGCAATCTTGATAGGAATTGGATGACCTCATTTGGGCCAATAAGGATAGTTACACAAAGATTTCCTCAAAAACATGAAAATCTTTAGTTAAAAAGTGTATGCAAACAAAATATATACAAACTAAATGAAAATAATCATGTACAGGTTCCTGTTATCTATTGCCATATAACCAACTATCTTAGAACTTAGTGGTTATAACGAGCAATTCTTTTATTAATAATTTACCTCTCATTTTTGAAAGTCAGGAATTTGGGCAGGTATTGGCACATCTTGTTTTATTTATTCATGTTTTTTTTTTTTTGAAACAGAGTCTCACTGTGTTGCCCAGGCTAGAGTGCCGTGGCGTCAGCCTAGCTCACAGCAACCTCAGACTCCTAGGCTCAAGGGATACTACTGCCTCACCTCCCAAGTATACGGGACTACAGGCATGCACCACCATGCCCGGCTAATTTTTTCTATTTTGAGTTGTTTGGCTAATTTCTTTCTATTTTTAGTAGAAATGGGGTCTCGCTCTTGCTCAGGCTCGTCTTGAACTCCTGAGCTGAAGCAGTCCTCCCGCCTTGGTCTCTCATGGTGCTAGGATTACAGGAGTGAGCCACTGCACCCAGCCAAAGTGAGTCATTTCTTAGCAAACATGAGGTTGTTGCAATTTTTAGTTACTTAGAATGTGACATCAGATAAAGTAATCAATAATATTTAAAAGAAAAGATTTAATTCCTTTTGAAACTTTTATACAAAAAAATAAAACTTATGTAATGATGCACACCAGTAAACAGGTATAAGCCACCACCCAACACAGATGTCCTAGTGGTGGACAGTTGAGTAGTTTCTAGTTTTTTTCTGTTACAAACTATGCTGTAAATTCTTGTACCTATATCTTAGTACCCCCCTGACTTTTAGTATCCTTGTTTCTCTAACATACATCTAGAAGTAGAATTCTCAGTTGTGAGATGTGGGCATGATCAATTGTGCAAGATAGTGCCACATTATTTTCCAAAGTGATAATTGCTCCCACATCACTGTGGTGTAAGTTCCACTTTCACATCTTCATCAATGCTTGATTTTTTCCGACATTTAAATTTTTGCTAATCTGATGGGTAAAATGGGATTTCATGGACTTGTTCTTTTCTGATTGCTAAGAGGTTAGGCATTTCTTTATGTGCTTAATTGCTTGGTATGGTTTCTTCTGTGAAAGACGTGCTTGTTCATGTCTTTTGCACATTTTTCTGTTTTTTCATAAGCCTCCCTTTATGTTCTGAAAACAAATTCTTTGTTGATTATATGTGTTAAAATATAGTTAACTAACATCTTCTTGGTGTATGTTTTTGTGTTTAAGAATGTTTTCTTACACTCAGCAATAAAGATTTCATCCAGATTTACTTGTAAAAGTTGAAAAATCTTGCCTTTTACATAGAAGCCTAGAATTGATTTTTGAAGAAGGGATTTAATTGCATTTATTTTCTATATGGAGAACCCTCTGTTCCACAACTACTTACTAAGTAGTCTTTCCTTTCACCGCTGGTATGCAGTATATAATAGTGTATCAGGCTCCCATACATGATGCGTTCGATTATAGATTGTATTAGCCCACTGGTTCATCATCGTGCCAACTCCACAGTGTCTTCTGCAGTTTGCTTTAGTGTCCTGATACCTGGGAAGGCAGGTCCCATTCTTTTTGTTCTTCTTTTGTAATGTTTTGGCCATTCTTAAAATTTATATGGCCACTTTGTATAAATATTTATACAGAATATAAATATTATTTATATTTATATATTTACATGGAATGGCCATATAAATTTTCAAATTAGTTTGTTAAGTTTTCCAAAAGCCCTGTTGGACTTTGGATTAGACTTGCACTAAATCTATAGATATGAGTCTTCCTATTTATGAAGCTAGTGTATGTCTTCATTGTTTAGTTATTTCCATAAAGGCTTTTAAAAAACTTTGTATTAATGAAAACTTTTAAACATATTCAAAAGTAGACAGTAGTATAATGAGCCCAATGTATCCATCTCTCAGCTTCAAAAATTTCAATTCTTATCTTTACCTTAGTCTATCCACTCTCTTCCTTTCCTCTATTATTTTGAAGGCAAATCTGAGGCATATCAGTTTATCCATAATTATTTCAATATGTATCCCTAAAAAAGACTAAACCACAACACCATTATGATATAAATTGATAATTTAAAAGGGTTTATTTACACATAAATGTACATAGTGTAAACAAATGTATTGTGAAGCAAATATTACTCAAGGTAAGAAATAGGACATTGTCAGCACCCCAGAAGCCTCCTGTGTCCTTTCCAATTACATACATTCCTGTTCCAACATCTGGTGGAATTGCTACCCTGATTTTTATGGTAATTACTTCCTTCCATGATTTTTACCATCTATATATGTATCCCTAAAGAATACAGTTTAGCTTGCCTATTTTGACTTTAAATGGAGTCATAACTGGAGGTGATCCTTCGTGTTTTCTTCTTTAATTCAATATTATATTTATTTATAAGATTGATCCATATTCATGTAGGCAGCTAAATTTCATGTTCATTTTTCTTTATTGTCTTGTTGTATGGTTGTACCATGATAGATTTATCCATTATAGTTTTTTATAATCTGTGTTGATACCCAATGCGACCATTAAGAACATTGCTCTTTTATGCATTTGTGTGTGTGTAGCCTGGTGAACATGTGCATGAGTTTCCCTAGGGCCGTGCCCCCTACGACCAGGTGGCAGAATAGCGCCCCCCACCACCCAGTCTGTGGGAAAAAATGTCTTCCATTAAACTTAGGAACTGGGGGGGCTGCATGGCAGGAGATGAGCGACTTCATCATCTATGTTTACAGCCATTCCTCATGGCTCCCCACACCCCCCCCTCTGAAAAATTATCTTCCATGAACCCGGTCTCTGGTGCCAAAAAGGGTTGGGGACCCCTGCTCTAGGGTATATACCTAGGAGTGAAATTGCTCTAATGTCTAAAGAGTTCACCTTGACCATGCAAGAGCAAATTGTTTCAAAGTTGATGTTATTCTTTGACATTCTCACCAGCAGTTTGAGTGTTCCATTATTTCGTATCTTCAGACTTTAAAATCTTTAGCAATTGGGGAAGAATGTAGTAGTGGTTCTTTAAGTTTAGCCTTGTATTGTCTTACATTTTAATATGAGAGTGAACAGGCTGGTCTGAAGGTAGTCAGTTATCTCAATTGATAGTTCACCGTCAGTTATAGACTGAACACCTTGTTCTGCTCTTTCCCCTCTTCTCACTACTGCACTTGTCTTAAAAAAAAAAAAAAGAAAGAAAAAGAAAAACCAAAAGAGAGAGTGAACAGTAAGCCTGACTTGTTTGACTAACACGTTGTGAACCTCAAGATTATACACACAAATTAGAGATTTCTTAAACTAAAATTCTCCAGTTGAAGTCTTCCACACTTTTGTTCATATTCCATTTATATTATAACATAAAATCAGTTCTTTCAAGGTATAGAAAAAGGCACATTTAGATAAATTGAAGCAGATTAATTTAAGACATTAGATAACATCTTTTGTTTTTATGTTTACTTTCCTGTATGGTTAGGCATGAATCTAATTTGGCACATTCTCCTTATTCTGTTCCTAGTAACTCTTGTAGAAATCACATAGTAGCCACCAGGCCTCTTTGTCACTCTATGTACTAATCATTATTACAGCTTAATTTTTTAAAAGATGAAAAATAAAAATGGAAGTTCTTGTTGGCTCATGCCTGTAATCCTAGCAATCTGGGAGGCAGAGGCAGGCAGATTGTTTGGGCTTAGGAGGTGGAGACCAGCCTGAGCAAGAGTGAGACCCCATCTCTACTAAAAATAGAAAGAAATTATATGGACAGCTAAAAAAAAATATATATATATATATATTACTATATATATATGCCACGCATGGTGGCACATGCCTGTAGTCCCAGCTACTCGGGAGGCTCAGGCAGGAGGATCGCTCGAGCCCAGGAGTTTGAGGTTGCTGTGAGCTAGGCTGATGCCAGGGCACTCTAGCCCAGGCAACAGAGTGAGACTCTGTCAAAAAAAAAAAAAAAAGAAAGAAAAAGGAAGTTCTAGTATTTTCCTGTAACTTCCCAGTAGATCATTTTGATCCTCCCTCAGGAGAGCATATCCCACATTGCAAACCGTCAATGACAGAAGTCAGAAGTTTAGAGCACCCAGCCCCAAATCTTTAATTTTATAGCTTAAGTAAAATAATTTTTAGAGACTCCGACATCCTTCTTTTCACTCAACTAGCTTACTTTATAGCCTACTTTAATTAGGAGGAACATAATGCTGTATTTAAGCCTAATGAAACAGATATCAGCAATATATGTTGAGTAGGGTAAGCATATAGTTTATCACCAAATCACTAGACTTTTGAGGATGAAAGAGAGTAATAGTAATGTTAATCATTCACCACAGCAATAGGTATAAATCTGGACTGTCCCGGGCAAATCCATGATACATAGCCACCATCATGTTGCATGAGTGTAGTTAAAACTAATATCTTGCACCTTCATGTCATGAGGTAGAATAAAGTAATGTTCCATTTATTTTAGGTAGAGCAAAGTTTTAATTTCTCCTTTGTTGAAATGAGGAAAATAGTTTTTAAATGCCTCTCATAAGTTTTCTCATTCTGTCTTTTTCCACCAAGGGAATCTTGGTCAGATGACAATCAGAAAAGATGGTTTAATCTATATAAGAACACCCTGCAAATTATAAAGTGTTCTAGTAACATAAGTTACATTCCATTATCAAGCCAGGAGGCAATGGAATAGGAAAGCTGAAGTTTATTTCTGCTTTTCTGACTTTGGTCTTAACTTTAAGGTTTCATTCTTTGAGTGGTCTTAGGTAATCCCCCAAGATGGATTCCCAAGTCCAAAGTGAAATACTTGATTAATATATGTTCCTTTCTACTAACATGAATGATAAAAAGTAAATTGTTTTAACAAATTCTTCTATTGTTAAATTGTTTTTTTAAAAACCTCAGTTATCCACAAAGAATTAACAGATTCATAACTAGATTTTCATGTACTTAAATTTCTTATGTATTAATACTTTGCTTAAACAATTTATACATTTAGTACTATATGATAATTCTTAAGGGCTTTATTGCAATCGTACCAATGGTATAACCTGCTTATTTAGGAAGAATAAATTATTTTTAAAAGTACAAGATGTAGATGTAACAATTTTTATAATCATACTTTTGGCTATAAAACAATATCTATTTTAAGTTGGGATTACATTTTAGTCCCTGTCTCATTAAATTAACTAGTTATGCATGAAAGCCAGTATAGTGTAGCATAGTATTTCTAAATTTCAGCTATTCATGTACCATCTTCACAATTTACCATAGCTCTATGTTACCTATAAGAAAGAAATATTACTTCCCATAAATAAAAGATATACATAAGAATACACTAAATTAAATACGTAACTGTTAAAGGTTAATGTTATTAATATTTATACATACCTCCCAAAATTATCTCAAGTACTTCTAGTGTGTATCTGCCACACTTTCCAAAATACTAGTGTTAGCACATAGTAACTACACAGACTGGATTCAAATCCTAATTCTTGTTAACTGTGACTTGGTGCAATGAGTTTCTTAGATTCCGTTTTCTCATCTGTGAAGTCAAGTTGATGGTTTTACTCTCATAGCCTTCATTATTGTACGGGCTAAATAATGCCAGTGAAGAGTGCCTGTCACATAGTAAGAGCGCAATAATTGCTGGTCCTTATTATTGTTTTTATTATCTTAATCCTCAGATATCTTTGTTATCTGACAGTAGTCATCCTAAACAAAATACATCACCCAAGAAAGACGGTTTAAAAAATGGTGATATAAATGTAGACTTTGATCAACTGAAAGTTGATGCTAAAAGTTAGTATAAAAATATATTATCTTTCATAGTTGCCAGAAAACAGTCAAGGTTTAAAATATCTCCAGTGTTTATTCATTAAGTCAAAATAAATATTTTTAATTGACTACAATGGCATCATTCTGATTGTGAATGTTAAGTATGTTCTTATTTTTGCTTGACTTGTCTTTAAAGTCACCTAATATATCCGATACTGCTGAATAATAATATGGCCTTTATTCTGCTTCATGTTTCCAATTTGAAAACTTTCTTTCTTGTGTCTAATTGTATCTCTGTAAATTGTGTACATTTTTTTAGTTTTCTCCTCTAAGAAAAGAGATTATGGTCATTCCAAAAAGATCATTAATTTTAATGATATAAAGAGCTGCAGCACTACTTAGTCCTTTTAAAGAAGTTTTCTCTTATTCTGTATATAAAGATGTCTTTTTTCCAGTAAATAACAATTGAAAAATCAGAATAGTGACAGTTTTAATAAACTGAGAATCAATATTAATTAAAGGGAAACTAGGAAGCAGATCACTCAAACTGAAAAGAATTTTTTATTTCGGGACTGCTGAAATCCCTTCTCACAGAAGCTTTATGCTTGGTTCTCTTATTTTGCTTAATATTCATCTTTAGGTTTGTTTCTAAAACAAGTAATTATCATAGTGATTCATCATGCTTTTTAGATAATTTCCAGAGGGTTAAACATTGTAGGTAATTCATAGCTCATTGTTTTCAATTTATGAGACTGTAGAAATTACCAAGAAATGAGTGAAGACTGGTTTGATGCTAAAGAAAACCTGACAGGAGGTGACTTCTCAGGAAGGAAAGAAAATCAAATCGAACAAGATAGATGGAATCTGAAGTTTACACTAGGTTGGTTTAACAATTTACTGAGGAATCCTAACCTATTTGTAAAATAATACTTACCTGCTTCTGTGTTGTGTTGGGTGCCTGAGCTGTTTTAATATTTTATTCCTGTTTGTGGCTTTTCTTTATACAAAAGGAGAAATTGGCCAGTTGGAGGTCAACTTTTTAAAGAACAGAAAATTGCTAAAAGCTTAAACCCAAGATTTAGTTAGCAAGTAGATAAGCTGTATTCTTTTCCACTGAGCCCTCACTGGACACTTTTCAGGTGCGGTTACCTGGGGAACAAAACCAACTTCTCTGCTTTCCTCAGGTAACCAGTACTAATCTATCAAATCGGTATTAGTGATGGAAACTATTTGCTTTCCCTCACTTTAATAATTTCATCTATTTCAGGAGTATTTTCATCTTTAGATAGTCCTTAAATGCTTATAATAGTTAGAATAATCACAGGCACTAGAGAAAATTCTATCATTTCTTGTGATAGTTATGCTACCTCTCTTTATTTTTATCTGTATGTTTCTGTGGGTTTTAAATCTTCCGTATTAGCGATGGTTTTATTTTTTACTGCTTGTATAAATAATGGCTTATTAAGATTTTTAAATAAAATATGAAAATATAAGAAAATTAAAATTACCTGAAGTTTCTCCAACCTTCAGTAACCACTATGAATATTTTAGTGAGCATTTCAATGCATTTCTTTATGCATATATTAATACATATACACAACTTAAAATATTATATCATCTGATTTAATTGTAACTTTTTTTTCTTTCCTTGCATTATTTTCCACCATATCACTTGTCACAATACTGTGTGTTTTGCTTACTTGATGCTTGATTGATTACTGGGTTCACTGCCTTCCCACCCTTACATACTAGCTCAGCAAGATCAGGGATTTTTGTTCACTGCCAAGTACAGCATGCAGCCCATGGGGTATCCAGTAGATATTTTGCATTGAATTAGTGAAGGGTTAGGTGATGGGTGTAATGTACACCTTCTGACTCCTTTGCTGTACTATAGCTCTTTACTTCTTTTTCACTGCAATATAAAAATGTAAAGTTAGGTAGTTTCAGTGTTTTCTCTGTAGAATACATTTATAATCCAAAGAGATTAACAAATTAAATGAAGTAAGTTAATGAAGAAGGTTAGGTATTGATTACCTAAAGATGAAAGACTCTGCCTGAATTCTAGCACCAATACTTAACAGATTTGTGACCTAAACTCCATGACCTCAGTATCATCATCTGTAAAATGGAAATAATAATAATAATAATAGCTCCGTCACGGGGTGGTTGGGAGAATCATGTGAGGTGATGAGTATATAAAGTGCTTAGCATGCTGCCTGGAGCAGAGCATTCAATAAGTGCTAGGCTACTCTTGTTACTATTACTACTTAATGAACACAATAAAATTTACAAATCTCCCATTATTATTTAAAAATTATTAAAACATAAGTAAAAGTACTCATGGATTCATTCAACAATATTTGTGTACTCCCTCTGTGCCAGGTATAGGATTTGCTAGTAATTCAAATCTCAATTTAGTGAATCTTTGATTTCAGACCAGGTTCCCTTCACAATATTGACTATGAGATGACAGCCTAAGAATTTTGAAATTTTGTCAAGCAAGAAAAAAACTATCTATAATCCTAGTATTAGTGGTTTCCAAAATCATGCTGTCTAACTCAAGTAATTTGTCTGTTTTTTTCTTATGTGCTCTTAACATTATCACAAGCTATATAATACCTGCTGTTGATATTTGTCTGATTGAAAGGTTTCCTTGGTACATTATTTCCCCAACAAAGGAATGTGTGTAAAGAGGTCTCTGAAACCACTAGCTCTAGCGAGCACTAACACTAAGGAGTTAAGATCCTGTGTACATCCAGTGTTCTCATAGCACTTCTCTGAACCAGGGACAAATGACAGACTTTTTTAGTCGTGATGTACAGTCAGCCCATGGGTTCTGTATTCATGGATTCAACCAACTTTCTTGTCATTATTTCCTAAACAACGCAGCATAACAACTATTTACATAGAATTTACATTGTATTAGGTATTGTGAGTAATCTAGAGATAATTTAAGGTATATAGGAGGATGTGTGTGGATTACATGCAAATACTATGCCATTTTATATAAGGGATTTGAGTATCCTCAGATCTTGGTATCCACAGGGAGTCCTAGAACCAGTCCCCCAGGGATACCAAAGGACAGCTGTAACTGATTACTCCGTTTAGATGTAATTTATTCATTTGAGCTATGAGAGACTTAATATCAACTAATCCATACCCATTTATTTTTCAAGATGATATGATTAAGGCCCAGAAATCTTAACACTGTACTCCAGGCTTTTGGTCTTCAGTCTGGTCATGCTGATATTTGTTGATAACTTTTTGATAAGCTTTGTGATAGTAAAAAGAAACCATGAAATATTTAGCAAGTTTTCATTTTCTCTTAAACATCCCAATACAATGATGATCATTTCTGTGGTATATTCTGTTTTTCTACAAGCAGAAATGTATGCTGAACACTTATGAAGAGATAAAGGTTATTTGGTACATGTTGGTGGTCTCTGCCCTTCAGTATCTGAGGTATGCCAAGATTTCTTTTTGAACTTCATATTATTTCTCTTTTTTTAGGCTGATTGAAGGTCTCATTTCCAGAAATACCTAGTTTCTGAAATTTCAATTTATGATTCTTCTACTAATTACAGGTTTGTTTCCCAAATTCAGTCCAATGTGCATTACTGTGTGCCTGCTGCTCACTAGAGGTTCTGTACCAGACATCAGCCACAGTGGGGATAAAGTCAAAGGCCATTCCCACAGGAGGGTCCCAGGCTAGTATAGGGGGCCATGTAGACAAATAGTTGCAGTCATTATAGACAAATAGCTGCAGTCATTAGTTCATGCTGTTCTTAATCAGATCTTTCTTGGATTATACTTTGTAGCTTGTTATTAGTGGTATGTAGCAGACTTACTGACTTCCGTGTACTTTATCTTGTTACGCACTGTTTCACAGGGAATGTAGAGTGCCTTAGTTAAGGAGAACGGGCTCCAGAAAGAGATAACTTTGGCTCAATTCCCAGGTCTGTCAGCAACTTGATGAATAAATTTGGGCAATTTACTTAACCTTTTTGTACCTCAGCCTCCTCTTTGTCTATAAAGTGAGGTTGATAGTACTGTCATAGCGATGTTGTGAAACTACTATGAGTTAAGTATGTAAAGCACTAGGAGTAAAGCCTGGCACATAGTAGATGCTCAGAAAATTGTATTCTATTATTTCTGAGTTTAATTACTTTTTAGATGACACTTTTATACTTTTTAGGTAGATAGCTACATCATCTGTATATAATCTCTTCCAATCTGTCTGTTGCTACTTTCTATTTTGTGACATTGTCAGATCATTCAAATCACAATGGTGACGGAAATACCTTTACTCTCTGCTGATAAAAAATGATGGCTGTTCATTTCAGATATGAAAATCTTTATCAATTAAGAGAGAATCCTGTTTGTAGTTGGGGTTGAAATTTGTTAAAAAAAATAGGTGTTTAATTTTATTTAATGGAGTCACCTAAGAGTATATGCTTTCTAAATTTTACTCATTGATGAACTACAGTTCACTAAAGTAGTATTATAATCCTAGTAGTATTACCTGATGTGAAAGATTCTTTTAGCATCTTGTTGAATCCTTAAAACAAACTGTGGGGTTTTCTTTTCTTAACTATTATACATACTGTGTGGAAATTTAGAAAATACAATTAAATGAAAAATACAAGGAGGTTATAAAAAATTATCCATAGTCCCATCACTTGAAAACAACCACTTTTCAGATTTGGTTTGTATCCTTCCACTGACACTCTCTAGGTCTGGTGCTTTTATAGGAATAGCTCTTGCCTGACTTTCTCAATTATATGGTTAAAATTCTGATTCGATGTTTCAACATTTTTTGTTTTTTTGGTCTAAATATTTCCCCACAACAAGGCCATAAAGATATTCTCTTAAATATTCTGGTAAATGTTTTAAATTTTGACTTTCACATTGCAAGCCTTTGAGTCATCTGGAGGTTATGTTTGAACATGGGAATTAATTTTAACTTTTTTTAGTATAAATAGTCCCCAGATTGCTAATCTCTGCAACTTTATCATATATCAGCTTTGTAAATGTTTTACATTAAATTTTAATATAAAATTAATAGGAGATAATTCATGAGAAATGCTTAGTATCTTTTATTTCTCATCTTTAATTTGGTTTTTATTTAGTTATCCTAAATAAACATTCTTCCTGATTTCAAGCTAAGTATATCAACCTTTTGTTTTGTTTTGTTTTGTTTTTTTGACAGAGTCTCACTCTGTTGCCCGGGCTAGAGTGCCGTGGCGTCAGCCTAGCTCACAGCAACCTCAAACTCCTGGGCTCAAGCAATCCTCCTGTCTCAGCCTCCCGAGTAGCTGGGACTACAGGCATGTGCCACCATGCCAGGCTAATTTTTTCTATATATATATTTTTAGCTGTCCATATAATTTCTTTCTATTTTTAGTAGAGACAGGATCTCATTCAGGCTGCTCTCGAACTCCTGACCTTGAGCGATCCACCTGCCTTGGCCTCCCAGGTGCTAGGATTACAGACGTGAGCTACCTCGCCCGGCTTAGTATATCAACCTTTATAAGAGCATTTATTATTGTGAAAACTATATTTGAGCCAGTGATTACAAAATTAAGTTTGAGGTAATTTAAAGTCAATGAAAAACCTTTTGGTTTTCTGCTTTTCTATTTTAGATATGCATCTCTTGCTTTCCAAAAAAACGAAACAAGAAACAGTGATATAAAGATGGCTGTGAAAGAAATAAATGCTGCCAAAAAGGTGGGGGACTGCTGCTTTCCAGTCTTTTTTTTCTTCTTTATTCTTGAATAGTGCTACTCTACAAGTAACTAATTACTATACTTTCATCACTTTTTATAGCTAATGTTATCTCATAATTATTAAAACCATAAAAGGTAGTCATTTTATTTTTTTATGCCCTCATCTGTACCTCACTGAGGTTTTAAACACGATGTGGAAAATGATGGAAGTTTGCTCTGCCTCCTGCTCATCCTGTGACTCTGGGAGAGCTACCTCACTCTCTGAGCTTTTTGTCTTAAAATGAGGATAATAGTTCTTACCTCAAATATTTAGAAGTTTAAATGAGCTTAATATGGAAAAATTCTCAGTACAATGTACTGAGGATGTACTCAGTAAGTACAGCTATTATCGTTGCTGTTACATACCAGTAATTTGGCTTTTTCTTGGAGAGCTCATTTTTTCTGTGGTTTCAACTATCACTTTAAACTATCACATTCCAATCTTTTCACTTATTTATTGAACAAAGAGTTATTACATACCAACTGTGTACATTATTCTAGGAACTGGGAAAGCAACAGTGAACAAAATAGACAAACATCTGTGCTTTTATATGAAGCTTAAATCTAGTGGGAGAGATAATGGCAATAAGTAAAATGTAATATTCTGGTGTGACAGAGCTAATATTTTATGTATTTTGCCCTGACTTTTCATCTAGGATTTAAAGTCTGAGCCCTTCCTTTGTTGAATTTTTACAGGATTTACAGTGGTTTCGCACCATTTATAGTCTACTTGCATGGTTAATAGTAACTAATTGATCATTTTAATTTTATCTTTCACAAGTGAAGGAAGCTGCACTTTATATTACTAGTTCCCCCCCCCCCATAACCTGTGATACAATTCTGGGCATGTAGTTTGTGTTCATTACATACGGTATTTAGTAAATAAAATAAAGAATATTTATAATTACTCTTCAGACCAGCCTTTATCAGGTGGGTTGATTAAAAGAATTAAGCTTTAATACCCTAACCCCAAAACATTCATTTTATTTAATGGGTTAACCCCTCTCCTTGGCATCTAGAATGGGTCTGATTACGTCCTGTCTTTGGGAGGGTTGAGAAAATAGTTACACCATTTGCTGTGTTCTGGGGTTCAGAGGAAGAATCCCAGTTGAGAAAGGCTGATTTAGACATAGTCTCATAGACTTTATCATTACTATAAAAAATTATGTTGGACATGTTTTCTTAATACATAGCCCTGAACACCGCTGAAGTAAATTTACTTGGTATAAATAATCTTAAAGTAAAATTTTCAGAGCAGTTTTTTTATTTATAATTTTAAAATTTATTTTAATTGAATAAGCTGGATTATCACTATGTGATGGTGTAAAGAAAACTTTTAAAATGCTTATTTAGGGTGTCAAGAATTATAAACAAATTGAATCTGCTAAATTATTACCTGATGCACCTGTTAGATTCATACCTCCAAATACTCTGAACTTGCGTTCACCGAGATCATGAAGTGACTGGCTGAACTACATCCAGAAGTCAGCAGGTAAGAACTAAAATTATATTTTAATTGGTTTTAAGCTTTTTATGTAAAAGCATAGTTCCATTCAATAACTTAGCTATAGTCAGATTGTGTTACTTTGGAAAAGACAAATGCTCATGTATGTTTTCACTTTGCCTAGAGACCATATTATAGAAGCTCTTCAGGAAGTAAGAATAAATCCTAAAGGGTTTCTGAATGGCTTATCTGTTAACAGTATTGTGGAAATGACTTCATCTGTTCTGAAAAACTCTTGTTTTTATTCCTAACTGGAAGCAGAGATCATACAACATATTCTTTTTTATTTAAATATTACTTTAAAATTTTAAGCTATTGGTTTCATTTTTCACATAAAATGAATATTAAATTACAAATAATAAAATATAAAATTTAAAAACAAACATATTACTATTAATATAAAACCATTTACCCCAAAATTACTTGGTTTAACATTCGTCATCTCACAGTTTGCAGATTAAGATTCAAGGCTGGCTTAGCTGGGTAGTTTGCCTTCAGAGTCTTTCATGTTGCAGTAAAGAAGTTGGCCTGGACCGTAGTATCCAGAGGCCACACTGAGCCTGGAGGGTCTCCTAAGATGGCTCATTCACATGGCTGTTGGCAAGAGGCCTCAATGCCTTACTGCATGGGCCTTTCCACAGGACTCCTTGAATCCTTTTACATTGTGGCAGCTGGCCTCCCCTGAGCAAGAGAGCAAGGGGGAAACTGCTCTGACCCACCCTCAGGAGTCACAATCCATCATTTTGCCACATTCTATTAGATGAAGGTCACTACATGCAACTCATACTCAAGAGGAGGGAAATTTAATCCCACCTATTAAAGAAAGGCATATCAAAGAATTTGTTTATATATTTTAAAATGACCACCAGTGAACATATACAATACCTTTTTACAACACAGGCGAGACTTCTGTTTCCAGTTATAGGTGTGTAGATGACTCAAGCCAACCGTCCACTGAGAACAACTAGAAAACCTAAATAAATATTTAAAAAAAAAATCTGCTTGAAGGCACTGATGAGCTATCTAGGTAATGATGAATTACTGGATCAGGGTACAAAGAGGAGTCTCAAAGTATGCCCAGTGTTTGGGGGTACTTTCCCCCCAGTATTATTTGCAGAGGGGAAGCTAGGAGGGCATGGGCCATTTTCATAGCATTGCAGCCAGGGGGATGGGTGTTGAGCCTAAGAATACTGAGTTATAGAAATGCCCCCTGTATTTCTGGAGACAAGATTTGACTTCCGAAGTCAAATAAGGCTTTGCCTTAAAGAAAAAATAAATGTGTTAGTTCAAAAATTAAAAAAGAGAAAAAAGAAGAAAAAAGAAAAAAAAGGGGGTGGTAAACTTTCACTTTAAGCAAGAGCTCTCTGCTTGGCTCAAGCCAGCAGCTTTAAGCTTGGGAACCGCTGCTTTCTAATGTAAACGATTCCCAGAAGCATGATCCACCCTTGAGAGAGGTTGATAAGAAGAAGAAAAACAAAAACTTAAAAAAAAACAAACTAAGATCTTAGAAAAGATGATCAAGTTATTGCTCAAATTCAACAGTGCTATATTAGAGCATAAAAGAAAATAGCTTCTCCTAAACAGTCTGTGTTTTCTTGTGTAAAATGTTAAAGAAAATGTTAATAAAACTTATGCAGATTTCATAAGTTTTATTATGAAACTCATCAACTACAAGATGTTGTGCAAAAAACGGTTAGTCCGCCTGACTTGAAAAATTTAATGTTACATATATTGGCTTTTAATAATGCTAATTCAAAGTGTTAGCGGCTTTTACATCCGCCGCTCAATATTGGCAAACTTTTATTAATGACCAAAGACCTCAATTAGAAATTAAGTTAAATGGCAAACCTTTTGTTAGACTTACAGATACTGGAGCTGATGTTACAATTATTTCTAAAAGTTTTTGGCCAAAAGCTTGGCCTTTACAACAAGTTCCTACTGTTCTTACCGGAATAAGAATGATGACTGACATATTTCAAAGTGGACAAATTTTAAATTGTTCAGGCCCTGATGGACAGACAGCCACTTTAAAACCTTATGTGGCTAACGTCACTATTAATTTGTGAGGCGGAGATTTGTTACAGCAGTGGGGAGCATACATCAATATACCTAATACATCTGCTAAACAGATTATGCTAAATATGAATTATAACCCTTGTTTTGGTTTGGGTAAAAGGAGCCAAGGGGCTAAGACTTTCGAGGCACCAAAGGCACATACTTTCGCAGCCACTGCTACTGAAAAGCACCATTCTGCTCTGGCTTTAAATTGGATATCACAAAAGCCTATGTGGACAGCAGTGGCCGCTAAAACAAAAAAACAAAACAAAAAAAAAATTGGGTGCTCTTCAAATATTAGTAAAAGAACAATTACAAGCAGGACATATAGAGGAGTCCACTAGTCCGTGAAATTCTCCTATATTATTAAAAAAGAAATCTGGCAAATGACAAATGTTAACTGATTTAAGAAAAGTCAATGCAATTATACAATCAATAATCAAGCCAAACATATTGTTTCTCATTGTCCCACTTGTCAATTAATCAGCCTAATTTTTCTGCAGGAGTTAATCCTCGAGGTCTCTCACCAAATAAATTATGACAAATGGATGTTACACATATTCCTGAATTTGGCAAGTTAGATGTTGTACATGTTACTGTAGATACTTATTCCGGTCTTATTATGGCTACTCCATCCTCTGGAGAAACTGTTAGACATATATTCCCACACTTACACTCCTGTTTTATATACATGGGAGTCCCAGCCACCATTAAAACTGACAATGGCCCTGCTTACACTAGTCATTCCTTTACAGCTTTTTGTATTAAATGGGACATCAAACACATTACTGGCATTCCTTATAATCCTCAAGGACAAGGCATTATAGAACGTACAATCAAACTTTAAAAAAACATGTTATTAAAACAAAAAGGGGGAGGTACACAGTCTCCCAAAGATAGAATAAATCAAGCCTCATTTACCTAAAATTTTTTGAATATTCATAAGGAAGATAAATTAACAGCAATAGAAAAGCATTGGAATAGGAGTCCACAATCAGACTCTTTACCTCACCAGCCTATCTGGTGGAAAGATGATGTAGAAAATAAATGGAAAAACGTATAGGCAAAGGTGTGGGGGAGAGTTTTTCTTGTGTTTTGACAGATGACAGACCAACAGTCTGGATTCCAAACAGAAGAATCAAACCCAGAGTGGAAACTCGAGGGGAAAAAGCGGAAGACACGTCAGGCACAGACCATGACGTGGGGACAGCTGAAGAGAACATACGAAGAAGCAGATGGGATATTGAACTGGACATCTGTACCTAAAACATCTGTAAATCTTTTTATTGCCGTGATCTGCATGGTGAGCATGGTGGTAAGAGTGTCTGGCAACCAGCCACATCACTATTGAGCATTCTAAAATTGCACCCACAGATATACCCCTTTGTAAGAAAGTAATAATTTCTGACCCTAAAACTTGGGTACAATGGGACAATTGTAGAGCTCACACGGGGCGCATTCTTGCTGGGTCCACATCTTATGGTGTTGTCCTAGACTGGAGTCCCTATGGACATCCTGCCTTCGCTCACAATTTTAAAAAGCTTCATTGGAATAAAACTGCCACCTCGATGTCTGTAAAAATTACATGGCTCAATGATGGTATGAGCTCTCCAGCTCCTCATATTTTAGATGGCCCTATTCATGATCAGTTGTGGAAAATATCAGCTGCTTTGCACCCTTTGCAGGCCTGGATTAGCACACACACTCTGGATACAAACAATAGCCGAGAATGGACTTTGAATTTAAATTCTACTCATTATATTCAAGTTTGTGTTAGACTGCCTTACTTATTTATGATTGGACATGCTGTTTATAACGAACCTTCTTTCCTAGTGACCTGTGACAACTGTTCTCATTATACCTGTATTAACAATTCTATGAAGTTCAATTCTTATAAAGAAACACTTTATATTCTCAAAGCCAGAACAGGACTGTGGTTACCTGTTAAAATGAATAGAGTATGGCAAGAAACACCAGCAATGTTCTAACCGCATTCTTAAACGTACAAAAAGATTTATTGGTCTCTTAATAGCAGCAATTTTGGGAATCATTGCTGTCACTGCTTCTGTGGCCACCGCAGGTGTGGCTCTGCATCAGACCGTTCAGACCACTGAATTTGTTCAAAATTGGCACCACGATTTAAATCAATTATGGTCTACCCAAAATCAAATTGATTCTAAATTAGCTATTCAAGTTGCTGACTTACCACAAGCAGTCACCTTGTTGGGAGACCAGGTTAGAAGTCTACAAAAGCAACTTAGACTTCATTGCAATTGGAATATCACTCAATTTTGTGTTACATCTCATCAAACTCGGTTTCCTTGGGAAAACATCAGAAAACGTTTACTTAACCAAGCAAATCTGACTGAAGAGATTGGAAACTTACAACAAGAAATATTAAGTACCTTCAGTCACAAACTTAAATTGCTCTCTGAAGCTGGCATTATTAATGACATCTCTTCTGGTTTAGAGTCAGCTGATCCACTTTATCATCTTAAGATCTATGGGAGTTCCACTGTTGTAACTTTTGGCATTATTTTAATCCTTTGCTTGTGTTTATTTATAGTCTGGAGAAAACTCCAAAGACGACAAGAATCCGGAGACCAACGCCTCACTGTGATGGCTGTCCAACTCCATCAACTTTCTTAAAAAAAGGGGGAGATGTTGAGCCTAAGAATACTGAGTTATAGAAATGCCCTCTGTATTTCTGGAGACAAGATTTGATTTCAGAAGTCAAATAAGGCTTTGCCTTAAAGAAAAGATAAATGTGTTAGTTGAAAAGCTGCCTCTTTTCAGGAGGGCATCTCGCTGGTCAGTAGAAGCTGCACTTCAAAGAGACAGCTGTAAACTGGGCCTTTGGTTCTCACCTGTTTTGAAAGACAAGGCAGGCCTCCCTTAGAACCAAAGGTTGCCAGAGCTGACCGGTGGACCCCCCGGAGATGAGAGCTGATCATATAGATATGCTAATGTCCAAGCCGGGCCCAGATGAAACCATGCGGTCCATGTAATTAACACAAAGCACAGCCCATGTTGACTTCTGGGATCATCTCTGTCTCCAAGAACACAATCACCGGAGCCAAGATGTCCCTGTTTTTTGCTAAAGTAATAGCCTTATCATAAAACTTACAAGTTTGCCCCAAGATGATTTTATAACTCATTGTTCCCCCAGTTAGAGTTAGTTAAGAGATCTGTAGTAGCCTTTTAGGAGACTATGACCCCAAAACTGCCTGTCAGTATGCAAATCCTGTTGCCCTTGGCAACGGGAGCCTGTATGTACCCTATAAAATACCTGTGTGGAGTTTCAGTTGGGGAGATATTTTATGCGGGTAAAATATTTCCATCTGGGTACCCTCCTTTATCTATTTTCATAAACTTTTACTTTATAAACTATATCTTTGGCTCTGTGTATTATTATTGCCATTACTTTATCTTTTATTTCTGTTTACTACTATATTTTTCATCCTTTGCGATGACCCCTGCCTGAGAGACCTGATCTGAAGAAAAAAACCTCTTTGCAGGGAGCCTAGCTAACTCCCTGCAAACTGGAGTAGTCAACTTAGAGACCATGATCGAAATAAAGAGAAAAAAATACCTCTTTGTGCGGAGCGTAGCTAACTCCCCGCAGATGGGGTCTTGGTAAATTCTCAGCATGGGAGTTCGGACCCCAGTGGGCTGTACTTGAGGAGAACAAGTTTGAACCCTAGAAATACATGTTCCCCAGAAGGGCTGTAACTCAGCTTCAGAATTTAGTCCCTAAATCAGATTGAGATGATCTTGGGTTATAAGTTCTGCCAGGCACCTGGAAGAAATGAAAGTAAGACTTCTCTGGAAGAAAATAATATCATTTTAGGCCTCCAATTATTTATGCCAACAATTTAGTATTTGTTAGCTTATTTTATAAATAAGAACATACAGTCAAAATCATGGCCAGTGGGCACCGTGGCTCACACCTGTAATCCCAGCGCTTCAGAAAGCTGAGGCAGAAGGATCACTAGAGGCCAGGAGTTTTGAGACCAGCATGGGCAATGTAGACAGACTCCATCTCTACAACAAATGAGGAAGACATTTCAAAAGCTCAGGGAAAGCTAGGCCCCCACACCAGTTAGCCCAGCTGTGGCTGCAAAGGACAAGTTCTTCAAGGAAATGCAAAGTGCCACTCCAGTGAACACATGAATGACAAAAAAGCAAAACAGCTTTATTGCTGATACAGAGAAAGTTTGTGTGCTCTGGATACATCACCCCAGCTACAACATTCCCTTAAGCCAAAATCTAATTTAGAGCAGGCTCCTCTCTTCAATTCCATGAAGACTGAGAGAGGTGAGGAAGCTGAAGAAGAAAAGGATGAAGCTAGCAGTTGGTGCATGAGGCTTAAGTAAAGAAGCCATCTCCATAAATAGAAAATGACTAACATCCTAGGAGAATATGATTATTGGGATTTTGTTTTGACTAGAATTTCTGTCCCTCTCGGAGACCAAAATTTAGCCTGTTGCATATTTGGGAGCAATGTTTTTTAATAAATGTACTGCAAACCAGGTGTAATTCAACTCAATGAAAAAAACCAACTGAAATCTCAAGCTATTTTGAAACAGGAAGGGGAAAATTTGCAAATAGAAGTTTTTCCCAACTGAAAAAGAGAGGGCAAAACAAATGAACCCTTTGGAAGGTATTAAAGAAGCTGTCATAATCCGAGTGCCAAGCAAGGTGATTGTCAGTCCTCAAATGCCGTTGGTCTCTGCCTCCAAAAAAACCAAATCATTTTATCTAAGTTATAATAGTCAAGCCTGTAAATAAATATTTTTAAATTTCTGAAGCTGTTCCTCCCCACTAAAAGATGCTCAAAATTAAAAAAAAAAAAATCAAAATGTTTTTTAGCTACTTTTGTCAGGTAAATATTTTTGGCCCTCAGTTTATCACTCTATAACACACCATCTCTCAGGTTTTGCCGTGACAGTAGGTAACAAGGCTTCCAGTAGGTAACAAGGCTTCCAGACTCTCTTCAACACCTCCAAGCTCCCCTTTCTCCAAACACAAAAGGAAGAAGAAAACTACATACCCCCATCTGCCCGCCCTACAGTTCCTGGGAAGAGACGGTCCTCAAATTGTTCCTGCTTAGACCCCTGAAGCCTGGAGAAGGAGATGGGGACAGCTGTGCCAGAGGGCGAGGACGACGTCCAATAAGGGGGAGGAAATTTGGCTGAGGGGACAGACGGAAGAAGGGACATGGAGAGGAGGGGTCAGTGGAGATGAAATGGTGAGGGGGGTGAGAAGAGCGAGCAAAAAAACAGGGAGAAAGGAGTGAGGATCACAGAAGACAGAAAAAGATAAAATGGAAGAGAAAAAGAAGGAAGGGTCAGGGTTAAAGGACGCAGAGACGGTGGCAAAGAGAACACGGAAAAGGCTGTCACTGGGAGGAAGGGAGATTAAGGGGGTGCTACCTAAAGGGCTTTACCCCAGCAGGTGAATGGGCTGCACAGGGAAGGGGGAACTGGAAACCGAGCGGGTGGCAATAAGGGGCTGTGGGCGAAGGCAGGAGCCTCGCGGGGACGCGGGGACGCGGGGGCAGCGGCTTGGCCGGCCTCGCTCCCTCACCGTGGCTGAGCTGGCCCGATCCTCGGGCGCAGCCTCTGCCCCGGGTGCGACGGTGGCCGGACCGGACCCCGCCCCCAGGCCGAGCTGGCGCTGGGGCTCTGGGCTCCGGGCTCGGCCCCAGCCTAGGCCTCTTTAATTCAGAAGCCGGAAGTGCCGCAGCCACAGCCCGCCCTGGAGCGGAAGCTCCGCCCTGAGAGGCCCCGCCCCAGCGCGAGAGCCGCGCCTGCGCGTTCCTGTTTCCATTGCCGGGTCCGGGGGGGGGGTGTCTATGTCACTGAGCAGCCGGCAGAGGGCAGGCTTCTGATTGTTCAGAGCCCCACAGTGTCTGAGCTTGTCCAAGGGGGTTGTTGGGGACTGTCACCTGGGCGCTGCTTGGTGAAGCCTAGGGGACTCCAGGGGACTGCCACAGTGGGCATGGGGAGCAGCCCTGCTCTGATGGCCAAGAAGCTGAGGAGCCTGATCTAAGGCCAGGAGGGAACACTGGGTACCGACTCCCAGCCCAGGCATCCCATCCTCCATCCCCCTCGCCTGTGAGAAACTGGAACCCTCATACATGGCTGACGAGAGTGAAAAATGGTGCAGCTATTGTTGAAACACTCTGGTGGTTCCTCAAAAGGTTAAGCATAGAATTACCGTATGACCCAGCAAGTCCACTTACAGGTGTGTAACCAAAAGAATTCAGAACAGAGACTCAAACTTACACTTGCACACTAATATTCATAGCAACTGTATTCACGCTGACCAAAAGGCAGAAACGACCCAAATGTCCATCAACAGATAAATGGATAAAGAACATGTGGCGAGTACACACACAGGAATATTACTCAGCCATGAAAAGGAACGGAGTTATGACACCTGCTACAGCATGGGTGAATCTTGGAAACATTATGATAAACAAAATAAGCCAGGCACAAAAGGACAAATACCATATGACTCCACTTCTGTGAAATATCTAGAATAGGCAGATTCATAGAGACAAAGTATGTTAGAGGTTACCCGGGGCTGAGGGCAGGGGAAATAGGAGTTACCGCCTAACGGTTACAGAGCTTCCGGTTGGCATAATGAGAAAATTGGAAATATATAATGATGATGGTTGCACAACATTGTGAATGTACTTAACGCCACTGAACTACACTTACAAATGGTTATAGTGGCAAATTGTGTGTATCACAGGAAAAATAGGTTTAAAGTAAAATACTTTTTAAGATACACAAAAGCTGAAAGAATCGATCAGCAACAGACTCTTAAACTGCAAGAAATGTTAGACGTACTTTAGGCAGGAGAAAAATGATACCAGATGAGATTATGTTTACAGATCTGGCCATGGTAACCAAATGGGTAGTATGTGACATTTTTTTCTTTTTGAAACGTCTTTAAAACATAATCGACTGTTTAAACAAAAATAACAATAATGAAATTGGGGCATATAACACATGTGTAAGTAACATGTATGACAATAGCACAGAGACCCAAGGGGAAGCTACGGAAGGATGGAGCATGCTGTATGGCTCTTATGCTGCACAGAAAGTGATGTCGTATCACTAGAAGGTAGAAACCAACAGTATTGTGACGTATCCTATGCTGCACAGGACAGCTTCCCACACAAAGAACTATCCAACCCAAAATGTCAGGTTGAGAAACCATGCCCTAAAGCTAAATAACTAAAACAGTAAAACAAAAAGTTATAGCTAATGGGCCACAAAGGAAATAAGAATGAAAAAATACTCAATGCAAAAGAAGTCATAAAAGAAAACAGAGCAAACAGCTGAAAAGATGAAGGGAAAACATACAGGAGGGTTTGGTGAATGGAACATGGTGGAAATGACATGGTGCCAGCTTCCAGGCCCAGGACTCATGAAACCTGCAGCTTACACTGTCTGTCTCTCGGAACATTTGCTCTGGAGAAAGCCGTCGCTCACATCGCCACCTGGGCTCCACCTCTTGTCAGACCAGTGGTGGCATTAGATTCTCATAGAATCTCAAACCCGACTGTAAACTGCGCGTGGGAGGGACCTAGGTTGTGGCTCCTTATGAGAATCTAATGCCGGATGGTCTGAGGTGGAGCAGAGGCTGTGATGCTAGCGCTGGGGAGCGGCTGCAAATGCAGATTACCGTTAGCAGATAGGTTTGACTGAACAATGAATGTGATGCTCTTTGTTGTTTTTTTTTTTTTGTTTGTTTGTTTGTTTTTTTGAGACAGAGTGTCGCTTTGTTGCCCTGGCTAGAGTGAGTGCGGTGGTGTCAGCCTAGCTCACAGCAACCTCAAACTGCTGGGCTTAAGTGATCCTACTGCCTCAGCCTCCCGAGTAGCTGGGACTACAGGCATGAGCCACCATGCCTGGCTAATATTTTTCTATATATATTTTTAGTTGGCCAGATAATTTCTTTCTATTTTTAGTAGAGATAGGGTCTCGCTCTTGCTCAGGCTGGTCTCGAACCCCTGTCCTCGAGCGATCTACCCGCCTCGGCCTCCCAGAGTGCTAGGATTACAGGCATGAGCCACCTCGCCCGGCCTGATGCACTGGAATCATCCCAAAACCTTTCCCCCCTCCCCTGGTCTGTGGAAAAATTATCTTCCATGAAACCGATCCCTGGTGCCAAAAAGGATGGGGACTGCTGGGATATAAGACAAACATACAAAAATAAATTCTATTTGAATATACTAGCAATGAATGATTGGAAATTGAAATTAAGAATCGTACCATTTAAAAAAAAAATATTTACGGGTAAATCCAACAAAACTACAGAAGACCTGTACTATAAAAACTGTAAACATTGCAGAGTAAAAATAAAGGAGACCTCAGCAAAGGGAAAGATACATCTTTGCAGCTCAGAAAAACACTCAGACATCAATTCTGACCAAATTGATCTGCAGATTCAGCACAAGCCCAGTCAAAATCTAAGTGTTCTCTGTTGTAGAAATTGTCAAGCTGATGCTAATATTCATGTGGACATGCAAATGATGTAGAATAAGTCTTCCGGGGGAAAAAAGAACAAAGTTGGAGGACTAATACCACTCAATTTCAAGATTTTTTATAAAGCTATGGTAATAAAGACAGTGGTAAAAGACAGACAAATAGATCAATAGAATGAAATAAAGAGTTCAGAAATGGATTCATGGCCGGGTGCGGTGGCTCACTCCTGCAATCCCAGCACTCTGGGAGGCCGAGGAGGGAGGATCACTCGAGGTCAAGAGTTCAAGACCAGCCTGAGCAAGAGCGAGACCCCCGTCTCTACTAAAAATAGAAAGAAAAAAAAATTAGCCAGGTGTGGTGGTGGCACCTGCAGTCCCAGCTACTCAGGAGGTGGAGGCAGGAGGATCACTCAAGCCCAGGAGCTAGAGGCTACAGTGAGGCCATCACTAAAATGCTGAGCCTGCCCTTTTATACCAAAAGCCAAATTTGTGACACATCCTTAACAAGCTGTAGGAATTCATGGAAGACTTTCTTGTATTAGGTTTCCTTCTGGCTCTATTTTAGATCCTAAACTTCATTTCTCTTTTCATCATCCTTCTCATCCCCTTCTAATGTATATAGCCTTACTCTGTTTCTTCTTTTCTAATTGTCCTCAAAATATTTTTGGAACAAAAAAAGTTCTAATAAAATATACCGTGTATACTTATTGATACACATGAGGACAATGTGCACACATGCACACACATAGATTAAAAGCCAACCGAGTTTTATTCTTTCTCCAGGATGATGGGGGACCCTGCTTCCTGCGCTGTGTGGCTCGAGTGTTGCACCGACAGCACTGGTGACAGTGCCCGTCTCACTCTTGGCCACCGGCAAATATTCCCATGTCTTCTGTTTCTCCATTCCTCAGCAGTTGAGAGTAGGAATTAATCAACGTCTTATAATGAAATGGGATGTTTCAAAATGTTACATTAAAGCTCAATTCCACCACTGAAAATATTTGTTATGTTTTTCTTATTATATACATTTACTAGCCCTAAACCAAATCTAACTGTATTTTGTACAACATTTAGTACACAATCTATTTTAACAGAACTCTAAGACAAACTTTCAACGATTAGCGAAGTATATGATGTATAACCTACTAATTTTATTGAATGGGTTTTCTTTCAAAATAAATTATGTAATTAAAAATTAGAAAATTACATCTTTCTAAATCATATACATTTTTAAAACTTCTATTTTCATTTTAAACTCAATTATAAAAAATTATCACAATAACGTACATTGTACCCAAAAAGCCCTAACCTCAGCATGATATAATTCATCCATGTAACCCAAAATACTTGCACCCCCTAAATCTATTGAAATAAAAAAAAAAAACCTAAAAAAAATGGTCACAATAAAATTATATGCTTTGTCCATTTGTCAGAGAAAAATAATTAACGGTAAATACTAGGCCTTTTTCAATTCTGTATGAAATTCCTTTTGATAACACTTGATAGAATTCTATTCACAACAACACTCAGCCAAATACACTTCTTTCTATAGTACTAAGTGTTCAGAAACACACAGCATTCAAATAATGTAGTTTCCATGTAATTAGGATATCATTTTCAGTTTGATAATCTGGCATAGAAAAGTCTTCCAGTGGAAGAAAAGACAAATAGCTAAAAAGAAACAGTTGACTTAAAGGATGATGATTACTACTGAATGAACCGGTTCCCTAAAACATAGTGGAATGGACTGTCAATGCCTGAAAGTGACAGAGACGTGCACGTCTGGGAACAGAAGGAAAGTTCTGTTGGCAACACAACAGTGATCCGACCAGGGAGGATAATCCATTTTTTCATTACATATCTATCCCACCTCCTGACCCCGGTTTATCATCCACGTTCCCCAACAGGTTTCAGTGCCATCCACTTACTCCTTCTTTAAAATTTTTCATTTAGAAATTACTCATACAAGGAAGTATTTTAAAATATGTGCAGTTTGAAGAATTAAAGAAACACCAGAGAAACCACCACCTCGGCTCAGAAAGAGCAGAATCTCCTTGGATAGGCCCCTCCTGCCGGCTCCTGCCACCACCACCAGTGTCCCTAATTCTGTGTTAACCATTCCCCCGTTTTTGTCTTCATACCTTTCAGTCCTGTGTATGTGCATCCCTTAAAGCACGTTGCTCTGTGCTGCCGGGTTTTGAACTTTACAGAAATGGAATCATTCTGCAAGTATTCTTTTGTAATTTGATTCCTTTCTTTGATATTACATTTTTGCAATTAATCCAGACTGATATGTGAGGCGACAGTTTATTTTTATTGTAGTGCAATAGCCTGTTATATAAACATATGACTATCCGTTCTGCTGCTAATGATCCTTTGTAATGTTTCTATATTCTGCTGCTGGTGTTACAGTTGCTCTGGCCTGATTATTTTTCACAAATTGAACGTTATTTTTATATTTTATAGTTCATGCTTTAATTTTAACCACATTTATAAACTTTGCTCCTTATTCATTCTTACATTTCAGAACTTTCATTTGGGATCTTTTTTTTTCTTCCTAATGTAAACCATTAAGAATTTCTTTTGTCTCAGGCCGGGCGCGGTGGCTCACGCCTGTAATCCTAGCACTCTGGGAGGCCGAGGCGGGTGGATCGCTCGAGGTCAGGAGTTCGAGACCAGCCTGAGCAAGAGCGAGACCCCATCTCTACTAAAAATAGAAAGAAATTATATGGACAGCTAAAAATATATATAGAAAAAATTAGCCGGGCATGGTGGCACATGCCTGTAGTCCCAGCTACTCGGGAGGCTGAGGCAGGAGGATCGCTTGAGCTCAGGAGTTTGAGGTTGCTGTGAGCTAGACTGACGCCACGGCACTCACTCTAGCCTGGGCAACAGAGTGAGACTCTGTCTCAAAAAAAAAAAAAAAAAAAAAGAATTTCTTTTGTCTCAGACTTTGTCTAAAAAAGCTTTTATTTCAATTTCTTCCTTGAAAGGTAAGTAATTCCAGGCTGAGAGTTATTATCTCTCAAGACATATTGAAGCTATTGTTCCAGTCATTTGAATTCCGGTGCTGCAGTTAAGAAGTCAGTCGTGAGTCTACCACACCTTTATAAATGATGTCTTTTCAAAAATCTATTGACTGTATTTAAGGTTTTCTCTTTCCCTCTAGTAAATTCTGCAGTTCTCACTATAATATGGCTAAATGTGGATACCTTTTTTGATTTGTTCTTCACTGGGCTTGCTGGATTGAGTACTAGTATCTTTTACCCAGTATCTCTATAAATAGTGATTCTTCCTCATTTCCTCTATTATCTCCTTCTAGAACCACAGCTATATAGATCTGTCAGTGAACTCGTATCCAGGATATATAAAGAACTCTGTGACACTTCAGTAATACTGAAATAAACCAATTCAGTAAGAAATGGGCAAAGGAACTGAACGGACACTTTGTGAAAGAAGATATCATTGATCGATAGGCACATTAAAAGATGCTAACTTCAGGAAAATGCAAACTTAAATTTCATGAGATGCCACTAACAAACCCACTGGAATGACACAAATTTTACAAGACCGACAATACCAGGTTCGGAGAACTTGGAATTCTCATATACTGCTGGTGGAAATGTAAACTCTTCACTTTGGATAACAGTTGTGTTGTTTCTAATAAAGTTAAACATATGTTTATCATATGGCCTAGCAATTCCACTCTTAGGTATTTATCCAGATACACACCTACACCTGTACATAAAAGCACACTCTTCTTATGTCATGATAACCACACTCTATCTTATGTCATGATAACACCCAAAAGTCCCTCCAGCAGATAAATGGATTTAAAAAATCATGGTATATATGCACACAGTGGCCTACTACTCAGCAATGAAAAAGAATGAACCACCAACATCTGTAAGCAGATGAATCTCAAAACATGCTGACCAAAACAGCCAATCGTGGAAAATAATACACTGTATGATTCCACTTATATAAAATTCCAAAGCAGGCAAAGCTCATCACTGTGACAGAAAGCAAACCGGTTACGGAGTGGGGTGGGAGGGCAGGGTGGGCTGAGCACACAGGAGCACAGGGAACTTCCTGTATCTTGACTGAGACGGTGCTGACACAGAGGCACCGATTTACAGAGGAAGTAAGAAAAACGACTTCCTCGAGAAAACACAGCCAGTTAATAGTAGAGCAATATTAGCATTAGTCTCGGTCTATTAACATTTTCAAGCTTTCTCTCAGAAGGACAAACTGGATGCAGGAAAAGAGCTCACATTCACCCAGCATTTAACAAATACTGCTGGGTGAGTGCCACATACCAGCCACATGCAATAGAGACCCCGACCTCACAGAGATCACAATGGGGGGAACAGGTTTTACGGCAGAGGGCAAAGAACGCTATGGCACCGCCAACAAGCAATTCAACCACATGGTCTGCTACAGGGGCCCCTAAAGTACCTCCCACAAGACTTTTTAAGACCTTTAAGTTTAAAGTCTAAAGAAGAAGATAGAGTCACAATAAACAATAAGGTAAGGTAGATCCTTACCTAACACATAAAAAGATAACTACAGATGGTTTAAAGACCTAACTATAAAAGGTAAAACCATAAAGTTAATAAAGGAAAATGTAGGGAATATTGTTGCCTTAAGGACTTCTTAAATAAAATTTCAAAAGCATAAAACAGTAGGCAAACTAGACTGAATTTGATCACATCCAAATTAGAATTTTCTGTTCATAAAGAAAACTATGGAAAAAAATTAATAAACAGATGACAGAAAGAGAAAAGATATTTACAAAGCATAAAACCTGTAAAGGAACTAATGTCCAGTGTAACAAGAGCTTCTGCAAGTCAACAGGAAAAGACAACAATCCCAGTGGAAATGGGCAGAAGGCAGTAACAGGCACCGGCAGCAAAGGAACCCCAGAACCATATAAGAACACCACGAGCTGCCTAAACCAAATACAGAAATGCAAATTAAAACATCCCTCTGAATGACAAAATTTGGGCAAGTGAACATCAAGTATATGCAGACGTACAGGAAAACAAAACCCAATGTGCACAGCGCTACCGAACTTGTAGACCGAGGAGGCATCTTTCATAAGAGCTTAGTCAAATTAATTACCCATATGCATACGGTATCACCAAGGAGGAATTCTTTCTGGACGTACATCCCAGTGAGTGGCCGTGAAGAGCTGGGGCAATGCACAGTCATCTGTGCCAGAGGGAAGCTGGAGACACTCATCTGCGTGTCTGCGGTAGAGAAATAATCCAAAGCACGGGGAAAGGGTATGATGCGAGGAGACACGGAGCATGGCGAAAACACCCAGGTTATCCTAGCATGCGACGGTGACGGCATGGCGAAGAAAAGGCAGAGGACACTCCCCTTAGGGTTGTAGACAGAGCCAGACGAGGTCATGCACGGAAAGTGCCCAGTCCCTTGCCCTTAGTCCTACGAAAGTAATTCCTGCTACGTGGTATAGGTCACCCCCTAAGCTTTCACCCCACTGTTTATTTATTTGTGCAGCTGGAGCACGGAGCTTTGTTACAAGAACTTAATAGAAGACGCGGCGGCAACGTGACAGCCCGGAGGATGCGAGGCCTCCGGAGTCTCGCGGGTCCTGTGTGCACAGCAGCTGCTCCCCGCGCTGCTGCAGGCGGGACAAGCTCTCACTCCACCCGCGTCTCCATCTGCGCATCTGTAGAGTGGAATTGTTAAAGCCAATGTCATGTGGCGGATTTGAGGGTAAATGAGATAATGTAAAGCTCGTAACAAGTGTTCATTCACCTTGCTTCTCCTCCCTCCCAGGCATGTGAAGGTGCCGTCTCACCAGGGGGAGCCCCGTGCCACCATCACATGTTGCGGTGGCCATGCAACAACATGGAAGAAGACTCGGCCATGCTGAGACAACACACACCTATACAGAAAATGACTAGAAAGAAGAAAATCAAAGTGAGTACCTTACATGAATTTGGGTAGAGAAATTATAGGTGGTTATTTTTCTGTTTTTCCATTTTTCCGAGTATCCTATAATATGGTTACGTTACTTTTAGAAATGGAATATTTCATGGCAAACAAATATTTTACTTTAAAATTGCATTGACCAAAAAGTGTTAAACTTCAAATCCTAACCAGCATCTTTATAGATCCTCCATCAGTGGAGTTAATTTTAAAATTCTAGAATATATTCTGAAGCACTGGGTTCTTCTTAATGCTAACAGTTAACCTGGGACAAATAATTTACTCTGAGAGCCGCATTCTTCGCCTATAAAGTGGGGCTAACTCTAACTCACAGTTGTGAGGATGAAATGAGATAATATGTAAGTACCATGGAGATGATCATGTTTTGAAAACTTCAAAGTTTGCAAAGATATATATATATAAACCCATTAAATACCAGAAGAAAAAATTTTAAATGTATAGTAGCTTGAACTCCAACATCAGATAGACCTATATTCAAATTTTAGCCTTGCCACCAACAACCTGGATGACTTTGGGCAATCTACTTCCCTTTCTCACTACAGCATCTTCTGAGCAGTGTGGGGGTAACGACAACATGCCAGTGTTCCTGTGAAAATTAAATAACTTACTTATATAAAGCACAGTGCTTGTCAGAAAATAATGGCTCATTTAATGTTACCAATTATAATCCTCCTTGAAACCACTTCTGCAGTTAATGAAACTGAATATTATTATTAATGTCCCAATCACTGTTTCACATTACTATACAAAAATAGAAAAGACATATTCCCTACTCTTAAGGTTCTCACAGTCAATAAAAGAAATGGAAATATATTTCAAAGATCATAGGAGGCTTCAATAACTAATAAAATCAAATTTTATATCTATTACTAGGGGAACAAAGAGAAAGAGGAACAGGATTGGCTACAATGAGGAATGTATCAAAATCTCAAAGGAGATTATATCTGAGTTAAATCTTGAAAGCTTGGGTATGATTTTGTCCATTAATGAAGGAAAAATACAAAATTAAAAATCTAAGCTGGGCATGATGGCACACGCTTATAATCCCAGCTACTCAGGAGGGTGAGGTGGGAGGATCATTTGAATCCAAGAGTTTGAGTCCAGGCTGGGCAACCTAGTGATATGCCATCTCTTTAAAAAAAAAAAAAAAAAGCCATAGAGTGCTCAGGCCATTGACACTTGTCTCATCAGATGGAACACTGAGAGGGGAAAGGCTAGCTGTAAAAAGAAGAAAGAAATATCATGATCTAATTGTGAAGAGCTTTATACAAATGCCCTGCTCCATTATTTGGACTTTATGCACAATAGGGAAATCAAAAGAGGAATTAAGAACACAATCAGACCTAAACTTTAGAAAAATAACTGGTAAAATTAAGTTGACTTAACGGTGTCAGGAAAGACTTCTCAGGAGATGACACTTGAAAGAGGAGTCTGGGAAGGTCATCCCAGGTGGCATGTGGGAGACACAGACCTGAGGACCTGCCAAGCGTATCTCCGATTTCTGGAGCGTAGCAGAGTGGGGGGTGGCAGAGGTGATGTGGAAGACACAGGCCGAGACAGCGACACCTTTCAACAGGAATGGGGGCTTCGAGGGCAAGAGAGAAAGCCCTGCGATGGTAGAGCTATCTGAGAAGATGACATTGTGGAAAAACAGGGGCTGGAGGAACAGGCAGGAAATCACAAGAGTGAAAACCCAGCCCAGAAGAAGGAAGAGCAGATAGACTCAAGAGACATTTGAGGGGACCATTCAGTCTAGCCTGGGAGGGGAAAAAATCAGTATGTTCTACAGTTTACCATTTCCCTATTCAAAAAGCACTCACTATTCCCCTCTACCTATAGATTAAAATATCAATGCTAGCATTCTCAAGGCCTTCCTAGTCTGACCCTCTCTGCCTTTATGTACCGTATAAAATACCTGCATGGAGTTTCAGTCGGGGATATATTTGATGTGGGTAAAAATATATCCATCCGGATACACTCCTTTATTTATTTTCATAAACCTTTACTTTATAAACTATATCTTTGGCTCTGTGTATTATTATTGCCATTACTTTATCTTTTATTTCTGTTTCCTACTATATTTTTCATCCTTTGCGATGACCCCTGCCTGAGAGACCTGATCGGAACAAAGAGGAAAAAAAACCTCTTTGCGGGAGAGTGTAGCTAACTCCCTGCAGATTGAAAGGAGAATATAATGAGTAATTTCATGAAGAATCCTTGGAATTACATAAGCAGCATCATAACTGGTAGTTTTTCAAACTAACTTATTTACAAAGAAGTAACTTAGGAATGGCCATTCTCCTCCTCTCTAATAATTCTAAGACAGAGAGACATAGCAAACTTTAACTTAAATAAAGTTCCTGGAAATTGGGCTTCAACGAGTTAAATTATAATACATAAAAAAAGAAATAATATGTACCTAGTTGCAACTTCAAAGTCAACATACACACGAAGAGGACTTACAGGAGTTCTCCAGGAGAATTCAGAAATTTCAATGCCAAACATGTCACAAGAGATCAGAGGTCACATTTTTCTAACTGGGGTTTGACCCTAAAGTAAGCAGTACACGTAATTAATTGATGCCTTATTCTGAAACATTAACTTGAATGGGACTAGTCTACCAATCCACTGTTAGTCTAATCATGCTAGTCACAATGTGATCACCTCCAGAAACAGAATGTCAAAGTTACTCAAGACAGAAAGGAAACATACAGGTTGACTATTTTGATTGCTTTTTCCCAGTAGTCAATAAAAAATAAGTTAACCTCCCCAATCACACTGCCTAGGTAATAGTGCCAGTAGAGACTAGTAAAAAATCCATATCTGTTTCAAAAGCATGTCTTTAACTATTACTTAAAATATTTATAAACTTCTAATGTCATGTTATAATTACCCAAATTAAATGTGCATAATTTGTTTGGATTAAAGAAGAAAAGGAAGTGATATATGTAACTTGATATTATTGGACATTAAACTATACATGGTATTTAGGGAAATAACATGACAATGAGTTATGAACCCTAGTAGGAATCTGCATGATTGAAGGATTAAATATCACTTGTTACTGATTTTTTGTTATAGGATTCTTCACCCTTTTTATCTTGACTGGAAATCTGTAAAACAAGGGCTAACATCATCTTAAGCATAAAAATATTTTATAAATATTTAATAGAAATGTTAAGTAACTGAGTATTTCAAAGCTTTAATGACACCTATCCAAATTACATAAAAGTGATGAATTCATGTGACAACTATAGTGTACAGACATTTAAACTGAAAAGAGGACTACTATTACCTAGGCGTATCTTCATACAACCCTCAACTGACTACCGTATTTCCTTTTTTAATGATAAAATGACTCAACTGTTTCAATTTTATGATGATTAAACATTAGAAGACATCCTTCCATTTCTAGAAATGTAAAATGTTTTTACTGAGGCCAAAATTCGTGCTTATTTAGTTCCCAAATGAAGTCATCTATAGAATTTATGTTATCATTAATTTATAAACATGAGCTTTAAATCAGAGGGACAGCTTCACCATTAATCAAAACATCAGACTTTATCCCAGATATGTATTTGGAGCTCAGATTGATCTTTTCAGTAAAAATACTTTCCATAGCAAAATAATAAAACTTGTGAAAGAAGTTTCCCTTAGGTATTTTTTTTAAAGATTTGAATTATTGAATAAATCTCAGCAGTGATTCTGTAACTTACAGCACCTTTCCTATTTTCTTGGATACACTAGCAGTTCTTTTAAAAAAGGAAAATTAAAAGAAAATGGTAAAAAGGATTCAGAACACTCTTTCCTGGGGAGGTGTCATGGACAGGTACAGCTATGAACTCTGAATGTTGGATATCATCACACTTAGGTGGAGTAAACATCTAGAATGAACACAGATACATTCTCCTATTTTGTTATTGAGATAAGAAGATTATTACTAGTTGCTAAGAGTTCAATCAATTATGAGGATCTGAGGCTTAACTGCTTTAAAAGGCCACAAATTCTACTTGTGGAATTTCCTTTTAAAATTGCAACGTCAGTCTTACTACATTAAGGATCCTGTATTTGATGGTGATATTGCTGTGGATTCTGTGATGTCCAGTGTTATATACAAACATGCCTTGGGTTTGTTTCTGCTAAAAGGGATTTTTTTTTTTTATTTTATTGCTTTTAGCTCTGCTTTTGAACTTCAGAAAATATCCAGTGCCTTTAGCAATAACTTTTTTTTTTTTTTTTTTTTTTTTTTTGGAGACAGAGTCTTGCTCTGTTGCCTGGGCTAGAGTGAGTGCCATGGCATCAGCCTAGCTCACAGCAACCTCAAACTCCTGGGCTTAAGCAATCCTACTGCCTCAGCCTCCCCAGTAGCTGGGACTACAGGCATGCGCCACCATGCCCGGCTAATTTTTTTTCTATACATATTTTTAGTTGGCCAGATCGTTTCTTTCTATTTTTGGTAGAGACAGGGTCTCGCTCTTGCTCAGGCTGGTCTCGAACTCCTGACCTCGAGTGATCCACCTGCCTCGGCCTCACAGAGTGCTAAACAACTTTTTTTTTTTTTTTTAAAGAAAAATCCGCAAGATTTTTGTCAGCTGGGAAGATGGTGGAGGTAACAGTTTTAAACTCGCCCCCAAACCTCCTACACAGAGTTACTGGAAGAGTAGCAAACAAAACAAAGCAAAAGGCCCTGGGACAACATATACAGTACCAAAAAAAAAAAAGCGATAAGGAGTCCTGTGAATCCCAAAATTTGAGCAGTCAGGACAAATCTGCAAGAGCTACAGTTGCAATCGGTACTGACAGCTACGGAGGACAAGGAGGGACAGGGCGGGGAATCTAGGGGAGCTGAACACAGGAGGACCAAACTCGCAGCTGCAATGGGCAGGGTGAGACACCCTCCTCATGTGAGCTGATTCACAGTAACACACGGATCCACGGTAAAGTCCTGAGGAGCTGGAGCACGACAGCCCTCTGAACATTCAAAATTAGGCAAAGCTTCCTTCCACGACAAAGCCACATATCATAGAGAAGTGTGAGGAATTAAAGTATCAAATACTACTGGAGTCAGTTAAAAAGACCTTTAGTATAAGAAAGGGTGGTTCAAGGAAAAATGGGGGAAAGATAGAGAAAAACCTAGGAAATCTCAAGAAATATGAGGCCATATTTTTAGCACTTCATAAAACCGGCATAAGAAGAGCATTAGAGCCATGAATCTAGTAAAAGGATACAGACCCACTTCTCCCTGCTACAAGTTTCGGAAAACAGATTTTCACACCAGAATGACAACAGGAAGGACTGCGGCTCACAGGACAGAGTGACACCCTTATGATGAAAGCGTGTCAGAAAGATATGCCTGCAAAACAGAAGAAAACCAGGGTCCACTGTTTCAAGAAATGAGAAAAGACATTAAGAAAATGATATAATAGGAAAGCTGTAAATCACAATTAGGAAAACTCAGGAATGAGTTAAACATTTGAAGTAAATGGAAAAGAAATCACTTCAGAAGTGAAGTCCAAATTAGAAGCTACACAAGAGTGATTATACAGCAGATAATATCAGATAAACAGAAGTTGCAAAGAATGAAAAAATTAAAAATCAAAAAGAAAAAAGATGAAAAGAATTCAATTGAAAATTACAAACACAGAAGACAGGAAAAGAAGACTAAACACATTAAGACAGGCCTCAAATAATAAAAACTAAATATATATAATAGTAATATAATCATATCTATAATTTTAAGTTTCTTATTCTTAGATAGCTGTGTATATAATGTTGCATAAAATAGTGACTAATTATATGATATTCTAAAACTTTATTGTTCATGATATCCACGATTCTCACCATGTCAGAGGAGAGGTAAGATTTTTAGATAGAAGAGATACATAAAACCCAGTAGCCATAAATTTGAATGGAAAATATCAGTATGAATTAATGAGGTGTTTTTATCTTTTGTCTATTGATTTCCTAACTCTGTCCATTCCAAGGCCTACAGAGACAACACAGTAGCAACACGGAGTGGCCAGAAAGTACTGTTGAAATACAATTTCAAGCTAAAAGAAACCGGAGCCCCTGGAAGAAACTAGCAGTGTAGGATGTGTACAAAATGGGCCTTAGGCCGGGCGTGGTGGCTCACGCCTGTAATCCTAGCACTCTGGGAGGCCAAGGTGGGCGGATCGTTTGAGCCCAGGAGTTCGAGACCAGCCTGAGCAAGAGCGAGACCCCGTCTCTACTAAAAATAGAAAGAAATTATATGGACAGCTAAAAAATATATATATATAGAAAAAATTAGCCGGACATGGTGGCACATGTCTGTAGTCCCAGCTACTCGGGAGGCTGAGACAGGAGGATCCTTTGAGCCCAGGAGTTTGAGGTTGCTGTGAGCTAGGCTGACGCCACGGCACTCACTCTAGCCTGGGCAACAGAGTGAGACTCTGTCTCAAAAAAAAAAAAAAAAAAAAATGGGCCTTAAACCTTGTCACTCAAGAAAGCAGCAACGAACTTCGGGAGCCAACACAGAGGCTCCCGCTGGTCAAAGATGGGAAAACCTCAGCATCAGTAAGGGTTTTGTCAAAAACGGACTCAAGTATCTCAACTGTATTTAAGTCCATGGATTGCAAATGACAACTAAAAGAAAAAACCTAGCTGGTTACCACTGGAGGATGCTATTTTGAAAACTGATAAATACATAAAGAGAAGGAACTAAACACTTCTACTTTTCCCATGTGAATCACACCACAGCATAACCAAATAGCAGATAATGGGAAGCCTATGTCCTTACAGAGGCATTCTAGTTAGCAAAGGAAAGATAAAATTAGATTAGCACCATTTTGCAATTCTTAATGAATTACTGGATCTAGCATCAATAGCTACATATATCACAAAACGAGACAACTGATACATGTGCCTCCTGAAAACACAACTCTCCGTAGCCTGTCCAGCAGCCTAGGCCCACCCACAGCCCCTGGACCAACCTTCAGTTTCCATGAAAGACAGAGGACTGAGCAGCAGGTCAAACTGGACCACAGGGCTGCGATCCTCGAAAGCCAGACTGCGAGAAACCAAATGACCCAGTTTCCCCACTCAATAAATCCCAAATGAAAGCCACAACAAAAAAGATGGATGAGAAATCCACGGATCAAAAGAACAGAAACAAGCAGAACGAAGCCATTATACCAAAGTAAACGATAATGTTTAGGACGCAGGATGCAGGACTGCCTAAGAGGCAGTCACACCAAACCCCATAACTTTGAATGCACGACTCAAACTATGTAGCTTTCAATCTTTTTTATAATGGAGTCACCAGTCAAAATAAAGAATGAAACTTAATGACAACATATGCAATCCTAACCATAATTCTTCTGCAGCCTTCTGTAACTTCAGCCATTTCTAAAGTTTAAAAGACACCTCTATGTTCAGACTTAACTGTAAATAAGCAGAACAACTTGAGTTAAAATGAATCCAAGGCTTGAAAGTACAGAATAGGAATATCAGGCTTTACAGCAAAAGATTGGACTTCCTGTCCTCATCCCTTGCCACTTCCTAACTGACCTCAGGCAAACGCAGCAGGCAAGAAAGTTGACATTAACCAAGAAGCAAAGGCACTGGGTCAGGCAGTTCTCTGCACAGTCCCCCCTGGAGCCAACTGTCCAGCAGGGAGATAGTCACGACTGTGACTGATGTTGGGAAAGAAGCACAGAACGCTCGGACGTGAGCCACTGTGATGAGAGGAAATGCCGCACAGCTCTCAGAGGGGACGAGGCAGAGGACACACAAGGAACCCCTCCTGAGCACTTAAACTCGGGTTTTCTTCCTTTCTTTTCGTCCATCTTTATATGACACTAATAAAACTAAGACTATTTACTAGGTAAAATAAATTTATTGATATTTAATTTAGGAACTATGGACCTCACAACATGAAGGAAGATAACCCTTGGCATCATTTAAGGCTATACTGATGAAGCAAGGAGAGAAAGGAACACTTACCGACAAGCCGCAATACAAAAGGAGAAGGCGTGTGCAATCCTGTTTAACAACCTTTGCATCTTTTGCCACAGTTTAACTTGCGCACACACAGGTGCTGTGATAATCGAACAGACCTCTGCACCCGGCACTGTGGGGTTAATTCTCTGACTCCCACACGGCAGGTGGTCACAGCCTAACAGCAACATTCACTAGGAGAGTCTGACAGCTTCCTAGGGAACATCCCTAGAGCTTCTAGAAGGATGCTACACATGAGATCTAGAAAGATGCCACACGTGAGAAAAAGGAATAGTCTGAAAAACTGAAATGGTTCAGTCAAGCTTACATGATTTTAATTTTTAAAAACGAATCCAAAGAACAGTATTGCATTTCAGCAGCCTTCTGTGAGCAATTTTGATATACAAAAACTGTTTTGTTAAAAGTCTCAACCATAAGAAAATACTACTTTTAAGTCTTTGAGATTTTTTAAATGTTTGTATTATCAACATCACCTCTCTGTAATTTGTATTTAGCTACCACACCTCAAATTATTTGCTTTAATTAAAAATATAATAATTAAAACAATGTACCCAGCCTGAGCAAGAGCGAGACCCCGTCTCTACTAAAAATAGAAAGAAATTATATGGACAACTAAAAACATATATAGAAAAAATTAGCCGGGCATGGTGGCGCATGCCTGTAGTCCCAGCTACTCGGGAGGCTGAGGCAGTAGGATCACTTAAGCCCAGGAGTTTGAGGTTGCTGTGAGCTAGGCTGATGCCACGGCACTCACTCTAGCCCGGGCAACAGAGCGAGACTCTGACTCAAAAAAAAAACCAAACAAACAAACAAAAAAAACAATGTACTATTTATTTTATTCTTATTTTTCATACAGTATTATTTTGTTCCTTCCACTAACCTACAGGAGCTAAGAGTTGTGCATGGTCAGCTTTAAAGTATTCTGAGGGTGAGTGTAGAGTCAGAGCCACACAGAGCCTGAACCCTTTCTCTATCTTCTGTTCCTTCTCTTGCAAGGAATTTTATGATCTTCTTCACCAGAATACAGGGAAGGGACAAAAATATATGGAATGTAATTTTGTTATTTATCAACAAAGGCCAAAAAAAAGGGTTTAAGTAAGCTTTTGTAAATTATCTGTTTTCCATTTTTACAAATAGCATTTAAAGAATATGGAGATATAGGTATAAAGAAATTTTATCTAAATTCACAACAACAACAACAACAACACCAATCTCCAAAAATTTAAAAAGATAAATTTGGCTTTTTTTTTTTTTTTTTTTTGAGACAGAGTCTCACAATCTGTTGCCCAGGCTAGAGTGCCGTGGCGTCAGCCTAGCTCACAGCAACCTCAAACTCCTGGACTCAAGCAATCCCCCTGCCTCAGCCTCCTGATTAGGTGGGACTACAGGCACGTGCCACCATGCCCGGCTAATTTTTTCTATATATATTTTTAGGTGTCCATATAATTTCTTTCCATTTTTAGTAGAGACGGGTTTCGCTCTTGCTCGGGCTGGTCTCAAACTCCTGAGCTCAAACAATCTGCCCGCCTCGGCCTCCCAGAGTGCTAGGATAAATTTGGCTTTATTCCTTTAAAAATACCCAGAGAAACAAAATAAAACCAAGTTCTTATTTTAAGACATCCTTATAATTAGTATATAACAAGTAAATAGAAGAGTCATAAATTAGTTTGATTTTATTTTGAATCCTGAATCTTTGTCTACCAATATAAATAGCATTAACAACCGGGATAGGGAGGAACTTTCTTTTTAAAAACTGAGTGGTTTGTTTAATAATTTCTAAAATATAGAATGAAATTGTTAAAAATTCTGTCAGTGGGCTATGACCTAATGCAATTTTGCTTTGTTTTGTTAAGAGGGTCTTTGAGGGGCTCTGTGGCCCCACTTAGAGTACAATGCCATCATCATAGCTCACTGCAGTCTCCAACTCCTGGGCTAAGGTGATATCCTCCTGCCTCAACCTCCTAAAGTGCTAGGATTACAAGCATGAGCACACAGGCAAGATGTTATTTACTTACTGCACATACCATGCTTGTCCTGTATTACAATGAGTAATGAACAGTATACTATTTTTAGACAGCTTCACTACATAAAAGCAAATGATTAAAAGCCATTTTAATAAAAGACCTAAATAAAGTTACCAAGAGTTAAAAATTCTGATAACTGCAAAACTATTTTAAATAGTACATACTGATATTTTACTTATTTAATATTTATTTTATAAACACAAGTTGCTTGTGTATATTTCTGTATTTGCTTTTCTAACAACTACATACTCCTGCAAGGAAAGTGACTTCAGTCCTTTGTAATATATGTTGATTAGCATAAAAAAGTATTTTTGAACTTTCCCCCCAAAGTCTCACATGAAATTTTATAGGGATTTTTTTGTTTGTTTGTTTGTTTAAATTTACTTACTTTATAATATGGTCAATGTTGGCAATTTGCTTCTGGTTGCATATAATCTCAATGGCTGCCCAAAGATGCTGGATAGCTTTTGTATCCGCCTGTCATCTTTTTGTTAAACGTGCCATGACCTGTTTACTTCTTTAGCTGTAGTAATACATAAAAACATAAGGAAAAAAAACATTACAAATTGAATTATTATCGACACAAGTGAGTAACATCATCAGTGCCTCTTGACTACTGATCATACCAAGGTAGCAGGTAGCACTGCCAACTTTCTGCCTCATTCCCTACCGGACACCTCACCATCTTTTTCATACAAGTTACCATTTGCTTCATTACTTCATAAAAAGTGAGAGTCTAAAAATGAAAGGGTTAAAGTTTTCCCAAAGAGGACAAGTGGCTACCTTATTCCAACATGTTTTATTAAATAAATATAAGTTTTATTCTAATACACAGTTAAACTCCATTTTTAGACTATGCATTTAAGTCTGTACAAGCATTTTTCTTTTTTTTTCCTTTAAGAGCACAAATAAGCATATGCATTTAATACTACTCAAAAAACTTGTGATTATCTTAGCTAGCTGCTAGTTTTCTGTGCAAAACAATAAATGTACTTATATTCCTCTCCTTTTTAAGGGGGGGGGGACGATATAGGCGGCACGGTACCAAGAGGACAGGCATACCAATACATTTTTGTACACTGAAAATCCCTCCCCAAAACTATGAGACTTCTATTGGAGGTTTCTAGAAACAAAAATAAAAACTGCTAAGAATACCATTAGGCTTTCTCAGTAATTTCTCCTCTTCTCTAACAAAAAGAGTTGAGCAAAACACAGGAGAACAATGAAGTTTTGGCTCCTGATCTCACCTGAGCCTACATCCCTGATAAAAAGAAGAGTATAATATAGTCCAACTTGAAGTGTCTAGTCCATGAAAATCACCAACACACAGAACTCAAGAAATGTAACTGGAAAGAAATATGGGGCAAGCCCAAAATAAATTTTTTACATGTTGTCACCCTATTTCCAAATCAGGTTTTCCTCTTCTTTATTTCATTTGCCTTAGCTCTCTTCATTCCTTTCCTACCTCCTCTGTCCCTTACCATTTCACTGTGTATTTTCACTTCCCATACACAAAAGTTGACTGGAAACTTACTTTATATTCTTGTATCTAAAGCTGTTTCTACTTCATTCTTATAGGACTATACCGTTTGAGGGGAAGTTCAAATACTTTCATTATAGAAGCATGCACACAGGGCTGTAACCAGAATCAGGAGTAACAAGACAAGCAGCCATTCCTTCAGGAACTCTCAGTGCCCATCGTGAGCCAGCCACTGTCCTGGGGACTCTGCAGTGAATATATAAAACAATCTTCTATCCCTGAGGGCACGAAAGTAAGACTGTGCTTGGCAGGTTCAAGAAACCTGGAGGATGCCTGGGGGCCAGAGTAGAGGAAGCCAAGGAGAAACCTGATTGTGTAGGACACAAAACCAGAGAGGCAGGAGGTACGGATCAACGGAGGCTCTCCTAGGCACAGTAAATATTCTGGCTTTTACTTTCAGAAAGCCACGGGACGGTTTGAACACAGGAGTGAAATAATCAGACTTTCACGTTAAAAGGATCACCCTGGTTGCTGCGTTGAGAATAGAACAGTACAGAAGCAGCGGGGAGACGAGTGACTATGAAAATAACACAAGCAAGAGGTTACGGTTGCCTACAGCGGTGGCAGCAAATTGTGGTTCCATGTATAGTTAAGGCAGCCTTTAAAGTAGATAAAGAATGTACTTTTGTGATAATTATTTGAATTAGATGGGGGAGTATCAGAAGGAAAGGAGTCAAGACGTCTATGTGGTTTGGGGCCAGAGAAACTGAAAGAGGGAGTGGACATTTAAAAGATGAGGAAGACTGGAATGGAAACAATTATTGGAATGGGTGGGAGAGAAGAAGGAGGCGACGAGTTGTTCAGTTGTGACATGTTAAATTTGGGATCTAGATGTCTAGTTAAATTAGACATCTAGCTGAAAATGTTGAGTACGCAGATGAACATACAAGTCTGGAGATTAGGAAAGAAATTCAGACCAAAGATAAAATTTTTAGTTAGAAATATATACTTCTAGCTAGATGAGATGAGATCACAAGGGACTAAATAGAAATACAGAAGAGGTCTAAACATATATCCCTGGAACACTGCCTCGTTTTTTAGAAGTTGGAGTGATGAAAAGGAACCAGCAAAAGAAACTGAAAATAAACAGTACTATCCCAGAAGCAAAGGGAAGAAGGTTTCAAAGAATAGAACATTATCAACCACATCAAATGCTGTGACTGCTGCTATCTTCACTGATATTGGAATTCACCAAAGAGGTCACTAGTAACCTCAAAAAAGAGCTGCTATAGTAGAATGGAAGAGAAAAAAATAAAATAAAATAAAAAAAAAAACCTCACTGTAGTGGATCCAAGAGAGAGAGGGAGTACTGAAGACCACAAATATCAACTTTTCTGGAGAGTAGTAACGAAAGAAAGATGCAGTGTGGAACAAGGTTTTTTAAAGATGGGAGATTTCAGTATCTATATGCTGCATATATATCTATATGCTGACAGGAATGATCCGGTAAAAACAGGACACTGACGCATCTCGTTGGCATGCACGAGGGGATGGACACGGAAGCAACGCAGTGTCCTTGACGGGAGGAAGACAGAGAACACCAGGGCAGCCCTGCAGACCAGGGTGAAGAACAGCAGGAAATGCAAAGAGCATGCGCAGAGGCCTGAGGGACATGGAAAGGCTTTCTGATCGCTTTCATTTTTCACACACGGGAAACACGTTATCAGATGAAAATGGAGAAAAGGGTAGAGGTTTGAGGAGAGAGGTGTAAAATAGTCCTTTAGGGGAATGCTAAAGTGATTCAACCAGGGAAATGTCCTGGGATTACACCACTGTCAGCAACACAAAGGGCCTTCCTGAGGTCAGCGTACAGGCACTGAACGGGAGACCCGGGTCAGCATGGCTGTGTTTTCCTCAGAGCACGGTCTACTGCCCAGGTGCAGGCTCACCCGGACGGAGAACTGCATGTAAACGGTGTGGGGTGGAGGGCTGGCCAGGAGAGTGCAATGGAGGAGCGCCCTACATGGAACTGAGGGCGCATGAAAGGGAGAGATTATAATAGTGGACCATGGCTTCAAGGCAGGGAAAATACTCAAGTAAGGATGTGCAGGAAGGGGGACAGCAACAGAGGTGGCAGAAGCAATGGACTGCAGGTCCCAAACAGACAGAAGTACTGTCACGGGGGGTTACAGTTGTCCCACGGGGGTTTGCTTCATGGAACCACACCATACCAAAATCCCCAGATGCTCAAGTACCATATGTAAAATACGTAGGTGTTTGCATATAACCTATACATATCCATAGAATTTAAAGCATCTCTAGATTACTTATATGTAAATGCCATTAAGTAGCTGTTATCCTGTAGTTTTTAAATTTGTCTTTTTTTTAGAGACAGGGTTCAGTGTTTTTGATCCACAGTTGGTTGAATCCTCACATGTGGAACCCACAGACACAGAGGGTCTACTGTATCTGACAGAAGTTGGAAATAGAGGATGCGGAGGCCCCAGTGGAATTATGCCGAATGAAACATCCTTAGTAAAGTATGGGCAGTTCTGGTTAAAATGTTATAGAACCACCTTAAACACCAAAGCAGAACGTCACCCTGGGCAAAGTGGGCCCGCAGCTGAGGAAAGCTGGGAAGCGAAATTAAAGATAGAGAACTATTTCACGGGAATTGTAGCTGGGGGTCCCAGACATAGAATTCTCCAGAAAACTATTTCCAGCAGTCCTAAGGCGTCCGCTTTGAACAACCTGTCCAACCCACGAGGCAAAAATGCCAGATCACAAACAGATCAGCTAAAATAAACCATACCTTTCCCCTCGATTCCTTTCCCCCACTGAGGTGGACCCTGAGCAGGCGAGGATGTCATACTGAAGAGAATCTGGCAAAGTAAAAAGAGAAATCAAGTAGGAATCTTCCTCCAAAGCAGGCTTCTAGGTCTGAAACAGTGGGAACCAAAGAAGAGTTCAGAATTGTGTGAGCGTCTCAACACTGATTATACTGAACTGCACCTTCTAATGACTAAAATAAGATTACGAATGACAAGTGACCACAAGAGTTTTTATTACCTGAGAGTTACTGGAAAAGTTATCTGATCTTACTAAGAGCTCATCCAGAGGTAGAGACTGAATCTATAGAGGGTCTGAAGGCACAGTGAAAACTGTTTTCTGCTTAGCCTTACCAAGTCCCATCCACTGACCATACTAGTTCCACAGATACCCATAAATTCCCACTACGTGTAAGGTAATAAAATATACACAATGCTAGATGTAGCAGAAATTCATTTTTGCTTTACTAAGCAAAAAGTGAAAGCAAATTATTACGTCAAATAGAACAAAAGTCATTTTAGGTTTGAGTACAAGTACAAAATTTGATCATGGAAGATGTCATAAGAAATCTTAGCATGAGTTTCTAAGCGGGCAAGCAACAAAACAGAGATATCAGGGCTCACCATTTAGTCATTTTCAAAGTCACCTCTATTTAATCCGGACTCATCTAATGCATTCTAGGAAAAGGAGTGAGTACGTGCTACTATAATTTTGACTGAAATACATTTGCGGGTATTTTACAGTGTCAAGATAAAGACAATAAACACAATTTATTACCAAGTCTTTTTGGCATTTCAATTCAGAAACCACATTTGGATGCAGTCACAGACGAGTCTCAACGAAATTCTAGTCCATTCATACTTTAGTAGTATTACAGAAAGAGTCAAGCATACTTAAGCTTTGAACTGAGGCAGCAAGTCAATATTTAATATGCTAAATTCCAAGTTTTTCCAGGAAGCATGAAAAAAATCAGAAAAAATGCTATCACCTAACTAGCAAGCAAGCATTAAGGATAAGCACGTTTCACTCAGTTCCTCTCAAGAATACACAGGGAACCTACAATGCCCCCCATTCTGACACATTACTAACATTTAACATTCAATAAAATGTTAAAATATTTGTTTCATAAAAACGGAGATAAAAAAAACACTAAAACAGGCCAGGTGGGGTGGCCAGTACCTGTAATCCCAGCAGTTTCGGACGCAGAGGCTAGGAGTTCCAGACCAGCCTCGGCAACGTAGCAACACCTCGTCTCTACCAAAACTTTGAAAATTAGCCGGGCTTGGCAGTGCAAGCTTATTACCCCAGCTACTCGGGAGGCTGAGGTAGGAGGATCGCTTGAGCCCAGGTGTCTGAGGTTGCAGTTGAGTGATAGTCATGCCACCGCACTCCAGCATGGGTGACAGAGTGAGACCCTGTCTCTAAAATTAAAAAACAAACAAACAAAAAAAAAACTACAATATATAAAAACCAACAAGCATGTTTCATTGTGAGTGAAAAATCTTATAAAACCTTAAAAATAATCCCAGATTCATCCTAAAACAGATTAGAAATCTAAAGATTTTCATGATTTTTAAAAAGACAACTGGGAATTAAAAACATAATAGCAACCTATACTAGACAATAAACGTGAGAAATTTGTTATATAAGCATTGAAATAAAAATTTTAAAATTCAAAAATGTTTTCTACAAATGCTAATTAATAAACTCTCACAATCTACACAGGCAAACATGGGCACAGCTGCAAATGCCTTGTTAGCATCATTCTTAATCACTTGATTAATTGCATCTGAGAGAAAACAAATTCCTTCTAGATCACTCTGAAGGGTCTTACAAAAAAATCAACCCTCCCCCCCAGCAGACACATCTACCTCGATGAAGAAAACACCAACATTTCAAATATTCCAACAATCATAAAATAGGATAATCCTGGAATTTACTCAGCCTCAAAACATTATGAACTACTCCAACACAGGAATAATACCTTAAAAACACCTACAGTGTTTTCTGAAGTACAAAAAATATTCATTATGAATCCTGATTTCTTGGAAAAATTATTTGAACATGTCTCAATGCTGTTGATTGTCAAGAATTCTGATGATGTGCTTATCCAAAAAAAAAAAAAAAAAAGAAAAAAAGAAAAAAAAAATGCCAGGCACTTTTTATTTAACATATGACAGCCTGCTTACATTGTTCTTTATCATCGCTATTAGATTTCTTATCAACACCAGACTGAGAGTGGTAAATTGTCAAGAAATACACATTGCTTCCTCCAAGAAATACATATTTAAAGAAAAACTATCACAACTCTCTACCACGACAATTTGAGGGATTCCTTCCCTTACTATTCCTAGGAACAACAATCACAAAGAGCTAATGGCCAGCAAGTCTAAAATCTAAAACTTCTATTTGAATGTATACATTACTTTCCACAATGTAGAAACTACTACAAGCATCGACAAGTCAAAAGGGTCCACCAAAATTCAAAAGCTAGCTGCAAAAATCATTGGTAATCTACATTATTTTGTAAAGATCAAGATTGGCTTTGGAGTACATTAACTCAGACTGCTGAAGAGGCCAAATATTGTTTTAAACATATAGAAATAAGATAAAAATAGGCAATGCAACCTTGGAATAAATGCAATACTAAAAATTTCATCTTCTTTTTAATAAACAGTTCCATCAGTTGTAAAACTACAGGTAAAGTCCATATATGGAACCACAAGTTATTACTAACAATCCTTCCAATTTCAGCACTACCAAGTTAGTACTGTATTTGTCTGTCAATAGTAAAGAAAAGGACAAAATAAATTCCTGAAATGGTGCTTTACTTAAAAACGTTTCTTATGGAAAAGGAATCCAATGTTTATCATCAGTGATTTTTAAAAATAGAAAATATTTCTGTTGCAAAGATTATTTACAGAACACAGAACCAGAAGTCCATGACCTTTCAATAAATACACTGTACTAAAGAGTACAAGAGAGTACAAGAGTACTAAGAGAGAGATAATAAAAACACCAGTCTGTTAAATCTCTTCCTCGCTTCTTTTTAAAATGTAGATAGATTTTATTAAACTGACAATACGAAAGTGTAACCCAGTAATCTTAGCCCTCTTAAGTTACTTATTATCTTTTCAATAGACTGTTATGAATTTACAGTTCCTGCAGTTCACCTGCCACCTTTCCCAATTTAAAGCAGACACTAGGGGTTGAAGACAGTCTCGACTTGCAACATCAATTATAAGAAAGAACTTTATGCTCGTTTTAGAAAAGGATTATTGTGAGTTTTGTTCGGCCCCAGAAACACCGCTCAGCACAGATCTCAGCACATAAGAGATGTTTAATGAATATCTCTTGAGTAAATGGTAATGTTGAATTGTATTAGTGCAACATTAGTTTTTTTTTCCTCCTTCAATTTACAGTTCTCCCTTGTTGGAAATGAAACTCAAGACCATAGCAGTCCCTCAAAAACACATAAACAACTTTATTCACAATGAAAAATAAAGCTGGGTCTCAAAATACAATCCCAGCGCCATCTTTATGTTCTCCATTATTTTTAAAGAAAATGAGAAATAAAGCCTGTTTTTAAGAAATAGATAATGGATACCAACTTTTCTCAAAATAAAAAATTCACTTTTGAAACTTACTTTCTATGTTAGTAGTACTCAGAGTAACAACTGATGGTTCCAAAGTAGGCACGGATTGGGTAAAAATCCAAAACAAGCATAGAAACAAAACTACATGTTTTTTGCCAACGTTTTTTCCTTAATCTTAGTCAAAAGGGTATGTGCCTAAATTTTACTAGATGTGAGACCAGCTTTGTCTGATGCTTCCAGATTCATTCGTTCAACAAATATTTTAATGAGCATCTACTGTATTCCAAGCCCTTTAACGTTTGCGTTTGCAAACTGCACACCACCACCGAATTCCTCTGCGAAGCCTTATCATTTAAAAGGATGGCAAGGTAATAAGGAATCTCAACACCGTTTCTTGCACACATTAAGTCAGTGGATTGGGACGCTTTTTCAGCCGTTAAAGCGGCATCAGCGAGCCGCTGCCGACCACACCCGGGACCCAAAATCACAACCAGGAGCCACAGCCGGTGAAACCACCTGTGAGAGTCGCCCGCGCTCCTCCTCCGAGGAGGCGGCCGGGGCTTCCACTCCGAGCCCAGCGAGCTCCGCTGCGGGACCGCGGGCGGGACGCGCCGGGCGCCTCGGGCGACAGTCCGGCTCCGGAGCCCGGGTCCCCGCCCCGCCAACCCTCAGCTGGAGACCCCGGGCCGTCCCCGCCCGCCCCTCGCGCCACCCTCGCGACCGCCAGACCCGCCAAGTTGGGGGGAGGGGTCTGCATTTCCGCTTTACCGCGGCGGGCGGTGGGCGCCTCGGTCGCCCGCCTGCCTGAATTCCGAGCTGAGCTCGTGTCCCTTCCTCAGAGGGAAGGGACGAAACCCAAAGGGCGGGTCCTCGGGGAAGACACCTCGCCCGAACCTGAAAACGGAGCCGCAGGCTCAGCCCGGAGCCCACGGGCGGCGCTCACGGCGGAGTCCTCGGGCACCGCGGTTCGGGGCTTCAGGCCGCCGCCCAAGGGCCCGAGAGGGCGAGGCGCGGGGCCGGCGCCGCACTCACCGTCACCTCTGTCTCGGCCGCCCGCTCCCGCAGCGCCGCTCTCTGGCCGGCTCCGCGGCTGCCGCCGCCCTCACGCCCGCAGCTGTGCTCCCGGTTCCCTCCGCGCCGCCCAGACTCGTGCGCGGGCGCACCCGGAGGCGTCGCGCGCTCCCAGGGCGGCGGGGGGCGGGGCCTCATCAGGCAACCGCGGCGGCTGCCATGCCGGCCCCGCCCCCGGGCCGGCCCAGCCAGGCCCCGCCCTGGCCAGGCCCCGCCCTGGCCAGGCCCCGCCCCGGCCAGGCCCCGCCTCAGGATGGGCGGGCGGCGCCACCCCCACCTTGGAGCCGCGCAGGCTGGGCGGCCGCTGCTGTGGGGAACCGACCGCGGACAGCAGGGAGTGGAGCTTGTGCGGGAAAGCGCGCGCGGAAGATGGCCACCGAGCCTGCGCGGGAGCGCGCGGGAGCCTCTTCCCAGCCCGGCCCGCAGGCGGCTGCGGCTCGCGCCCGCCCGGCCGAGGAGGGGCGGTTTCTGCACGCGGTGTGGGCCGGGGCCGCGCCCTGAGGAGGAAGCGGGTGCCGAGCTGGCGGGGGACGAGGTGTCTGTCGGTCGCAGTTGAGACCTCGAGGTCCTGAAACCCTCCGACCATTGTTTTTTTCAATGTCACAGTCAGAATCGTTTTGTCATTCGCTGGCTTCAGGCCCGGCACATCCAGCTGGCGTTTGCAATGCGAAAACTGTTCGTGCCCCAGACCCCTGTGACTCCTCCCCGGGATCGCATACCTCCCAGAAGTCGGGACACGTGACAGTGTCCCAGTCTAGCGGCCAGTACTCCACCAAAGGACCCGCCAAACTCTGCCTGTGGTCAAAGGGACAGAGAGAGCCAGGTGCCGGTGTCAGGGCATCCTTCCAGCTGCTCAGGCCACAGACTTTGGCGTCATCCTTGGTCCCTCTCACACTCTCATTTTCACTTCCAATCTGCCAAGAAAGCTCGTTGGTTCCACTTCCAAAATACATCAGACTAGTTCTCACCTGCGTTACTTCCAGCATCTCAATGATACCTCAGTGACCTACTAAACCGCAGGGCCTCCCTGCCCATCATCTACTCCGTTTACTGTCAAAACAGCCGGAATATCCTCTCACAAGGAAATGTCACTTAGCGTTGATACTTAGCCTGAGCCAGGTATTTAAAATTGCAACCGCCAGACACCAATTCTCAATCCTTCCTACTTCATTCTTTTTCTTTTCTTCCCATGACACTTCACACCTGGTAGCGATCTCTATGGTCAGCTTTCCGGATCTATGGTTAGGCATTCACAGATTCAACTAACCGCAGGTCAAAAATATTCAGGAAAAAAAATTAAATAACACAAGAAATACAGTATAACAACTATTTATATAGCATTTACATTGTATTTGGTATTGTAAGTAATGTAGAGATCATTTGAAGTATACAGGAGGATATATATGAGTTATATATTATGCCATTTTATATTAGGGACTTGAGCATCCACAGATTTTGGTATTGGTGGGGATCCTGGAACCAATCCCCTAAAGATTCTGAGGTATGACTGTATTTATTTTACATGTTTACCTTTTAGTGTCTCTCTGGTCTTCGCCGGTAGAAGCTGGGATTTTTGTCTGTTTTGTTCAACTGATGTACCCAAGTGCCTAGAATAAATGAAAAATTTTTAAATTCCCTGAGATAATAAAAAGTGTAAAGCAACAAAAAAATGACCCGTTTTGTATTTTAAATTTCCTCTTGGTTTCAATTTCTATTAGTTAATTTGGTCAATATTATATTCATAACACTCTCCTTACATATTTAATTTAGCCTTTAAGATTTAAAACAAAGCAATTTAAAGCCACAGACAGTTTGGATTTTGTTTGTTTGTTTGTTTCTCTCTGTCTTTGAGACAGGGTCTTGCTCTGTCACCTGGGCTAGAGTGCAGTGGCGTCATAATAGCTCTCTGCAACCTCCAACTCCTGGGCTCCAGGGATCCTGCTGCCTCAGCCTCCTGAGTAGCTGGGACTACAGGCACACGCCACCACACCTGGCTAATTTTTCTTTCTAGTTTTTGTCGAGACTGGGTCTCACTCTTGCTCAGGTTGGTCTCGAACTCCTGACCTCAAGAGATCCTCCTGCCTCGGCCTCCTAGAGTGCTAAGATTACAGGCATGAGCCACCATACCATGCCCCGTCCCCGCCTCCCACGTCCCTCCCGTGTCCGCCCCGGCCCCGCCCCCACTCCCCTCCCGTGTCCGCCCCTCCCCAGCCCCGCGCCGAAGCTCCGCTGTTCCCCCCGCGGCCACACGGGGGCGCAGCCGGACAGCGGGCGAGGGCGGGGCGGGGCGGGGCGGGGCGGGGCGGGAGGACCGGGATGGGGAGAGGACGGGGAGGGGCGGGGAAGGGGCTGCCGGGGAGGCGGGGGTCTGGCGTGTGAAGGGGCAGATGGGGGATGGGCGGTCAGGTGGAGGATGGGGCGGGAGGCGGGCCCAGAAGGTCGGGCCTCGCGCGAAACTTGGGGGGAAGCCCTGAGGGGTCCCCGGGAGCGGAGCCTTCAGCCCGCGGCCTTACCCTCCCAGGGCTGGGGGTGCGCTGGGCCCCACGGCCGCCTGGAAGGGGTGCGGGGTCTCGGGAGCTCCTGCCAAGGCTGCTCCGCCCCGGGCCGCGGGCAGAGGGTCCCAGAGCCGGGCGTGCAGCTGGGGGCGCCGGGCCCACCTGGGAAAGCCCAGGCAGCGCTGGGAAGCGGGAGGCGGGGCCTTTCCCTCCTCCGTGTTTAAGGCTTCAGGTGGCCCTGTGGCCTGACGGGCCGCAGAAGGCGGAGGAGGTGGGTGCTGTGGCCCCTGCCGGGCACCAGGAGCTCCTCCCAGGCCCAGCGCACGCCAGGTCCCCACCCCAGCGCCTGGCCAGGTGCAGATGGCGCGCTGCTGTCTGCCCAGCCGCATCCCGCTGGGTCCGTGGCTCAGGGCAGATTCCCGAACCTACCCCAGGATGAGGGCAGCTGCTGCCACACTGCACTGGCTGGTGAGAGGGCAGGGACGTAGGCTCCTTCCTTGGGACCCTCTCCAGCCCGTCTGCCCAGTGCACGCCCGGTGAGGGATGCAACCCGGTGTCTCCCTCGGTGCCCCCGTGAGCAGGGCCGGCCCCGTTGAGCTGGCACGGCGTCTCCGTCTGAGCCACCCCCTCCCCGCTACGACTCAGCACACACACCTGTGCGGTTCAGGCCAGCCCGACAGGGAGAATCTTCTCTGCTCTCGACAAAGGATGAAGGTTTCCCTCTGCAGAGCGAGGCTTCCCAAGTCCCTCAGCAGACCTCAAGGTCACCCACATCTCGGACCCAAGGTCTGAGCCTTGGGGCCGGCCCTGCCCCGGGAGGGAAGGGACAGGGTGACAGGCCACGGCTGTGGCTCCGGTCAGGTCCCTGCCTGGCTGAGACAGTATGTTTCCCCACAGCTCCCTGCTCCTCGGAGATGGAAAGTGGGCTCTTATAAATGTGTCCTCTGCACTGTGTGGCATTTCTGAAACCCAGACGTCTCTGGGCCCTCCTGCGGCTCCTTCCCCGAAAGCTGGAGGGAGCAGGGAAAGGCTTACCAACCACATCTCGGCTCGGGACCTTAATCATTCCCAGAGCGGGGCAGGTGGCCTGTCCCGGATAACCGCATGGGTCAACACAGAAAGGATGTTAACTTGCACCTGCCAGCCAGAGCGTCCTGTCCCGTCCCAGGACGTACACGTGACCAGGAATTCAGGACTCCCCAAGGGGAAGCCCTCTTGGGAGGAAGAAGTGCTGGGCACGGGGCGGGGGGGCTCCCTGCAAGGACTGAGGGAAGATGCACCAGAGACGGGGAGGATGAGCCCATGACGCTCCTCCCAGCTCAGGCGGCGGCCGCAGTCCCCTTGGATGGAGAGCTACACACTTGGGTCTGTTTTGTTTTATTGGGGTTACACACACAGAAAAGCTCTCGGAACACACAGGTGCAGCTCAAAGGACAATCACAACAGACACCCACAAAGCCACCATAAGGCAAGAGGTGGGAGGAGGGGGCTGGGGCCCGGGCTTGCTGGCGGGGTGGGGGCGCTCAGAGGTGGCTTGGCTCAGCAGCACCTGCTGGGGGGCAGAGGGCAGGCACAGCTGGAGGTGTCACACCTGCCGGGGAAGATGCCGGGATTCAGTCTGCACATGCACAGCAGCCAGAGGACACAGAGGGTCGTGGAAACCCAGATCCACACGTCTTCGTAGGGGTCAGCACGTGGCCTTCGGCAGGCGCGGCCAGAGCGGAGGTCTGCCTCTCTGTGGCTGCCACGGCTGGACTTGCCGAGCCTGGACCTCAGCCGTCCCTTCCCGTAATAGCTGTAGGTGACCAAGCCATTGTTTTGGGGACCGTGGGCGATGTGGCCGGGGCCCTCGCGAATTACATCCAGGACTGAGAAGGGGATGGTGATGGAGACCTCACTGACGCGGACGAGGCCGTGGGCACTGGCTGGAGGGCGGGACTGGTGGCCCACAGGACCCTGGCTGCCATCTTCCTTCTCTCTGCCTTCGGTGACGTCAATGAAAGAGTCTGCCTCTGATGTCATCAGGAAAGGACCAGGCGGCCAGGGAGCCATTATCCTTGGAAGTGAGGCCACTGGCGTTGGTCTCCGTACAGGGGTCATGACCAGCAGTGACGAGGCCCTGGTGGCCACCCTCCTTCCCGTTGCTTTGGGCAACACCAGCAAAGGCATCTGCGTCCTCAGTAAAAGTGGAGGGGAGTGTGACCGAGTGCTCCCCGCTGGCCGTGGGGCTGTCCACAGCAGTCTCCGGGAGGGGGGGTGTTTCCTCCGCTGGCAGGGCCCTGGCGGCCACCCTCCTGCCCTTGGCCCTCTGTGCAGCAGGTGAAGGCATCCTTGTCCCCAGTGGCCCTGGCAAAGGACAGGGGGAAGGTGAGGGAGCTCTCCCCATCGGGCCCGAGGCTGACAACGTAAGACCCTGTCGGCAGGGCTGTCCGCAGGACTCCGAGGCCGTGGATGCAGGAGACGGGGCCATGGCCTCTGGCCAGACCGACAGGGCGGGTAGAGGTGCCCCCAGCTTTGAAGAGGAAGCCCCGGAGCTCGAAGGTCGTCTTGACTTCACTGAGGCGGCCTCTGCCCCGGAAGATGGGGTCTCTGACATCCACCGCCATGCCTTTGCCCTTGGGCGCGGCTGTGGAACCCTTGCCAAGGACGCGCGGCCCCCCCCACCCCCACCCCCTCACCCCCAACCCCCCCCCCGGCTGCCAGCTGCAGGGAGGGAGCTAGCCGTGGGCGACCAGCCCCCGGTCCATGTCCGTGTCCACCAGGGAGAAGGGGACAGCGACGATGCCGTCGCCCTCGCTTAGGAAGTCGTGGGTCTCAGAGAGGGGGCTCTGGAACTGCCACACAGAGAGCGAGATGGTGACGAGGCCCCTGGCGCACTCGCACTGGGCTGTGGGGCCGCTGCTGGGCGTGGGCGTGGCCCTGGCGACGCAGGCACCTCACCAACTCCAGCACACCACTGGCTCCACGGAACACGCTGAGGATCAGAGCAGTTCCCAAACTGTCCCACCCTTTTCTAAAACCAGGCTTTTGTCTGATTGATCCAGGTGCTGTCTTCCCTAGGTTAGAAGAAATATGCTATTGACAGTTTAAAATACTAGTACAGTAAAGTCATTCATAACAAAGAACAAATGAGACCGGTACCTGGTTTCATCCATTCAACACTTTACTGCACACCTGTTTGGTGCCAGGTAGCATTCTGGGCATGGTGGACAGCAGGGAACAAGACAAAGGAGGTCCCTGCTCTCATAAGAAATATACATAAAAATACATAATTTCAAGGACTGAGAAATGCCATGAAGAAATTAAAACAGTAATGGGGAAGCTATTTTAAACTGCGTGGTGAGTTAGGTGATATTTAAGCTGAGACCTTAAAGTTAAGGGGCCAGGCTCAAGATCTGGGAAAGACCATTCAGACAAAGGCAATGACTAGTGTAAAAGTCCTAAGGCAAGACCAAGCATGGCATGTTTCAAAAATTGAACAGACTATCTTGGATAGAGTCTAATGAGCAAAGGTGAGAATGTCTGAGAGGTCGTGAGACGCAAGAAGATCTCCTGAGCCCAGGAATTCGAGACCAGCCTGGGCAACACAGCAAGACCCCATCTCTAAAAAAAATTCTGCTCAGCTGGGCACGGTGGTACACGCCTGTGGTCCCAGCTACTCAAGAAGCAATGGCAGGAGATCGAAAATGTAAAAACCTCCAACAGAAGTCTCCTAGATTTAGGGAGGGATTTTCAGTGTACAAAAATGTATTGGAATGCGTGTCCTCTTGGTACCGTGCCGCCTATTTAGTCGCCCCTTAAAAAAGGAGAGGAGTATAAGTACATTTATCGTTTTGCACGGTAAACTAGCAGCTAGCCACAGCAATCCCAGGAGTTATGATCACACCACTACACTCCAGCCTGAGCAACAGAGCAAAACCGTGTCTCTTTAAAAAAAAAAGAAAAAACAGAAAACCGTGACTATAGCTGAAATAAACTTAGTGGTAGGACTACACACCAGCTCAGAAATAAGGATCTTATTAACCCAAGATGGTTACTTCATACGTGAAATGCTAACATATGAATCCAAGTACGTCAATGTGGAATTCTAATGAAGATGACCCAATTAGTCTATAAAATAGATTCACTATGTTGTTCAGGCTAGGATTATTTCAGAACCATAGGAAAACACTGCTTGTGTGTCATCCAAAATCATTTTATTTGGTATGTAAATAGACTTTTTAAGAATTATAAAGGTCATGTTTATGTTAACGTGAAAGAAAACTATAATACCAAATCTGATTTTTGTTCAAATTAGTAATTAGGAGTTAAAGTAAAATATAGCATATCAGTCTAAATTACATGTTCATATTACAAAAACTGTAAAGAAATATGCACACACATACACACCCACACTCCCTGTAGCCATGAAAACCAAGTCTACATTATGGCCACATAAAAGTCCCACAAGTCAATAAAGACAAATTTTTGTATATTGCACAAAAAAAGGAAACTCTGTAGACTGGTTTGAGGAGAATTTACACTTGCACATAAAATTATTTATTCATTCAGGAACTACCAAGCTACTCATTTCCACAATTTATCTAAAACATTTTTTTTTTTTTTTTTTTTTTTTATCAACCAACAGGAAATGAGACCTACAGCTCAGGGGAAAAAGGCTAAAAGAAAAAAAATCTTCTCTCAGCAGAATGAAATACTAAGAATCTGCATGTTATTAATTCCCCTTGCGCTCTCATTTCCCAACTAAATATCAGTTAAACTCCATTTTTAGACTATGCATTGAAGTCTGTACAAGCATTTTTCTTTTTTTTTTTTTCCTTTAAGAGCACAAATAAGCATATGCATTTAATACTACTCAATAAACTTGTGATTATCTTAGCTAGCTGCTAGTTTACCGTGCAAAACAATAAATGTACTTATATTCCTCTCCTTTTTTAAGGGGGGACTAAATAGGCGGCACGGTACCAAGAGGACAGGCATACCAATACATTTTTGTACACTGAAAATCCCTCCCCAAAACTATGAGACTTCTATTGGAGGTTTCTACAAACAAAAAATAAAAACTGCTAAGAATACCATTAGGCTTTCTCAGTAATTTCTCCTCTTTTCTAACAAAAAGAGTTGAGCAAAACACAGGAGAACAATGAAGTTTTGGCTCCTGATCTCACCTGAGCCTACATCCCTGATAAAAAGAAGGGTACAGTATAGTCCAACTGGAAGTGTCTAGTCCATGAAAATCACCAACACTCAGAACTCAAGAAATGTAACTGGAAAGAAATATGGGGCAAGCCCAAAATAAATTTTTTACATGTTGTCACCCTATTTCCAAACCAGGTTTTCCTCTTCTTTATTTCATTTGCCTTAGCTCTCTTCATTCCTTTCCTACCTCCTCTGTCCCTTACCATTTCACTGTGTATTTTCACTTCCCATACACAAAAGTTGACTGGAAACTTACTTTATATTCTTGTATCTACAGTTGTTTCTACTTCATTCTTATAGGAATATACCGTTTGAGGGGAAGTTCAAATACTTTCGTTATAGAAACATGCACATAGGGCTGTAACCAGAATCAGGAGTAACAAGACAAGCAGCCATTCCTTCAGGAACTCTCAGTGCCCATTGTCCTCAGCCAGCCACCCTCCTGGGGACTCTGCAGTGACTAAAACAATGCTCTATCCCTGAGGGCACGAAAGCAAGACTGTGCTTGGCAGGTTCAAGAAACCTGGAGGATGCCTGGGGGCCAGAGTAGAGGAAGCCAAGGAGAAACCTGATTGTGTAGGACACAAAACCAGAGAGGCAGGAGGTACGGATCAACGGAGGCTCTCCTAGGCACAGTAAATATTCTGGCTTTTACTTTCAGAAAGCCACGGAACGGTTTGAACACAGGAGTGAAATAATCAGACTTTCATGTTAAAAGGATCACCCTGGTTGCTGCGTTGAGAGTAGAAAGGTGCAGAAGCAGCGGGGAGACGAGTGACTATGAAAATAACACAAGCAAGAGGTTACGGTTGCTTACAGCGGTGGCAGCAAGTTGTGGTTCCATGTATAGTTAAGGCAGCATTTAAAGTATATAAAGAAGGTACTTTCGTGATAATTATTTGAATTAGTTGGGGGAGTATCAGAAGGAAAAGAGTCAAGACGTCTATGTGGTTTGGGGCCAGAGAAACTGAAAGAGGGAGTGGACATTTAAAAGATGAGGAAGAATGCAATGGAAACAATTATTGGAGGGGGTGGGAGAGAAGAAGGAGGCGACGAGTTGTCCAGTTGTGACATGTTAAATTTGGGATCTAGATGTCTAGTTAAATTAGACATCTAGCTGAAAATGTTGAGTATGCAGATGAACATACAAGTCTGGAGATTAGGAAAGAAATTCAGACCAAAGATAAAATTTTTAGTTAGAAATATATACTTCTAGCTAGATGAGATGAGATCACAAGGGACTAAATAGAAATACAGAAGAGGTCTAAACATATATCCCTGGAACACTGCCTCGTTTTTTAGAAGTTGGAGTGATGAAAAGGAAGCAGCAAAAGAAACTGAAAATAAACAGTACTATCCCAGAAGCAAAGGGAAGAAGGTTTCAAAGAATAGAACATTATCAACCTAGAATGGAAGAGGAAAAAAAAAAAAAAATACCTCACTGTAGTGGATCCAAGAGAGAGGGAGTACTGAAGACCAGAAATATCAACTTTTCTGGAGAGTAGTCACTAAAGAAAGAGGCAGTGCGGAACAAGGTTTTTTAAAGATGGGAGATATCAGTATCTATATGCTGCATATATATCTATATGCTGACAGGAATGATCCTGTAAAAATAGGACAGTGACGCATCTCGTTGGCATGCACGAGGGGATGGACACGGAAGCCAGGCAGTGTCCTTGACGGGAGGAAGGCAGAGAACGCCAGGGCAGCCGTGCAGACCGGGGTGAAGAACAGCAGGAAATGCAACGAGCATGGGCAGAGGCCTGAGGGACATGGAAAGGCTTTCTGATAGCTTTCATTTTTTACACACGGGAAACACGTTATCAGATGAAAATGGAGAAAAGGGGAGAGGTTTGAGGAGAGAGGTGTAAAATAGTCCTTTAGGGGAATGCTAAAGTGATTCAACCAGGGAAATGTCCTGGGATTACACCACTGTCAGCAACACAAAGGGCCTTCCTGAGGTCAGCGTACAGGCACTGAACGGGAGACCCGGGTCAGCATGGCTGTGTTTTCCTCAGAGCACGGTCTACTGCCCAGGCGCAGGCTGAACCGGACGGAGAACTGCATGTAAACGGTGTGGGGTGGAGGGCTGGCCAGGGGAGTGCAATGGAGGAGCGCCCTACATGGAACTGAGGGTGCGTGAAAGGGAGAGATTATAATAGTGGACCATGGCTTCAAGGCAGGGAAAGTATTCAAGTAAAGATGTGCAAGAAGGGGGACAGTACAGAGGTGGCAGAAGCAATGGACTGCAGGTCCCAAACAGACAGAAGTACTGTCAAGGGGAGGTTACAGTTGTCCCACGGGGGTTTGGTTGATGGAACGTCACCATACCAAAATCCCCAGATGCTCAAGTGCCAGAAATAAAATGGGTAGGTGTTTGCATATAACCTATACATATCCATAGAATTTAAAGCATCTCTAGATTACTTATATGTAAATGCCATTAAGTAGCTGTTATCCTGTAGTTTTTAAATTTGTCTTTTTTTTAGAGACAGGGTTGAGCGTTTTTGATCCACAGTTGCTTGAATCCTCACATGTGGAACCCACGGACACGGAGGGTCTACTGTATCTGACAGAAGTTGGAAATAGAGGATGCGGAGGCCCCAGTGGAATTATGCCGATTGAAACATCCTTTGTAAAGTACGGGCAGTTCTGGTTAAAATGTTATAGAACCACCTTAAACACTAAAGCAGAACGTCAGCCTGGGCAAAGTGGGCCCGCAGATGAAGAAAGCTGGGAAGCGAATTTAAAGATAGAGAATTATTTCACAGGAATTGTAGCTGGGGGTCCCAGACATAGAATTCTCCAGAAAACTATTTCCAGCAGTCCTAGGGCGTCCGCTTTGAACAATCTGTCCAACCCAGGGGGCAAAAATGCCAGATCACAGTCAGATCAGCTAAAATTAACCATACCTTTCCCCTCGATCCCTTTTCCCCACTGAGTTGGACCCTGAGCAGGCGAGGACGTCATACTGAAGAGAATCTGGCAAAGTAAAAAGAGAAATCAAGTAGGAATCTTCCTCCAAAGCAGGCTTCTAGGTCTGAAACAGTGGGAACCAAAGAAGAGTTCAGAATTGTGTGAGCGTCTCAACACTGATTATACTGAACTGCACCTCCTAATGACTAAAATAAGATTACGAATGACAAGTGACCACAAGAGTTTTTATTACCTGGAAGTTACTGGAAAAGTTATCTGATCTTACTAAGAGCTCATCCAGAGGTAGAGACTGAATCTATAGAGGGTCTGAAGGCACAGTGAAAACTGTTTTCTGCTTAGCCTTACCAAGTCCCATCCACTGACCATACTAGTTCCACAGATACCCATAAATTCCCGCTACGTGTCAGGTATAAAATATACACAATGCTAGATGTAGCAGAAATTCATTTTTGCTTTACTAAGCAAAAAGTGAAAGCAAATTATTACGTCAAATAAAACAAAAGTCATTTTAGGTTTGAGAACAAGTACAAAATTTGATCATGGAAGATGTCATAAGAAATCTTAGCATGAGCTTCTAAGCGGGCAAGCAACAAAACAGAGATATCAGGGCTCACCATTTAGTCATTTTCAAAGTCACCTCTATTTAATCCGGACTCATCTAATGCATTCTAGGAAAAGGAGTGAGTACGTGTTACTATAATTTTGACTGAAATGCATTTGCGGGTACTTTATAGTGTCAAGATAAAGAAAATAAACACAATTTATTACAAGTCTTTTTGGCATATCAATTCAGAAACCCCATTTGGATGCAGTCACAGAGCAGTCTCAACGAAATTCTAGTCCATTCATAATTTGATAGTATTACAGAAAGAGTCAAGCATACTTAAGCTTTTGGCCGGGCGCGGTGGCTCAGGCCTGTAATCCTAGCACTCTGGGAGGCCGAGGCGGGTGGATTGCTCAAGGTCAGGAGTTCGAGACCAGCCAGAGCGAGACCCCGTCTCTACTAAAAATAGAAAGACATTATATGGACAACTAAAAATCTATATAGAAAAAATTAGCCGGGCATAGTGGCACATGCCTGTAGTCCCAGCTACTCGGGAGGCTGAGGCAGTAGGATCGCTTAAGCCGAGGAGTCTGAGGTTGCTGTGAGCTAAGCTGACGCCATGGCACTCACTCTAGCCTTGGCAACAAAGTGAGACGCTGTCTCAACAACAACAACAACAACAACAACAACAAAAAAGCATACTTAAGCTTTGAACTGAGGCAGCAAGTCAATATTTAATATGCTAAATTTCAAGTTTTTCCAGGAAGTATGAAAAAAAATCAGAAAAAATGCTATCACCTAACTAGCAAGCAAGCATTAAGGATAAGCACGTTTCACTCAGTTCCTCTCAAGAATACACAGGGAACCTACAATGCCCCATTCTGACACATTACTAACATTTAACATTCAATTAAATGTTAAAATATTTGTTTCATAAAAACGGAGATAAAAAAAACACTAAAACAGGCCAGGTGGGGTGGCCAGTACCTGTAATCCCAGCAGTTTTGGACGCACAGGCTAGGAGTTCCAGACCAGCCTTGGCAACATAGCAACACCTCGTCTCTACCAAAACTTTGAAAATTACCCGGGCATGGCAGTGCAAGCTTATTATCCCAGCTACTCGGGAGGCTGAGGTAGGAGGATCACTTGAGCCCAGGTGTCTGAGGTTGCAGTGAGTGATAGTCATGCCACCGCACTCCAGCATGGGTGACAGAGTGAGACCCTGTCTCTAAAATTAAAAAAAAAAAAAAAACACTACAATATATCAAAACCAATAAGCATGTTTCATTGTGAGTGAAAAATCTTATAAAACCTTAAAAACAATCCCAGATTCATCCTAAAACAGATGAGAAACCTAAAGATGTTCATGATTTTTAAAAAGACAACTGGGAATTAAAAACATAATAGCACCCTATACTAGACAATAAACGTGAGAATTTGTTATATAAGCATTTAAATAAAAATTTTAAAATTCAAAAATGTTTTCTACAAATGCTAATTAATAAACTCTCACAATCTACACAGGCAAACATGGGCACAGCTGCAAATGCCTTGTTAGCATCATTCTTAATCACTTGATCAATTGCATCTGAGAGAAAAGAAATTCCTTCTAGATCACTCTGAAGGGTCTTACAAAAAAATCAATCCCCCCCCCAGCAGACACATCTACCTCGATGAAGAAAACACCAACATTTCAAATATTCCGACAATCACAAAATAGGATAATCCTGGAATTTACTCAGCCTCAAAACATTATGAACTACTCCAACACAGGAATAATACCTTAAAAACATTTACAGTGTTTTCTAAAGTATAAAAAATATTCATTACGAATCCTGATTTCTTGGAAAAATTATTTGAACATGTCTCAATGCTGTTCATTGTCAAGAATTCTGATGATGTGCTTATCCAAAAAAAAAAAAAAAAAATGCCAGGCACTTTTTATTTAACATATGACAGCCTGCTTACATTGTTCTTTATCATCGCTATTAGATTTCTTATCAACACCAGACTGAGAGTGGTAAATTGTCAAGAAATACACATTGCTTCCTCCAAGAAATACACATTTAAAGAAAAACTATCACAACCCTCTACCACTAAAATTTGAGGGATTCCTTCCCTTACTATTCCTAGGAACAACAATCACAAAGAGCTAATAGCCAGAAAGTCTAAAATCTAAAACTTCTACTTGAACGTATACATTATTTTCAACAATGTAGGAACTACTATAAGCATCGAGAAGTCAAAAGGGTCCACCAAAATTCAAAAGCTAACTGCAAAAAAAATTAGTGATCTACATTATTTTGTAAAGATCAAGATTGGCTTTGGAGTACATTAACTCAGACTTCTGAAGAAACATATATAAATAAGATAAAAATAGGCAATGCAACCTTAGAATAAATGCAATACTAATAATTTCATCTTCTTTTTAATAACCAGTTTTATCAGTTGTAAAACTACAGGTAAAGTCCATATATGGAACCACAAATTATTGCTAATAATCCTTCGAATTTCAGCACTGTCAAGTTAATACTGTATTTGTCTGTAAATAGTAAAGAAAAGGACAAAATAAACTCCTGAAATGCTGCTTTGCCTAAAAACGTTTCTTATGGAAAAGGAATCCAATGTTTATCATCAGTGATTTTTAAAAATAGAAAATATTGCTGTTGCAAAGATTATTTAGAGAACACAGAACCAGAAGTCCATGACCTTTCAATAAATACACTGTACTAAAATCTTCTTGTAAGAGAGAGAGAATAAAAACACCAGTCTGTTAAATCTCTTCCTCCCTTCTGTTTAAAATGTAGACAGATTTCACTAAACTGACAATATGAAAATGGAATCCAATTATCTTAGCCCTCTTAAGTTACTTATTAACTTTTAAGTAGACTGTTATGAATTTACAGTTCCTGCAGTTCAGCTGCCACTTTTCCCAACTTAAAGCAGGCACTAGGGGTTGAAGACAGTCTCCACTTGCAACATCAATTATAGGTAAGAACTTTATGCTCGTTTTAAAAAGAGATTATTGTGAGTTTTGTTCGGCCCCAGGAACACCACTCAACACAGATCTAAGCACATAACAGATGTTTAATGAACATCTGTTGAGTAAATGGTAATGCTGAATTGTATTAGTGCAACATTAGTTTTTTTTCCTCCTTCCATTTACAGTTCTCCCTTGTTGGAAATGAAACTCAAGACCGTAGCAGTCCCTCAAAAACACATAAACAACTTTATTCACAATGAAAAATAAAGCTGGGTCTCAAAATACAATCCCAGCGCCATCTTTATGTTCTCCATTATTTTTAAAGAAAATGAGAAATAAAGCCTGTTTTTAAGAAATAGATAATGGATACCAACTTTCCTCAAAATAAAAAATCCACATTTCAAACTTATTTTCTATGTTAGTAGTACTGAGAGTAACAACTGATGGTTTCAAAGTAGGCACAGATTGGGTAAAAATCCAAAACAAGCATATAAACAAAACTACGTGTTTTTTGCCAACGTTTTTTCCTTAATCTTAGTCAAAAGGGTATGTGCCTAAATTTTACTAGATGTGAGACCAGCTTTGTCTGATGCTTCCAGATTCATTCGTTCAACAAATATTTTAATGAGCATCTACTGTATTCCAAGCCCTTTAACGTTTGCGTTTGCAAACTGCACACCACCACCGAATTCCTCTACGAATCCTTATCATTTAAAAGAATGGCAAGGTAATAAGGAATCTCAACACCGTTTCTTGCACGCATGAAGTCAGTGGATTGGGGCGCTTTTTCAGCCGTTAAAGCGGCATCAGCGAGCCGCTGCCGACCACACCCGGGACCAAAATCCCAAACAGCAGCCACAGCCGGTGAAACCACCTGTGAGAGTCGCCCGCGCTCCTCCTCCGAGGAGGCGGCTGGGACTTCCGCTCCGAGCACAGCGAGCTCCGCTGCGGGACCATGGGCGGGACGCGCCGGGCGCCTCGGGCGACAGTCCGGCTCCGGAGCCCGGGTCCCCGCCCCGCGAACCCTCACCTGGAGACCCCGGGCCGTCCCGGCCCACCCCTCGCGCCACCGTGGCGACCGCCAGACCCGCCGAGTTGGGGGGAGGGGTCTGCGTTTCCGCTTTACCGCGGCGGGCGGTGGGCGCCTCGGTCGCCGTCTGCCTGAATTCCGAGCTGAGCTCAGGTCCCTTCCTCAGAGGGAAGGGACGAAACCCAAAGGTCCTCGGGGAAGGGACCTCGCCCGAACCTGGAAACGGAGCCGCAGGCTCGGCCCGGAGCCCACGGGCGGCGCTCACGGCGGAGCCCTCGGGGACCGCGGTTCGGGGCTTCAGGCCGCCGCCCAAGGGCCCGAGAGGGCAAGGCGCGGGGCCGGCGCCGCACTCACCGTCACCTCTGTCTCGGCCGCCCGCTCCCGCCAGCTCCCGCAGCACCGCTCTGGGGCCAGCTCCGGGGCTCTCCAGTAAAGGGGAAGTGATTTTAAACTGAGAGGTGAGTTAGGTGATATTTAAGCTGAGACCTTAAAGTTAAGGGGCCAGGCTCAAGATCTGGGAAAGACCATTCAGACAAAGGAAACGACTAGTGTAAAAGTCCTAAGGCAAGACCAAGCATGGCATGTTTCAAAAATTGAACAGACTAACTTGGATAGAGTCTAATGAGCAAAGGTGAGAATGTCTGAGAGGTCGTCAGAGGCAACAAGATCTCCTTAGCCCAGGAATTCGAGACCAGCCTGGGCAACACAGCAAGACCCCATCTCTAAAAAAAATTCTGCTCAGCTGGGCACGGTGGTACACGCTTGTGGTCCCAGCTACTCAAGAAGCAATGGCAGGAGATCGAAAATGTAAAAACCTCCAACAGAAGTCTCCTAGATTTAGGGAGGGATTTTCAGTGTACAAAAATGTATTGGAATGCGTGTCCTCTTGGTACCGTGCCGCCTGTTTACTCCCCCCTTAAAAAAGGAGAGGAGTATAAGTACATTTATCGTTTTGCACGGTAAACTAGCAGCTAGCCACAGCAATCCCAGGAGTTATGATCACACCACTACACTCCAGCCTGGGCAACAGAGCAAAACCAGGTCTCTTTGAAAAAAAAAACAAAAAAAAAAAACAGAAAACCGTGACTATAGCTGAAATAAACTTAGTGGTAGGACTACACACCAGCTCAGAAATAAGGATCTTATTAACCCAAGATGGTTACTTCATACGTGAAATGCTAACATATGAATCCAAGTAGGTCAATGTGGAATTCTAATGAAGATGACCTATTTAGTCTATAAAATAGATTCACTATGTTGTTCAGGCTAGGATTATTTCAAAACCATAGGCAAACCCTTCTTGTGTGTCATCCAAAATCATTTTATTTGGTATGTAAATAGACTTTTTAAGAATTATAAAGGTCATGTTTATGTTAACGTGAAAGAAAACTATAATACCAAATCTGATTTTTGTTCAAATTAGTAATTAGGAGTTAAAGTAAAATATCAGCATATCAGTCTAAATTACATGTTGATATTACAAAAACTGTAAAGAAATATGCACATACATACACACCTACACTCCCTATAGTCATGAAAACCAAGTGTACATTATGGCCACATACGAGTCCCACAAGTCAATAAAGACAAATTTTTGTATATTGCACAAAAAAAGGAAACTCTGTAGACTGGTTTGAGGAGAATTTACACTTGCACATAAAATTATTTATTCATTCAGGAACTACCAAGCTACTCATTTCCACAATTTATCTAAAAGATTTTTTTTTTTTTTTTTTTTTTAATCAACCAACAGGAAATGAGACCTACAGCTCAGGGGGAAAGGTTATTAGAAAAACAATCTTGTCTCAGCAGAATGAAATACTAAAAATCTGCATATCATTAATTCCCCTTGCACTCTCATTTCCCAACTAAATATCAGTTAAACTCCATTTTTAGACTATGCATTGAAGTCTGTACAAGCATTTTTCTTTTTTTTCTTTTCCGTTAAGAGCACAAATAAGCATATGCATTTAATACTACTCAATAAACTTGTGATTATCTTAGCTAGCTGCTAGTTTTCCGTGCAAAACAATAAATGTACTTATATTCCTCTCCTTTCTTAAGGGGGGACTAAATAGGCGGCACGGTACCAAGAGGACAGGCATACCAATACATTTTTGTACACTGAAAATCCCTCCCCAAAACTATGAGACTTCTATTGGAGGTATCTACAAACAAAAATAAAAACTGCTAAGAATACCATTAGGCTTTCTCAGTAATTTCTCCTCTTCTCTAACAAAAAGAGTTGAGCAAAACACAGGAGAACAATGAAGTTTTGGCTCCTGATCTCACCTGAGCCTACATCCCTGATAAAAAGAAGGGTATAATATAGTACAACTTGAAGTGTCTAGTCCATGAAAATCACCAACACTCAGAACTCAAGGAATGTAACTGGAAAGAAATATGGGGCAAGTCCAAAATAAATTTTTTACATGTTATCACCCTATTTCCAAACCAGGTTTCCCTCTTCTTTATTTCATTTGCCTTAGCTCTCTTCATTCCTTTCCTACCTCCTCTGTCCCTTACCATTTCACTGTGTATTTTCACTTCCCATACCCAAAAGTTGACTGGAAACTTACTTTATATTCTTGTATCTAAAGTTGTTTCTACTTAATTCTTATAGGACTACACCGTTTGAGGAGAAGTTCAAATGCTTTCGTTATAGAAACATGCACATAGGGCTGTAACCAGAATCAGGAGTAACAAGACAAGCAGCCATTCGTTCAGGAACTCTGAGTGCCCATCGTGAGCCAGCCACCCTCCTGGGGACTCTGCAGTGACTAAAACAATGCTCTATCCCTGAGGGCACGAAAGCAAGACTGTGCTTGGCAGGTTCAAGAAACCTGGAGGATGCCTGGGGGCCAGAGTAGAGGAAGCCAAGGAGAAACCTGATTGTGTAGGACACAAAACCAGAGAGGCAGGAAGTACAGATCAACGGTGGCTCTCATAGGCACAGTAAACATTCTGGCTTTTACTTTCAGAAAGCCACGGAACGGTTTGAACACAGGAGTGAAATATTCAGACATTCATGTTAAAAGGATCACCTTGGTTGCTGTGTTGAGAATAGAAAGGTGCAGAAGCAGCGGGGAGACGAGTGACTATGAAAATAACACAAGCAAGAGGTTACGGTTGCTTACAGCGGTGGCAGCAAGTTGTGGTTCCATGTATAGTTAAGGCAGCATTTAAAGTATATAAAGAAGGTACTTTCATGATAATTATTTGAATTAGTTGGGGGAGTATCAGAAGGAAAGGAGTCAAGACGTCTATGTGGTTTGGGGCCAGAGAAACTGAAAGAGGGAGTGGACATTTAAAAGATGAGAAAGAATGCAATGGAAACAATTATTGGAGGGGGTGGGAGAGAAGAAGGAGGCGACGAGTTGTCCAGTTGTGACGTGTTAAATTTGGGATCTAGATGTCCAGTTAAATTAGACATCTAGCTGAAAATGTTGAGTACGCAGATGAACATACAAGTCTGGAGATTAGGAAAGAAATTCAGACCAAAGATAAAATTTTTAGTTAGAAATATATACTTCTAGCTAGATGAGATGAGATCACAAGGGACTAAATAGAAATACAGAAGAGGTCTAAACATATATCCCTGGAACACTGCCTCGTTTTTTAGAAGTTGGAGTGATGAAAAGGAACCAGCAAAAGAAACTGAAAATAAACAGTGCTATCCCAGAAGCAAAGGGAAGAAGGTTTCAAAGAATAGAACATTATCAACCACATCAAATGCTGTGACTGCTGCTATCTTCACTGATATTGGAATTCACCAAAGAGGTCCTAGTAACCTCAAAAAAGAGCTACTATAGTAGAATGGAAGAGGAAAAAAAAAAAAAAGAAAAAACCTCCCTGTAGTGGATCCAAGAAAGAGAGGGAGTACTGAAGACCACAAATATCAACTTTTCTGGAGAGTAGTAACGAAAGAAAGATGCAGTGTGGAACAAGGTTTTTTAAAGATGGGAGATATCAGTATCTATATGCTGCATATATATCTATATGCTGACAGGAATGATCCTGTAAAAATAGGACAGTGACGCATCTCGTTGGCATGCACGAGGGGATGGACACGGAAGCCAGGCAGTGTCCTTGACGGGAGGAAGGCAGAGAACGCCAGGGCAGCCGTGCAGACCGGGGTGAAGAACAGCAGGAAATGCAAAGAGCATGGGCAGAGGCCTGAGGGACATGGAAACGGTTTCTGATCGCTTTCATTTTTCACACACGGGAAACACGTTATCAGATGAAAATGGAGAAAAGGGTAGAGGTTTGAGGAGAGAGGTGTAAAATAGTCCTTTAGGGGAATGCTAAAGTGATTCAACCAGGGAAATGTCCTGGGATTACACCACTGTCAGCAACACAAAGGGCCTTCCTGAGGTCAGCGGTCAGGCACTGAACGGGAGACCCGGGTCAGCATGGCTGTGTTTTCCTCAGAGCACGGTCTACTGCCCAGGTGCAGGCTGAACCGGACGGAGAACTGCATGTAAACGGTGTGGGGTGGAGGGCTGGCCGGGGGAGTGCAATGGAGGAGTGCTCTACATGGAACTGAGGGTGCGTGAAAGGGAGAGATTATAATAGTGGACCATGGCTTCAAGGCAGGGAAAATATTCAAGTAAAGATGTGCAAGAAGGGGGACAGTACAGAGGTGGCAGAAGCAATGGACTGCAGGTTCTCAAACAGACAGAAGTACTGTCAAGGGGGGTTACAGTTGTCCCACGGGGGTTTGCTTCATGGAACCACACCATACCCAAATCCCCAGATGCTCAAGTACCAGATATAAAATGGGTAGGTGTTTGCATATAACCTATACATATCTATAGACTTTAAAGCATCTCTAGATTACTTATATGTAAATGCCATTAAGTAGCTGTTATCCTGTAGTTTTTAAATTTGTCTTTTTTTTAGAGACAGGGTTCAGCGTTTTTGATCCACAGTTGCTTGAATCCTCACATGTGGAACCCACGGACACGGAGGGTCTACTGTATCTGACAGAAGTTGGAAATAGAGGATGCGGAGGCCCCAGGGGAATTATGCCGAATGAAACATCCTTAGTAAAGTACGGGCAGTTCTGGTTAAAATGTTATAGAACCACCTTAAACACTAAAGCAGAACGTCACCCTGGGCAAAGTGGGCCCGCAGCTGAGGAAAGCTGGGAAGCGAATTTAAAGATAGAGAATTATTTCACGGGAATTGTAGCTGGGGGTCCCAGACATAGAATTCTCCAGAAAACTATTTCCAGCAGTCCTAGGGCGTCCGCTTTGAACAACCTGTCCAACCCAGGAGGCAAAAATGCCAGATCACAATCACATCAGCTAAAATAAACCATACCTTTCCCCTGGATCCCTTTTGCCCACTGAGCAGGACCCTGAGCAGGCGAGGACGTCATACTGAAGAGAATCTGGCAAAGTAAAAGAGAAATCAAGTAGGAATCTTCCTCCAAAGCAGGCTTCTAGGTCTGAAACAGTGGGAACCAAAGAAGAGTTCAGAATTGTGTGAGCGTCTCAACACTGATTATACTGAACTGCACCTCCTAATGACTAAAATAAGATTACGAATGACAAGTGACCACAAGAGTTTTTATTACCTGGAGGTTACTGGAAAAGTTATCTGATCTTACTAAGAGCTCATCCAGAGGTAGAGACTGAATCTATAGAGGGTCTGAAGGCACAGTGAAAACTGTTTTCTGCTTAGCCTTACCAAGTCCCATCCACTGACCATACTAGTTCCACAGATACCCATAAATTCCCGCTACGTGTCAGGTATAAAATATACACAATGCTAGATGTAGCAGAAATTCATTTTTGCTTTACTAAGCAAAAAGTGAAAGCAAATTATTACGTCAAATAAAACAAAAGTCATTTTAGGTTTGAGAACAAGTACAAAATTTGATCATGGAAGATGTCATAAGAAATCTTAGCATGAGCTTCTAAGCGGACAAGCAACAAAACAGGGATATCAGGGCTCACCATTTAGTCATTTTCAAAGTCACCTCTATTTAATCCGGACTCATCTAATGCATTCTAGGAAAAGGAGTGAGTACGTGTTACTATAATTTTGACTGAAATGCATTTGCGGGTACTTTATAGTGTCAAGATAAAGGCAATAAACACAATTTATTACCAAGTCTTTTTGGCATTTCAATTCAGAAACCCTATTTGGATGCAGTCACAGAGCAGTCTCAACGAAATTCTAGTCCATTCATAATTTGATAGTATTACAGAAAGAGTCAAGCATACTTAAGCTTTGAACTGAGGCAGCAAGTCAATATTTAATATGCTAAATTCCAAGTTTTTCCAGGAAGTATGAAAAAAAAATCAGAGAAAATGCTATCACCTAACTAGCAAGCAAGCATTAAGGATAAGCACGTTTTACTCAGTTCCTCTCAAGAATACACAGGGAACCTACAATGCCCCCCATTCTGACACATTACTAACATTTAACATTCAATAAAATGTTAAAATATTTGTTTCATAAAAACGGAGATAAAAAAAACACTAAAACAGGCCAGGTGGGGTGGCCAGTACCTGTAATCCCAGCAGTTTTGGACGCACAGGCTAGGAGTTCCAGACCAGCCTTGGCAACATAGCAACACCTCGTCTCTACCAAAACTTTGAAAATTACCCGGGCATGGCAGTGCAAGCTTATTATCCCAGCTACTCGGGAGGCTGAGGTAGGAGGATCACTTGAGCCCAGGTGTCTGAGGTTGCAGTGAGTGATAGTCATGCCACCGCACTCCAGCATGGGTGACAGAGTGAGACCCTGTCTCTAAAATTAAAAAAAAAAAAAAAACACTACAATATATCAAAACCAATAAGCATGTTTCATTGTGAGTGAAAAATCTTATAAAACCTTAAAAACAATCCCAGATTCATCCTAAAACAGATGAGAAACCTAAAGATGTTCATGATTTTTAAAAAGACAACTGGGAATTAAAAACATAATAGCACCCTATACTAGACAATAAACGTGAGAATTTGTTATATAAGCATTTAAATAAAAATTTTAAAATTCAAAAATGTTTTCTACAAATGCTAATTAATAAACTCTCACAATCTACACAGGCAAACATGGGCACAGCTGCAAATGCCTTGTTAGCATCATTCTTAATCACTTGATCAATTGCATCTGAGAGAAAAGAAATTCCTTCTAGATCACTCTGAAGGGTCTTACAAAAAAATCAATCCCCCCCCCAGCAGACACATCTACCTCGATGAAGAAAACACCAACATTTCAAATATTCCGACAATCACAAAATAGGATAATCCTGGAATTTACTCAGCCTCAAAACATTATGAACTACTCCAACACAGGAATAATACCTTAAAAACATTTACAGTGTTTTCTAAAGTACAAAAAATATTCATTACGAATCCTGATTTCTTGGAAAAATTATTTGAACATGTCTCAATGCTGTTCATTGTCAAGAATTCTGATGATGTGCTTATCCAAAAAAAAAAAAAAAAAAATGCCAGGCACTTTTTATTTAACATATGACAGCCTGCTTACATTGTTTTTTATCATCGCTATTAGATTTCTTATCAACACCAGACTAAGAGTGGTAAATTGTCAAGAAATACACATTGCTTCCTCCAAGAAATACACATTTAAAGAAAAACTATCACAACCCTCTACCACTAAAATTTGAGGGATTCCTTCCCTTACTATTCCTAGGAACAACAATCACAAAGAGCTAATAGCCAGAAAGTCTAAAATCTAAAACTTCTACTTGAACGTATACATTATTTTCAACAATGTAGGAACTACTATAAGCATCGAGAAGTCAAAAGGGTCCACCAAAATTCAAAAGCTAACTGCAAAAATCATTGGTAATCTACATTATTTTGTAAAGATCAAGATTGGCTTTGGAGTACATTAACTCAGACTTCTGAAGAGGCCAAATATTGTTTTTAAACATATATAAATAAGATAAAAATAGGCAATGCAAGCTTGGAATAAATGCAATACTAAAAATTTCATCTTCTTTTTAATAAGCAGTTCCATCAGTTGTAAAACTACAGGTAAAGTCCATATATGGAACCACAAATTATTACTAACAATCCTTCCAATTTCAGCACTACCAAGTTAATACTGTATTTGTCTGTCAATAGGAAAGAAAAGGACAAAATAAATTCCTGAAATGGTGCTTTACTTAAAAACGTTTCTTATGGAAAAGGAATCCAATGTTTATCATCAGTGATTTTTAAAAATAGAAAATATTGCCGTTGCAAAGATTATTTACAGAACACAGAACCAGAAGTCCATGACCTTTCAATAAATACACTGTACTAAAGAGTACAAGAGAGTACAAGAGTACTAAGAGAGAGATAATAAAAACACCAGTCTGTTAAATCTCTTCCTCCCTTCTTTTTAAAATGTAGATAGATTTTATTAAACTGACAATATGAAAGTGTAACCCAGTAATCTTAGCCCTCTTAAGTTACTTATTATCTTTTCAATAGACTGTTATGTATTTACAGTTCCTGCAGTTCACCTGCCACCTTTCCCAATTTAAAGCAGACACTGGGGTTGAAGACAGTCTCCACTTGCAACATCAATTATAAGAAAGAACTTTATGCTCATTTTAAAAGAGGATTATTGTGAGTTTTGTTCGGCCCCGGAAACACCGCTCAGCACAGATCTCAGCACATAAGAGATGTTTAATGAATATCTCTTGAGTAAATGGTAATGTTGAATTGTATTAGTGCAACACTAGTTTTTGTTTTTCCTCCTTCAATTTACAGTTCTCCCTTGTTGGAAATGAAACTCAAGACCATAGCAGTCCCTCAAAAACACGTAAACAACTTTATTCACAATGAAAAATAAAGCTGGGTCTCAAAATACAATCCCAGCGCCATCTTTATGTTCTCCATTATTTTTAAAGAAAATGAGAAATAAAGCCTGTTTTTAAGAAATAGATAATGGATACCAACTTTTCTCAAAATAAAAAATTCAGTTTTCAAACTTACTTTCTATGTTAGTAGTACTCAGAGTAACAACTGATGGTTCCAAAGTAGGCACAGATTGGGTAAAAATCCAAAACAAGCATAGAAACAACGTTTTTTGCCAACGTTTTTTCCTTAATCTTAGTCAAAAGGGTATGTGCCTAAATTTTACTAGATGTGAGACCAGCTTTGTCTGATGCTTCCAGATTCATTCGTTCAACAAATATTTTAATGAGCATCTACTGTATTCCAAGCCCTTTAACGTTTACGTTTGCAAACTGCACACCACCACCGAATTCCTCTACGAATCCTTATCATTTAAAAGAATGGCAAGGTAATAAGGAATCTCAACACCGTTTCTTGCACGCATGAAGTCAGTGGATTGGGGCGCTTTTTCAGCCGTTAAAGCGGCATCAGCGAGCCGCTGCCGACCACACCCGGGACCAAAATCCCAAACAGCAGCCACAGCCGGTGAAACCACCTGTGAGAGTCACCCGCGCTCCTCCTCCGAGGAGGCGGCCGGGACTTCCGCTCCGAGCCCAGCGAGCTCCGCTGCGGGACCGCGGGCGGGAGGCGCCGGGCGCCTCGGGCGACAGTCCGGCTCCGGAGCCCGGGTCCCCGCCCCGCCAACCCTCACCTGGAGACCCCGGGCCGTCCCCGCCCGCCCCACGCGCCACCCTCGCGACCCCCAGACCCGCCAAGTGGGGGGAGGGGTCTGCGTTTCCGCTTTACCGCGGCGGGCGGTGGGCGCCTCGGTCGCCGCCTGCCTGAATTCCGAGCTGAGCTCGGGTCCCTTCCTCAGAGGGAAGGGACGAAGCCCAAAGGGCGGGTCCTCGGGGAAGACACCTCGCCCGAACCTGGAAACGGAGCCTCAGGCTCGGCCCGGAGCCCACGGGCGGCGCTCACGGCGGAGCCCCCGGGGACCGCGGTTCGGGGCTTCAGGCCGCCGCGCAAGGGCCCGAGAGGGCGAGGCGCGGGGCCGGCGCCGCACTCACCGTCACCTCTGTCTCGGCCGCCCGCTCCCGCAGCGCCGCTCTCTGGCCGGCTCCGCGGCTCCCGCCGCCCTCACGCCCGCAGCTGCGCTCCCGGCGCGCTCGCCCCGCCCAGACTCGTGCACGGGCGCACCCGGAGGCGTCGCGCGCTCCCAGAGCGGCGGGGGGCGGGGCCTCATTAGGCAACCGCCGCGGCCAGGCCCCGCCTCGGGATGGGCGGGCGGCGCCACCCCCACCTTGGAGCCGCGCAGGTCGGGCGGCCGCTGCTGTGGGGAACCGGCCGCGGACAGCAGGGGGTGGAGCCTGTGCGGGAAAGCGCGCGCGGAAGATGGCCACCGAGCCTGCGCGGGAGCCTCTTCCCAGTCGGGCCCGCAGGCGGCTGTGGCTTGCGCCCGCCCTGCCGCGGAGGGGCGGTTTCTGCGCGCGGTGTGGGCCGCGGCCGCGCCCTGAGGAGGAAGCGGGGTGCCGAGCTGGCGGGGTCCGTGGTGTCTGTTGGTCGCAGTTGAGACCTCGAGGTCCTGAAACCCTCCGACCATTGTTTTTTTCAATGTCACAGTCAGAATCGTTTTGTCATTCCCTGGCTTCAGGCCCAGCACTTCCAGCTGGCATTTGCAATGCGAAAACTGTTCGTGCCCCAGACCCCTGTGACTCCTCCCCTGGATCGCATACGTCCCAGAAGTCGGGACACGTGACAGTGTCCCAGTCTAGCGGCCAGTACTCCACCAAAGGACCCGCAAAACTCTGCCTGTGGTCAAAGGGACAGAGAGAGCCAGGTGCCGGTGTCAGGGCATCCTTCCAGCTGCTCAGGCCACAGACCTTGGCGTCATCCTTGGTCCCTCTCACACTCTCATTTTCACTTCCAATCTGCCAAGAAAGCTCGTTGGTTCCACTTCCAAAATACATCAGACTAGTTCTCACCTGCGTTACTTCCAGCATCTCAATGATACCTCAGTGACCTACTAAACCGCAGGGCCTCCCTGCCCATCATCTACTCCGTTTACTGTCAAAACAGCCGGAATATCCTCTCACAAGGAAATGTCACTTAGCCTGAGCCAGGTATTTAAAATTGCAACCGCCAGACACCAATTCTCAATCCTTCCTACTTCATTCTTTTTCTTTTCTTCCCATGACACTTCACACCTGGTAGCGATCTCTATGGTCAGCTTTCCGGATCTACGGTTAGGCATTCACAGATTCAACTAACCGCAGATCAAAAATATTCAGGAAAAAAAATTAAATAACACAAGAAATACAGTACAACAACTATTTATATAGTATTTACATTGTATTTGGCATTGTAAGTAATGTAAACATCATTTGAAGTATACAGGAGGATATATATAAGTTATGCGCAAATATTATGCCATTTTATATTAGGGACTTGAGCATCCACAGATTTTGGTATTGGTGGGGATCCTGGAACCAATCCCCTAAAGATTCTGAGGTATGACTGTATTTATTTTACATGTTTACCTTTTAGTGTCTCTCTGGTCTTCGCCGGTAGAAGCTGGGATTTTTGTCTGTTTTGTTCAACTGATGTACCCAAGTGCCTAGAATAAATGAAAAATTTTTAAATTCCCTGAGATAATAAAAAGTGTAAAGCAACAAAAAAATGACCCGTTTTGTATTTTAAATTTCCTCTTGGTTTCAATTTCTATTAGTTAATTTGGTCAATATTATATTCATAACACTCTCCTTACATATTTAATTTAGCCTTTAAGATTTAAAACAAAGCAATTTAAAGCCACAGACAGTTTGGATTTTGTTTGTTTGTTTGTTTCTCTCTGTCTTTGAGACAGGGTCTTGCTCTGTCCCCTGGGCTAGAGTGCAGTGGCGTCATAATAGCTCTCTGCAGCCTCCAACTCCTGGGCTCCAGGGATCCTCCTGCCTCAGCCTCCTGAGTAACTGGGACTACAGGCACTCGCCACCACACCTGGCTAATTTTTCTTTCTAGTTTTTGTCGAGACTGGGTCTCACTCTTGCTCAGGTTGGTCTCGAACTCCTGACCTCAAGCGATCCTCCTGCCTCAGCCTCCTAGAGTGCTAAGATTACAGGCATGAGCCACCATACCATGCCCTGTGCCGGACCCCACTCCCCTCCCGTGTCAAGCAAACATTAAGGATAAGCACATGTTTTACTCAGTTCCTCTCAAGAGTACACAGGGAACCTACAATGCCTCCCATTCTGACACATTACTAACCTTTAACATTTAATAAAATATTAAAATATTTGTTTGTACAAATATTTTGTACAAAGTTTTGTACAAATATTTTGTATATACATACACACATAAACACAAAGATGAGTATACCAGCAGCAATGAGCATGCCAGACATTCAGACTTTGCTTTCTAAATACTATTCTCCTCAAAAGGAACCAGAGAAATGGCTAATTTCAGGGCTCATGCAGGGAAAGTATTTAAGAAGCTTAGAACATCAGGTACCATAAAATATGGAAATTCCCAAAAGATCATGCAGTTATATCAAAATGACACTGGAGCTAACCAAGGGGCTCCCACTGGCTAAATCTGGGATAATTTCAACATCAAAGAAATGATATAATGAGAGCAATCGTTTATAAACCATTGAATAAAATAGGAACCTAGGAGCCCATAGTGATATCAATTAATAGATAAACAAATGGGGGGTGGATACAGAGGCAGGAAAGCTTTCCCTTACAATAGAAGGTCAACTAATAAATGTAGAAGGATAATGGAAGGGACGATTACCATTTGGCAACCCTTATAATAATTGTTTTGGTCAAGGAGCAAAACTGGATACTAATATAAATGGGTGAAAGTGTGATCAGGAACAGGATTTTTACATAGTCTCAAAATATCTCCAGACAATATTTATTCATTAAGTTTCCATTGCAAAGTCTGGCAGACATCATCTTACCATATGATAAAAGTAAATTTCATCAGCAATGGGACAAATCAACATGATGTGCCTTCTGATAGAATTCATCGAGAAGAACACAGCATCACCTCTGTGGTATTCCTGCCAAAAACGCCTGTCCTGAGTACATTGGTGGTATAGTGGTGAGCACAGCTGCCTTTCAAAACGCATGTCCTAAATCCAGTCATGAGGAAACATCAGACAAACACAAACTGATGGACATTCTGCAAAGTCATTGGCCTGTCCTCTCCAAAATATCAAGGTCATGAAAGGAAGGAGAGACTCGGAACTGCTCCAGATAGAAAGAAACTAATGAGACATGACAGTGAAATGCAACATGTGATCCTACATTGGATGCTGGATCTATAAAAGACTTTATTGGAGAAAATCAGTAAAATTTGAATGAGGTTTGTGGATTAGAATGTGCTATGGTATTAATTTCCTGATTTTAACGGACATAACGTGATTCATGTAGAAAAGTGTCTATTTTTTAGGAAATAGACATTGAAGTATTGAGGGGTCCTGTGACAGCATGTCTGTGACTTACTGCCAAATGGTTCAGAAAAAAATGACTTGTAGCTACACAGAGAGAAAGAGAGAATGATAAGGCAGATGTGGTAAATTTCTAACAACTGGGAAATCAGGCTGAGGGAACACAGTGTATCTTTGTACTATTCTTGAAACTGTTTTGAAGAGTTTAATTATCTCCACTTTAATAGTTTTGAAATATTTTTAATAACCCTATTGTAACATCCCCTTCAGCAGTTTAATTCAAGATCAATATAAAATAAGAGCATGAAGCTATTAAGAAATAAGTCATGCACAAAGTAAGAATCTATAAAGATAAATAAATAAGAGTTACTAAATATATTAAGACCTGGGAATCTTGGATTCTATTTTTTTTTTTTTTTTTTTTTTTTTTGAGACAGAGTCTCACTCTGTTGCCCAGGCTAGAGTGAGTGCCGTGGCGTCAGCCTAGCTCACAGCAACCTCAAACTCCTGAGCTCAAGCGATCCTCCTGTCTCAGCCTCCCGAGTAGCTGGGACTACAGGCATGCGCCACCATGCCCGGCTAATTTTTTTCTATATATATTTTTAGCTGTCCATATAATTTCTTTCTATTTTTAGTAGAGGTGGGGTCTCGCTCTTGCTCAGGCTGGTCTCGAACTCCTGAGCTCAAACGATCCGCCCACCTCGGCCTCCCAGAGTGCTAGGATTACAGGCGTGAGCCACCGCGCCCGGCCTATTTTTTTAATTACATACTAAATTGTACTGTTAAAGAGCCATGGAAGGCCATAAAAGTCCTAAGAGGTCTTCTCTTTATATATTTTTTCATTTGGATCAAGAATAAAGTACAATGATCCCAAGAGGATTATGTATCAGAGAGTTCTTCTGGAGTTAACTCATATAAGGTTTTTATTTTATTTCATCATAAAACAAGTCAGGCAAAAAAAAGCCTAGCTCTCTTTTCCTGCTGTTACAATGGGTCTGGCCATAATCTGTGGCGTATGCATCACACTTTGTAAACCCGTATCTTGCTCTTGCCCTATCATCCTATCTTTCTCTCCTCAATAAACCTCATTTCCATGCTTGCCTTACAAAAAAACAGTAAAGCCTAGGAAATACATTATGTAATATAATGAACACCTACCCAGCCTAAAATAAAACATTTCTAAACACAACAGACTCTCTTCTTCTCCCTACGTGTTCCCAGGACAATATTCTTAATTTATCTGTCTTAATTTATCTTAATAGGATCTGTCATTCCCTTTTAAGTATTTATACTTTTGCTGCACAAATATATATCCCTTAACAAAATATAATCTTGTTTGGCATGATATTTGAATTTACAGAAATTGTATAATACCATATACATCCTTCCAAGCTTCTTTTTCTCACTCAAGTATTTTAGATTTAGTTAGCTTGATACACATAATTTTAATTCATTCGTTTTAACTGCTGTGTAGTGTTCCATGGTTTAAATATATAATTTTTTATTCTGTATCATATTGATGAGCATTTAAATTGTTATCCCATCTACCCTATTACAAACAATGCTAAAATGAACACCAAATCTACGCCTTACACTGATTTGCAAGCATTTATCTTGGCCGGTGGTTCTCAAACTTTGGAATGCATCAGAATCCCCTGAGGGTTTTGTTGAAACATAGATTGTTGAATCCCACCCCCAGAGGTTCTGATTCATTTTCTAAAAGAGGTTTTTAAGTGATGTTGATGCTGCTGGCCTGAAGACCACACTTTCAGATCCACTGCCCTAGGATGTACATCCTGGAGTAAAATTGCTGGGTCAAATAATTGTGCATCTTCAGCTTTTCCAAATTGTGCCAAATTGCTCTGCAAAGGAATTTTAATGATATGCTCTCCCACAACAGGCAAGTTGTCTTTCTCAAATCCACACCACACTTGATGTCACAACACTTTTAAGGTTTTACCAACCCAAAGAATATGGAATTCTGGCCGGGGAAGGTGGCTCACGCCTGTAATCCTAGCACTCTGGAAGGCTGAGGCAGGTGTATCATTTGAGCTCAGGAGTTCGAGACCAGCCTGAGCAAGAGCAAGACCCCATTTCCACTAAAAATGCAAAGAAATTATATGGACAACCAAAAATATATATAGAAGAAATTAGCGAGGCATGGTGGTACATGCCTATAGTCCCAGCTACTTAGGAGGCTGAGGCAGGAGGATTGCCTGAGCCCAGGAGTTTGAGGTTGCTGTGAGCTAGGCTGACATCAGTGGACCCTAGCCTGGGCAACAGAGTGAGACTCTGTCTAAAAAAAAAAAAACAAAAATATGGAATTGTGGTTTTCATTTGAATTTTCCCAATTACTAATGAGGTTGGGCATCTTTTTATATGTCTGTAGCCATTCAGGCTCGGTTTTCTCTTGTCTGCATTATCTGTTCATTCCTTTGTCTGTTTGTTATTAGGGTGTTTAACTTATGTCAGAAGACAAAATTACAACAAATTTAAAGATCCAATTAGCTTTTATTTGTGCTTGTAGAATTGGGCAACACCTCACTCTGTAAAATAGAATGAGTGTTTCAATGAACTGAGCAGAGAAGTTTGGCTTTATAGGCAGAAAAAATGCTGCAGAGAGCAGAAACAACACAAAAAATGGATTGGCCATTTAAAAGTTAATTTCCTTATAGGGTTAAAAAAAAGGGGACTTCCTTACCATGTGACTGAGGTTGGTTGACTGGTCTCACCTGCTTTTTGGGAAACTGGTCTGTTTCAAAGTTCTGTTTAACTGTGGCACTTAGCACAAGCAAACCCATTCTGGTTTGGCCTGGTCTACTGGGGCCTAGTGCAGGCGGCTAGTCCAAAACAGTGGCCTCCCATAAACCTTGTTTAACTCTTATATAGAGTAATAGTTACTAAACTGTCGTCTTTAGAACATGATGTGAGGACAATGCACCTATAATACATTTTTGGGAAATTCAACATATATATTTACACTCAATTTATTATAATATAGAAATTTCTGTGTTATATCAACCTAAAAGGAAGAAGCTGATGCAAAATTAATATAGAGAGTTTATTTGGGCCAAGGTTGAGGACAGTAGCCTGGGAAACACTTTCAAGTTGCCTTGAGGAGTGTTCCAGGGAGCAAGGAAAAGCTCAAGATTTTAAAGAAAAAAGGACAAATCAGGAGAGGGGACAATTACAAAAGTTGCTCAGCAGGAATTCTCATTGGTTTACAGATACAACAGTGGTTAGTGATTGGTTATACACTGCCGAACTATAGGGTGCATGGCATTTCATGGCGACCTGGCATCAGTTTAGTCTAGAGCCTCATAGCAAGTGGCTTCATGAGGTAATTATTCTGCTCAAGGGGGAGTGAGAGTGACTGCGGTTACATTTTAAATGCCTCTCCTGGCCTCATAGTTTAATAGTGCTGGAATTCCTCAGATAAAAAGGTTTTTTTTTTCTTTCTCAGTTATAATAGGAGAAATAAGAATACAAAATTACATATGTACCACAATATACAAACTAACACCCCAAAACACCATACTTAGAAAAGAAACTAAAAAGAAATATTCTATCACTGTATGTTCAAGTTTACAGATAGGTTTTTTTTTTTTTTTTTTTGTGGCTTTAAGTATGTACACTTTCTTTCAATTTTCTATATTTTCAAATTTTTTTTTTTTTTTTTTTTTTTTTTTTTGTTGAGACAGAGTCTCACTTTGTTGCCCAGGCTAGAGTGAGTGCCGTGGCGTCAGCTTAGCTCACAGCAACCTCAGACTCCTCGGCTTAAGCGATCCTCCTGCCTCAGCCTCCCGAGTAGCTGGGACTACAGGCATGCGCCACTATGCCCGGCTAATTTTTTCTATATAGATTTTTAGTTGTCCATATAATTTCTTTCTATTTTTAGTAGAGACGGGGTCTCGCTCTTGCTCAGGCTGGTCTCGAACTCCTGACCTCGAGCAATCCACCCGCCTCGGCCTCCCAGAGTGCTAGGATTACAGGCGTGAGCCACCGCGCCCGGCCTCAAATTTTTTAATTCAAATAATGTAGTTTCATATTCCATGGAGATTCAGTGTCAAGGTAACACACAAAATAAAAGTCATGTATGTAATATTACCCTGAGCATCCGTTAAATTGGGCTGTCTCTCAGAAACTCCAATAGCGATTGAAGAAATGTTCAGGGTAATTTTGCAATACAACCTGTTTTGTGTCTACCATTGGAATTATTGCTGTTTCTTCAGTTGAGTACCAGATGGAGCAACAGAAAAGCAACTGGGTAACATAAGAAAAATCTACATTGTATCTCTTCTTAGAATCACACTTAATCTGGTGAGATGATAATATCAGAGATACCCAGAAACTGGGATCATTGAAGAAAAAGCAGGTTTACACATTTCATCTCATGCTCACGGTTCATTGAGTGGAATGTTAGGCAGAATAATGCACCATTTAGACTGTTGCTTTCTCCTCCTCTTATTTTTATGGGGCTAAGCTCATACAGTTGAATTTGCATAAGTAAATTTGTATATGAGGAGACTCTATTGTACATAATTTGCTTATAATAGGGAAAAAAACACCTTTTTCAAAGGAACAGATATTCTGGAATACATAAATACATACATACTCCCTGTTTTCATCATTTACTCAGTCATTCAACAAATATTGCATCTGCTATTTCCGCACTGGGCTACATGATGGAGGAGATAGAGGAAAAAGTAAAACCATCTCTGTCCTCATGGTGCTTAATCAATTAATCAATCAGTCAAATAAATAAAAAATTATCCTATGATAAAAAAGAGGTACATAGTATCTTGAGAACATATAATAAGGATATCGATGTACACTGAGGGTTTTAGAAAGGCTCCCTGTGAAAGTGACTACTGAGCTGGATAGGAAGTATGGGATGCTGTGATGTAAGCTGGAGCCAGATGACACTGCCTCATGAGAGCCAATAGTTTAATTTTCAGAAATTTTGAGACAGATTTTAAATAGCCATTATTAAACATTAAATTATGTAAACTTATAATTAAATTATATTAAAAACACAGATCATAAATACTCAAAACTCTTCACTTCTTAATTATTTTTACATTTTACTCTCATCTATGCTCTGGAGGTTATCTACTATCCATCTTTTCCCATTCTAAGTAGCAGATTGAAATCATCCTGTCCAGCACCTCTGCACTGCATATGCTACCTGTCCATTAGTGACTTCGTAGCCACGTCAGTTATCAGATCGACTGTCACAGTGTCACAGTGCTTATGTTCAAGTATATCTTATTTTAGTTAATAATGGTCCCCAAGCTCAAGAGTGGTGATGCTGGCAACTCAGCTATGCCAAAGCCACAAAGTGCTTCCTTTAAGTCAAAAAGTGAAAGTTCTCAACTTAATAAGGAAAGAAAAAAAGTAGGCTGAGGTTGCTAAGATCTACGGTAAGAAGAAATCTTTTATCCATGAAATTGTGCACAGTATATTGTTATGATTGTTCTATTTTATTGTTGGTTATTGTTATTAATCTGTTTACTGTGCTTAATTTATAAATTAAACTTTGTCATTGGTATGTACGTATAGGAAACACATAATATAGGGTTTTGTGCTATCTAAAGTTTCAGGCCTCCACTGGGGGTCTTGGAACATATACCCTGAGGATAAGTGAGAACTACCATATCCACAGAAAAGCTGCTTCAGAGCAGTGATGAGTATAGAAGCAAGGCTGGAATGGGTTAAGAAGTGAATAGGAAAAAAGAAAATAGAGGCGCTTTTCCTTCTATTACAAAAAACGATTGTAGGAAATGTACTCACTTACATTGGCCTAAAAGAAAAATGTTATTTTAACCAAATCAGAAATATTAACTGAATTCAAGCTCCACTTAGGACAAAAGTTCACCTCAATTTATCCATGTAATTTTACCTAGTTCTCTGAGTTCCAGAGGATGAAACTAACTCTGGAAAAACACAATGGTTATAAAACAAAAACTCAAAGTAAAAAATAAATAAATATTTTTTAAAAACCACAAGAGTAAGTTGTTACCACTGCCATTCCATTTAGGAAACAGCAATTCTACAAAGAAATTGTTACCAAAAAAAATTGGTACAGAAAAGTCAGCTGGAGAAAGTGAAGCAAGAACGTCACTCTGCTGAGCCTTACCTGGGCCACCCCATTCTGAGGGCTCATCTGTTGAGTTGCCCCAGATTCCCTGAATCCCTGGGGGTGACAGGCCTGCAGACCAGGGCTCATTTGTGTGATGTCCCAGGTTCCCTAAATCCCAGTGGCCTACACACAAGAAATCATCTGGTGGCTCTGCCAGGAGTCCCAATAGCTTGGCGGCTGTGACAGCCGCTTAGCTTACCTTAATTCATGTCTTTCTTCCTTTTCTGTAAGAGGTGAGGAATTCGCTGGGCAGGGCATCTAAAAAGGCTTTTTCTCCCGGGCTCCTGCACATCCCAGGGTGGGTACAGGAGTAAGTGGTGAGCAGGGGGCCACTGGAATTCCTGGGCAGATCTGAAAGGGAGGAGCAGCCATTCCCCATCTCTTCCTCGTAGTCAGGTGTGGAGCATGTGTGTGATGGCCGGAGCCTCTGCTGCTGTGGGCCAGGAGGTGGCTTCTGCGGGAGCTGTAGGTGACAGGAGGAAGGCGGTAGGACACCAGAGATGGCTCTCTCTGCCCACACAGTGTGCGTCAGTCATTTCTGGACACATCCAGGCTCCTGTCTCCCACCCTGAAGTCTCACTCCTAAGAGCTCCCCTGAGGTCACCCATGTGTAATGTGGGTACATCTACCCTATGTGCTGTACTGAGAGGGGTGAGTTGCGCTAAAAACTTCAAAAACTGTAGGTAAAAGGGCCCCTCTCCTGTTTTGTATCCAAGCGTCTTCCCCAAACTTCACTTGAATTCAGAAGAGCAACCTGCAGGCAGACCCAGGCCCCTCCCCACCTCATACATTCTTGTGTCACTGCAGGGGCCCTTGGCAAGGGAGCCGCCTGGGATGTGCAAGGGGTGTGCACACGAGTGGTTGAGAGTGGGCCTTTCTGCCTCTTGGTCACTCTCTCAGTGCCACCCCCACCCCCATGGTTTCCGCACCTCCCGTAACCCCCACCTCCGGCCCTCCCTAGAGCTCCTCCCTACCCCACACACCCGGTCCCTTCCTACCCACTGCCCAGTCACTCCCTCCCACCCATCCCCCCCCCATCGCTTGCCCACCTCCCGGAACCCCCACCTCCAGCTCTCCCTACAGCTCCCCCCCATCCTGCCCACCTTGTGCCCCGGGCCCCTACCCAGTTTGTCCCTGGGGGCCATCCCTCACCACCCCGCACAGCTGGTCACTCCTGCCCCCTCCGGGACCCCCTCCGCCCCCTCCCTTCCTACCGCTCTGCCGAAATCCGGGTCACCTTGGCCCCGCGCAGTCGCTCCCTCCCCGCCACCTCCGCAGTCCTCCTTACCGTCCCCGCCCTCATCGCTGCCGGCCGCCTGGCCACTCTTCTTTCCTCCCTCCGTTCTTTCCGTGCATCCTCTGAGCCTGGGCTGCAGGACCCCACCGCACATCCTCCGTTCGGCTCTCTCCCTCATCCCTCGGTTGTTTCCGTCCATCCTCGGCCCTCTCCGTCCTAACTCGGTTCTCCCTGAGGCCTTTTGACTGTTTTCGCCAAACCTCTTCGGCCCTTCCCGTGGTCCCCCGGCCTTTGTCGCCAACTTTCGGCTCTTTCCGTAATCCGCGGGGGGCACAGTGCCGACCCTGACATTTGTGCAGGCCCTGCGGTTTTTTGGCAGTCTTTGCGGCAATGGCACCTTCTGGAAGAGTCTTCCTGTTGTGGGGGGTGGGGACTGGGCAACAAAGCTGGTGTCATCTGAGCGCTGTCCGAGGTTCACTAAGTCCCTGGAAGGGATCGATCTGCCCACCAGAGCTCATCTCTGGGCAGTCCCAGGTTCCCAAAATCCCTGGGGGCCTGGACTACAACCAGGCATACTCTGTGGGCTGTCCCAGGTTACCTAAATCACTGGGGGGGAAAGGCCAGCCCTGCTCCCCTGCCCTGCTCGCCTCTCAGCCCATCGTTGGCACTCTGAATCCCGTGACATTCCTTCACTCAGTTGAATTCTTCAGAACCCGATCCCCCCCACCCTCCGTACCCCCGTGCCACGGGAGTTCGTTCTCATGGCAGAGCCATCGAGGCTGGGGGGACTTTCTGGATTCCGAAATGATAGGCTCTAGTAGGTTGTCCCGTGTGTTGCAGCAGATCTCTGTGTCTGGCGCCGGTTGTGTTCGGGCTCCACCTGGCGGCCGCTTTTATACGAGCCTCTTGTCCTGTGAATCTTCGGTGCAGCAGGCCAAGCAAGGGACAATCCCCTATGTGACCGAGACTGAGTTCCAGGAAGCAAGCAGCCTTCGCAAGGCTATATCGGTCGTGCCGGGACAGTGGTTGGGATATCTGGGAGGGGGATCTTGGGCCTGCAGGTCTGTTACGGGAGGACGTTTCCGCTGCGCTTCCAGGCTCAGCCAGCCAGGCAGCTTGTGGGGTTGTCTGGGCAGGTCGACCAGCACGCTTTTGCCGCTTTGGAGACCCGAACCACCCCGCGGGGACAGGAAGGAGACGGCAAACCTGGACGGGAGAGGAGGGTGTTCGGCGACCGGCCGCCATCCCGTGCGTGCATGTCCCTCTCCCTCGGCCTCGCCTCTCCTACCCATTTTCCCTGGGTCCCGTTCAGGAGGCAGGGACAGCCCTGTGAGTGGCACCCAGTCGTCCTTGGCTTCTTCCGAGTCCTACTGTGGGGGCACAGACCGGGTTATGGGTGGCGCGTGTGGCCGGCGAGGGTGACTCCTGTCTGGCCGCGGCCGCTCCTGGGCCGCGGCGGTCCCGTCCCAATGTTTTCTCCTCCACAATTCCCCGTGCTGGGGACGGGAACCGTGCCCTGGGTGGCGCAAGTGGCCCGCGATGGGAACCCCTGTCGGCCCGCGGCTCTCGTGGGCCGTGGCGGTCCCGTCCCGATGTTTTCTCCTCCACACGTCCCCGTGCTGGGCCCGGGGCCCGGGGTCCGTGGTCCGGGGCTGGCGAGGGCCTCCCTGACCCGCTGCGCCATGAGGGGGGTGGGTGGTCCTTGAGGTCGCTCAGATGTCCCTGAGTGCCCCTTGTCTGCTGGCGCTGGGGACCTGCTTGGGACAGGTGGCTGTGTCGAGTGTCGTGGAGGCAGGCGTGTTCAAGTGGCTCGGTCCCGGTCTTCCTGCACGGTGTTCCTGATCTCCTGATATCGTCATCTTCCGCCTCCAGGTTAGTGCTGACACGCTGTCTTTCGGCGACTGTCGGCGGAGGGGTTGGGCCTCCACAAGCTGAGAGGGTTCCGGGTTCCTGATGATCAGCGGCCTGCCCTGTTCCCTTTGAGCTGACCGCCCGGGCCCGCGCGCCGGCTCTAGGGCGTTGGAGTGTTCTGACGGTGGTGCCTGCCTCTCGCGTTGGTCTCCGGCCCCTCAAAAGATGGCACCCGGGGGGGGGGCGTTTGCGGCAACCCTCGCCCTTACCCCGCTGGCTCTGTGCCCTTGCGTGTCAGGCGGCCCTCGTGTTTGGGTTGTCCGCCGCCGTCCTCCGGAGGCGGGGCTGGCGAGGCTGTAGCGGGCTCCTGTGATCGCTGTCCTCGCTGGTCTGACTGACCTCCCCAACCCTCCCCGTCCTCGGGGCCTGATCGATGTGGTGACGTCGCGCTCTCCCGGTCCTGAAGTTGCGTGCCAGGCGAGGGACAGTCCATTCGTGGCGAACGGGGGTCGCTCTTCTGCCCGCAGCCACCTCACCTCTCCTTCCCCGCCCGTGGTCGGTGGGTGGGAGGTGCGGGTGAGAGACTATCCAGCCCGACCTCGCTCGCCCCGTCCTCGGCCTCGTGGCGTTGGCGGGGGTCGTGGGTCCTCTTGACGCAGCGGGCAGCCCTCGCTCGCTCTTTGTGGCTGTTGCCTGGCCGAGGCTTGCCCCGTGTTGCAGCAGACCTCCGGTGACTGGTGCCGGTTGTGTTCGGGCTCCACTTGGCGGCCGCTTTTATTCATGTCTCTTGTCCTCTGAATCTTCTGTGCAGCAGGCAAAGCAGGGGACACTCCCCGAAGTGAGCGAGACTGAGTTCTGGGAAGCAAGCAGCCTTCTTAGGGCCATCTCGTTCGTGCTGGGATGCCGGTTGGGACATCTGGGAGTGGACCTTGGGCCTGCAGGTCTGTGACGAGAGGAGGTTGTCGCCACGCTTCCAGGCTCAGCCAGCCAGGCGGCTTGTGGGGCTGCCTGGGCAAGTCGACCAGCACGCTGTGGCCTCTTTGGCGACCCGACCCACCCCGCGGGGACAAGAAGGAGACGGCAAACGTGGACGGGAGAGGAGGGTGTCCGGCGACCGGCTGCCATCCCGTGCATGCGTGTCTCTCTCCCTCGGCCTCGCCTTTACTACCCATTTTCCATGAGTACCGTTCAGGAGGCAGGGACAGACCTGTGAGTGGCACACAGTTGTCCTTGGCTTCTTCCGAGTCCTACTCTGGGGGCACGGACCGGGCCATGGGTGGCACGTGTGGCCAGTGAGGGCGACTCCTGTCTGGCCGCAGCCGCTCCTGGGCTGCGGCGGTCCCGTCCCAATGTTTTCTCCTCCACAAGTCCCCGTACTGGGGATGGGAACCGTGCCCTGGGTGGCGCGAGTGGCCCGCAATGGGAACCCCTGTCGGCCCGCGGCCGCTCTTCGGCCGCGGCGGTCCTGTCCCGATGTTTTTTCATCCACAAGTCCCCATGCTGGGGC